>NC_056733.1:568292796-568657796 GCF_019279795.1 Protopterus annectens | reverse complement strand
AGACAGGAACTGAAAGTTTGACTGCTGAATCCTACACTATGGCACTGTACGAGCACATCCACTCAAGCATGAATCGTGCCATCCCAAATAGAACCAAGATGCTCTCCTCCAAAACAGGAAGCCAGTCTGGTGGTCCCCTGTCATAAACAAACTTTACAACACAAGGAAGAAAATGTTGCAGAAAAGAAGAAAATCCAATGATGCAAAAAACTCCCTTACCAGCCTCAGTAAGAAGCTGAGATCCCTCATAAAATCCTCCAAAACTGGTTATGAAAATAAAATTGCCAAAGATTCCAAAGACAACCACAAGGCATTCTACAACTATGTCAATAATCTAAATGGCAATGCTCAGATCTGCTCTGAGCTACAACAGAATGGCATTAAATATACTGATCCCAAGGATATTGCCAATATCCTGGGAGATCAATTCAGTTCCAACTTCAACCCCCTCTCACCCCCTAAACGGCCCATCTCAGTTCCCTTGAAGATTGCCAAATTCAGGTAATAACGGCCACACAGGTAAAAAACGCACTCTCCAAAGCTAAGAATACAGCATCCACGGGACTAGATGACATCCCGGGCTGTGTATTACATGAACTTCAAAATGAACTGGCACCTCACCGAAGTGTTATGTTTAATCATAGCCTCAGCTCAGGCTTCATGACCACTGAGTGGTGCACAGCTACAGCTATCTTACTCCACAAGGGGGGATCCACCTTGGATCACGGGAACTACCGCCCCATCAGTCTGACGAGCCTGATCTGCAAGGCCATGGAACTTATAAACAAAAACATTGGCAACCTTCAAACAATGGACCCCACCCAGTTTGGGTTTGTGAAGGGCCAATCTTGTCTCCTGAACCTGAGTGACTTCTTCGAATCAGTCTCCAGAGCCGTGGATGAGGGTAGGGTGGTCCACACAGCCTATCTGGACCTCGCCAAGGCCTTTGACACCATCCCCCCACTCTGGAATCATAGAAAGACTTACTAAACTGGGCGTTAATCCCTACATCACTTGATGGGTTGCCAACTGGCTTACTGAAAGAACCCCACTGTAAAAGTAGCCGACTCCAAATCCAGCTCGACAAGTGACAAGTGGAGTACCTCAAGGATCAGTCCTGGGACCACTCTTGTTTGGCATCTACTTCTCTGAAGTACAGGCCAACACTAAAGGACTCTGGCTAACAAAGTTCGCAGATGAAACTGGGAGCCATTACTGAATCCCCAAATGATGTGGATACTCTACAAAAGGGCCTTACAAAAACAGATGCTTGGTGCCAGAGCCATGGGCTCAGGCTCAATGCCAAGAAAGGTATAGTTATCCCCTTTGGGAAAAAACATGTACCCGTGAATTACCACATAGGTGACAGTACACTAAACACCGAAAGTGTGATAAGAGACTTAGGGACACAGGGGGACAGTGGTCTCACCTTCGATAACCACATCGCCACAACAGTCAGGAAATCCTCATCACTAAGTGCTTTTCATCCAGAAAAAAGGAGGTCATTGTCCCACTGTACTAATCTCTTATTAGACCCATTATAGAATATAACACCCCATTTGGTATGTACCTCTCAAGATATCTGCAACAACTGGAAAGGCCACAGAAATACCTCACCTAAAAGAATCACAGGCCTAAAGCAGATGCCCTACGCTGACAGCCTTAAAAAACTCCAGCTATACTCTGTCGCATATTGTCTACTCAGAGGCAATCTCTGCTTAACTTACAAGGCCATGTCAAACCCAGAGCTGTTGGACATGCTACACTTAAAGAAATCCCAATTCCTCAGAGCCACATGCTCCAGGGATCTAAACCTTGTCATCACAATAAACAAAACATGCTGGAGGGATAGGTTCCTGACCCAGAGACTCCCCAGACTCTGGAATGGACTGCCCATACATGTCAAGCAGAGTGCCTCTTTGGCCCTCTTCAAAAGGAATTTTGACGACTGGATGGGAGAAAGGAAATTCACTCCGGGGATCACGTCAGTCACCCTGATAGACAGGGGGCCAGGGAAGTTAATAGTGTGGGAAGAAATAGCCAGGGAATTGTCATGGCTAGGCTTCTATAGGCCCTAGGGCCGATAACCTAGTACCAACCTATGAACCTATTACAGCATTCAGTCTTTTTGGGTAGGAGTCTATTAGCATGGCACATCTTGACTTGGCAATATTTGCCCACTCTTCCTTGCAAAAGCACTCCAAATCTCTCAGATTGCGAGGGCATCTTTTGTGCACAGCCCTCTTCAGGTCTGGGCTCTGGCTGGGCCATTCCAAAACTTTAATTTTCCTCTGGTGAAGCCATTTTTTTGTTGATTTGGATGTATGCTTGGGGTCACTGTCATGTTGAAAGGTGAAATTTCTCTTCATCTTCAGCTTTCAAGCAGACGCCTGAAGGTTTTGGGCCAAAAGTGACTGGTATTTGGAACTCAAACATATTCCAATAATGTCCTAGAAAATGAAACTCGAGGTGAAAAGTAAAACCAGGTCTGATGAAGTTTAATACTTATAACCAGTGATTTTAACTGTTCACTAATAAAGTGATTTTACTTTCACTTCGAGTTTAATTTTCAAGGACATTATTGGAGAGTGTTTGGCGTCTGGTTAACAGCCTTTGTTGGTTTAGTCAGTCATTTATTGTTTCTGTTTTTGGTATTTGGAACTGTTCATAATTCCCTCACCTTGACTAAAGCCCCAGTTCCAGCTGAAGAAAAGCAATCCCAAAGTATGATACTGCCACCACCATGCTTCACCATGGAAATGGTGTTCTTTTGGTGATGCAAAATGTTGTTTTTGACCCAAATGTACCTTTTGGAATTGTGGCCAAAAAAGTTCAACCGTGGTCTCATCAGACCATAACACATTTTCCCATATGCTTTTGGGAGACCTGATGTATTGTTTTGCAAATTTTAACCGGGCCTGGATGTTTTTCTGTTTAAGGAAAGGCTTCTGTCTTGCAACCCTACCCCATAGCCCAGACATATGGAGAATACGGGAGATTTTTGTCACATGTAGTACACAACCAGTACTTGCCAGAAATTCCTGCAGCTCCTTCAGTGTTGCTATAGGTCTCTTGGCAGCCACCCTGATCAGTTTTTGTCTTGTCTTTTCATCAATTTTGTAGGGAGGTCCAGTTCTTTGCAACGTCACTGTTGTCCCACATTTTCTCCCCTTTTTGATGACTTTCTTCACTGTGTTCGATGTTATATCCAATGCTGTAGAATTTTTTTTGTACCCTTCTCCTGACTGATACCTTTCAACAATGATATCCCTTTGATGCTTTGCAAACTCTCTGCAAACCATGGCTTTTGCTGTAGCAGACAACTGAGTAAATGTCAGGAAAATCATACTAGGACAGCTGAATTTTATTTCAGGTTATTCAGACTCTCCTTAATTGATTCCAGGTGTGTACCCAAGAAGACTGAATGATGTAATTAAATCAAAAGGTGGTTCAACAAAGTATTAGTTTAAGGCTGTGCACACATGCAACCAGCTTACTGTAAGTTTTTTATTTTTTATATTTTTTCTCCTAACAGATTTGTTGTTTGTTTTTAATCAAACTGTACAGGTTATACATCACATTAAAGGTGGGAAAAGTTTTGAAGTCATTTACTGTGGTCTCATTTTTTTTTTATACATCACAAAAACCTGGCATTTTAACAGGAGTGTGTAAGCATTTTATATCCACTGCATATATATATATATATATATATATATATATATATATATATATATATATAGGATCTGGACACATGCTCGACTAGCATATGTCCGAATCACAAAACATCGAACACACATACACGAAAGCGCTTGACACTGACAAACGCTTCTGTGTCTGTGTGCCTGTTTCGTAGATCGGACTACAGTGCGGTTAAGGGAAAATTCACTTTTCCCCACTGTAGTGCGATCTCGGAGTGAGAATAATAAAGTAGGGGGGTGTGGGGGGTGCAGGGAGCCCCCCTGCAGAAACGTAGATTATTTTTTTTTAACTACACATACACGGAAGCGTTTTTCGATGTTAAGCGCTTTTGTGTATGTGTTTGATGTTTTGTGATTCGGACATATGCTAGTCGAGCATGTGTCCTACACCCATATATATATATATATATATATATATATATATATATATATATATATATATATATATATATTATATTATTTATATATACATACATACATAAAAATATCTATTTAGGTATATATACATTTTTTTGCTTGTTCGTGCAATGCACTCTGACTGGAATTCTTAATCTTACCCTATCTGCACTGACATTTACCACAATGTTCTTAATTATACTATGTACACATTCTGCATGTTATATTTTTGATTAGAAAGACCATGACTTATGTTCTACTTCTTGAGCTCAAGTCGTGGCTGAAAACAGACAACAGATCAGTCCACTCACCCAGTGAACAAATAATAAATGAACAAACAGAGATACAAAGCATTTTTGCCAGCGTCTCAGGTGGGCAGTGTTTTTTTAAACTGAACTTAGTTGATGACTACCTTCAGAAGGAAATGGAAGAAGATTTAAAGATGTTCCTTACAATCAATAACATCTGCGTCCTCAACCATTACAACAGACTGGTGTGTTGGCAGTAGCTTCTTCCCTAGCTACCTGGCAACAGGCAATGAATCACGCCTCTAGGGACTGCCCAGAGTCCTGTTTTATTCTTGAGTATATCACAGGACTGGTGGCCATTGATAAGCAGTACTTAAAAAATCCCAAAAGAGTCCTCAAAAGATTGGAAGAGAGTGGGCTAAAAGTCAGATTGGACAAAAGGCTTCTTAAAGTTTGGTGTTGCACACTGTGGGCACATTATAGGTGTAAAAGGAGTACAAAAGTGCCCAAAACAATCTAAGTTGTGCTATTGGTTCAATGATAACAAGATGTTTTGCACCTCAGATCTTTCTTAGGCTTTGTGAACCATTATGACAGGTTTTGTAAAAAATGGCAACCATGCTACATCTTCTAAATGAGCTGCTACAAGCCTTGTAGACCATGGAAATGAACTAATGAAAGTAAGCATTTATTTTCTGAGGCCAGGAGACTAGGTGCATCTGATACAATCCTAATGCACTGTGCCACTGGTACCAGTGATGTCATACGTTACATAAGATGGAAGATGGCAGTGAGGGGCCTGTACCATTTCTCCATGCGCCTTACATGCAGCTGAGAAAAAGTATGATTAAACTGACAGAGAGGAGTCATTAAGTCTTGTGCAAGGTGTCTAGATATTTAGCTAGTACCTATCTGGCACATGCCTATTACAGATCACCAACTGCTTGTCACAGTTTGTAGTACAAAAAGGGATCCATACCATAGCAGTTACCCAGATACAATGATGGGCACTATTCTTTAGGGTAGATCAGTAGAAAATGAATATAAACCTACTGCATGTCATGCAAATGCTGACCATTTGTGCTGATTACCGCCGGAGACTGCTGTAAGTGTTAAATATAAAGAAGCAGCTCTGGATAGGTTTTCTTTCAGTCAGGTTGCGAGCCTCCCAGTTATAGAAGACATGGCAAAAGAGGAAATTAGACACGGTAACATTTTATGTAAAATGGCTTAGTAACAGCTTTAATCTCTGCAAGCTATTACACAAAACGAGATGAATTTACCTTAACTGCCTGTGCAATGAGAGCTTGAATACTATCTTTCTCCAATGCATTGCAGCCCAGAGTCTTAGATGAACTTTATCAAGGTCACTGTGGAGCAGTAAAAATGAAAGCATTAACTACAAGTTACATGCGTTAGCAAAGGACTGCTACCTTTATTTTTATTTTATTTACTTTTACATTTGTTAACCAGGTAAGTACACTGGTCCAATTCTTTTTTAAAAAATGACCTGGGCAGCAAAGGCAGCAGAACAATGAATAAACAAAAATAGAACAAATGTTAATTGCATAAGATATTACAAGGAAGTGGTATATATGTCATAATGTTACAACAACAACAATTAATTACATTACATAGAATATTACATAGAAAGCAAGATATATATCACATAGTGTTACAATTAATTACATAGGGTATTACATGGGAAAGAATGCAACACATGTCACATTCTATTCCAAATAACAGGCATGCATGTTGTTTAACTATTTCACCACTGCAAGAAGCACAACAGAATCACTGGTAAATGGTGTACTAAAAATAGGAGAGAAGGTCTTTAATTATAGATGTAACAATAGGCAGATAAAGAGACAGAATAGTTGGCAGTGAAATATACCAGCTGCCAAATGGTACAGTGCGAGACAAAACATGTACACATGACTACATCCATGGGAATGACCTATGTCATCCCGGCAATGCATTCATGGTGATTTTGCTTGGCGATTTCTAGGAACAACATTTTTGGTGGCAGTTGACACCTACTCTTAATCTGCCACATGCTCTTCATTTTATTTTTATTTACACTTTGCTGACCAGGTTAGTCTAGATAGACCAATGGCCTCTCTTCAGGGGAGACCTGAGGTGGGATTCATATGGACTAGTAGAAATATGGTCACGGTACCAGGGAGCTTCCCCCACTCTTTTCGAAAAGTGCTGTGAGATCTTATACATCCACCAACTCAAGTAGATGGGGCCTCCATTTAATGTCTCACCTGAAGAACTGCATATTCAGAGGATAATCCATCTACTTGGTTTGGAGCTACAACTCACAGACTTTTGATCTTCCAGCACCAAAGGCATATGTGCTACTTTTAGAGTTACGGAGATTGAATCTACTACATTTGGCCACATCATTACTGTACCGACAGACCTCTTTGTCAAAACCAGAATGTCACCAAAACTAGTAAGTGACAATGGTCCTTAGCTTATGGCAGCTTACCTTCAAATATTCCTACATAAGGATGGCATTTGACAGAATACACCTGTTCCCTGGCATTCAACCACTAAAGGGCTTATTGAGAGGATTATACAACATTTTAAACAACCTCTCTGAGCTAAGGTTAATGACGTTTACCTCCAGTAAAAGCTCAGCAATTTCTTGTTTACATACCAGAATGAATAATGTTCATGCTACAAACTAACCAGACCTCAGCCAGGCTGCTCATAGGACATCCTCCTCTTTCAAGACTGGACTTGTATTATTGAACCTTCAAGACTGTCCAGTACAGAAAACCAAGCAAAAGCAAAGGAGAATACCAAAAAATAAATGTGGCCTTATCACTGGACAGACACTCTGCATCTGAAGTTACAGCACAGATTTTAAGTGGGCTCCTGATACCATACAGCAGACTGTAAGTGGGCTCCTAATACCATACAGCAGACTGTAAGTGGGGTCCTGATACCATACAGCAGACTGTAAGTGGGCTCCTAATACCATACAGCAGACTGTAAGTGTGAGGCTCCTGATACCATACAGCAGACTGCAAGTGGGCTCCTGATACCATACAGCAGACTGCAAGTGGGCTCCTGATACCATACAGCAGACTGCAAGTGGGCTCCTGATACCATACAGCAGACTGTAAGTGGGCTCCTGACACCATACAGCAGAATGCAAGTGGGCTACTGATACCACACAGCAGACTGCAAGTGGGCTACTGATACCACACAGCAGACTGCAAGTGGGATCCTGATACCACACAGCAGACTGCAAGTGGGCTCCTGATACCATACAGCAGACTGAAGTGGGCTCCTGATACCATACAGCAGATCGCAAGTGGGCTCCTGATACCAGCAGACTAAGTGGGCTCCTGATACCATACAGCAGACTGTAAGTGGGCTCCTTATACCATACAGCAGACTGTAAGTGGGCTCCTGATACCATACAGCAGACTGTAAGTGGGCTCCTGATACCATACAGCAGACTGTAAGTGGGCTCCTGATACCATACAGCAGACTGTAAGTGGGCTCCTGATACCATACAGCAGACTGTAAGTGGGGTCCTGATACCATACAGTAGACTGTACAGCAGACTGTAAGTGGGCTCCTGATACCATACAGCAGACTGTAAGTGGGGTCCTGATACCATACAGCAAATTGTAAGTGGGGTCCTGATACCATTAAGTAGAAGTGAGGATCAGTAATGGGTGTCTTCACTGTGACCACGTTACATGAAAATTGAAGTCAACAAGAAAACACTATGCTCCCTGTCACAGACTCTCTACAGTCTGTTGCATACAGTATTCTGCCAGGCTCAGTCACTTTCCACTATTTTACCTGGATGTTTTACTGTTCTGCTAGTGTTCCTTATCACTGTCTCTCAGGCCTTGGATTGTTCTTCTGTATTTCACAACCGTTATATGTAAAACTTCATAGAGCCTTGGCATAATATGAAACTGTCTGACAGGTAAAATAAAAACAATTCCTCAGAAAACAATTAACAAAATTCACTTTTTCAGCATTCCTTCAACACAAGCTCATATGACTTGATGTATGATACAAACTACAATCTACCTAGTAAAGCTTAAGGTGTCGACTTAAGTTACATTATTTATTAAGTTACATTATTTACAACAGCACACTGAATGACCATCACTTAGAATGTTAACAGAACTGAAAGAGCTGTTTTAAAGGCATTTGTATTTAACATACAACTTAAATTTCAAAGGGAATGGTTTAATTGTAATTAAACGACAGTATTTTTTAAACAGAGTGGTAAAAAGTAGGTGAAATTTACCTAAAGCAGACCTGAAATGTGGACAAAAAAGAATTAATAAAACTGATTGCTGTTAGTTCTGCACAGTGAAGACAAATCGAAAAGCACAGCAAAGAAGCAACTGCACATATATTTAATATTATGAATTATTAAAAGAAATACTATTACCATAATGACATCATTCTTACTATTTAACTCTCGAAGTACAAAAGGTAACAAAAAATCAGGTTATTTCCAACAAATTAGCATACCTAAAGGAAAAGATGGCACACATCACATTTAGCGTGCATGGACTGTTTTTGTATTGTACCATCCAGGTTTTACTCTGTGCAGTTCCAAAACTTGTGATGCTTAAAGGGGAAACTTTCTACCAGAAATGCAAAAGTGTTTAGGCAATGAATGCTACTACTAAAAAATGTACAGTGCACTGTTGGACAGCTTCCTACAATGAACATATAGATAGATAGATAGATAGATAGATAGATAGATAGATAGATATATATATATATATATATATAGAGAGAGATATATATATAGATAGATATAAACATCTGTGTGCATACACACAAACACACACACACACACACACACACACACACACACACACACACACACACACACACACACACTCTCTCTCTCTCTCCCCTTCTATTGTTTCTCTGTTCAAATCAGTTTAGTTTAACTTGGAAAACATTTACACAGTTCCAATATGTAAGACTAGAGATTTCAAATATTCACGTGCTTCTCTCTGCCAGCTCTTTTGGAAAGTAAGACTCAGGTTCAAGACACTGCTGGAGAAGCCAAGTCCCAGATGTACTAATTAAGCAGTCACTCCATGTACTTGCACTAGTAAATGAGGTATACTGATTGAGTCCAAGATGTTGCCAAGGGGACAATATGTCCCTATTGTACACTGTGTTAATTTGGGGACTAGAATTAGTCCCTGTGCTTAAATGTTGTTAGAATTAAGAGAACTCTAATGAGCACAGGAACACAGTAAATAAACAACCTCTGTTACTTATTGTAGCACACAGTATATTTTCAGTAAAATAACTGACAAATGTAAATAGTTTATTCTGCCATTGTAAAAATGGAATGGAGTCGTAACAAACTTTAAATATAAACAACACACATACATATAAAGTTGCTCAGCCAAGTCATCAGTTTCAGGAAAAAACAAGACCTACATGGTGCAGGACCTTTTTTAATGCAATTAACCTTTACAAGCCACTCATTACAAACGTCTGAATATGAAGTGCGTGCATCTGCACTGCTGAAAGGACTAACTGTTCAACAGCACACAAAGACCTTCCTCTCAGCTAGAAAAAGCAAACCAGAATGTTTTCTTATGCTGGTAACACCCTATCTCCACAATCTGTCACACAGGCCAACTAAGTTACGCAGACAAGGAACATCTATATATGTTTCTCTAAACAGTGCCTCCTCTGTTCCTTCTTCATATTCATCATTTAACAAACAGGTTGTTTTCATTTTCCTCTGTTTCAGTTAAGAGTTATACTTGGGAGCAGATTGACAAAAATTTCCACTTTTCAAAAATGTATATAATTCAGGAGTTAAGAGTGCTCCATTTTTATCGCTGTAAAGTAACTGCACTAATCAACAACGAAGTGTTCACCAATTCCAATATTTTGCATGACATCATAGCTGAATATTTCTAATCTAAATGTGACTGATTGTTGTTTTATGATTACCTGCCTCACCGTTTTTAAATGCATCTGCACAGCTTTGCATTTAACAACAAAGAGAAGAACCATCATAAAACATTTACTTTCTGTGTCTTTTGATTAACAATGGTTTGTTTGCATACACCATTCAAAATTATAACTGGACCGAAAACATGCAACTAATCCACATACTGTCATTTGGAAAGTTAATGTATTTCCAGGCCATTTCTCAAACCCCTTCACCCACCAAATATGCTACACTATACAGGAAACAAAGCGCCCCTCACAAACCTTCTCAGTAAGCACAGCAAGTTCAAGCTTGTACTATCTCAAGCAGACTTCCAACTTTGCTGCTACCAGTGCTGATGAACCACACATCAATCAAATTAAACCATGCTGTCTGCTATTCTAAACCAAATGAACAGTAAAAAGTGATGTTAAAGCAAACACCAAGCAATCACTCTTACATGCCGCTGTTACTGTAAACTGAATGATGCTACAAAAGTCAACCACTGTACTTTGGAAGTCAAGTGTCAGACAGGCCAATGGAATTTTGTCTCAGGTTTGGAAAATATTGTAAAATTAAAATATTTTGTTGTTTCAATGAGTACATGACACAAACCTGTTTTCTTCCACTGTGCATGCACCTACTAAAGCAGTGAACAAAAAGCAGAAATAACTTAAGAAAAATTAAAGGGAGCTTCGATACTTACGAGACTTCACTTGAATGCCTGCTGTAGAGATAAATTTTATTAGCTGCTTCTACATCTTTCAGTACAACTAACGCCTTTATTTTATACTGTCAGATTTTACACCACCATGTGCATAAAATATCCATCCTTTGAGGATTTGGTTGTAGAAGTATGAATACCAGATGACACCTTATTTGTTAATATTCATTTCAGTGACCATATAGGATCACAAAAAAATTTCCTTTTGTGTTGGGTATTAATGCCCAAGAAGACTCACCCAACTACACTTTATGCAAAGTCTAAAGATAAGAAAATCATGACTAAAAACAGTAAAACTGCTCATCCACATTTACAGTGTGAAGGGACAAAGCCTTTTCTCCATATCCTGATACCAGTGTCTGCCTCCCACATCTCTTAATTTATAATAATTTGTTTGGAGATTTCCATAGGAGGGTATCAAAAGTTAAATCCTGATCCCTAGCAACTGCTGCAGAGCAAGCTCTAAAATCAACACTTGTCAACAGCAGAGATGGTATAAAACTTGCTTTTATAATATGTATGTATGCATGTCTGCGTGTATAGATATATATATATATATATATATATATATATATAATATATGTGTGTGTGTGTGCAAGCGCGCGTGTGTGTATATGTGTGCGTATATATATATATATATATATATATATATATATATATATATATATATAATATGTGTGTGTGCACGCGTGTATGTGTATATATATGTGTGTGTGTGTGTGTGTGTGTGTGTGTATATATGTAGATATATATATATAATGTGTGTATGTATGTGTATGTGTGTGTGTGTGTGTGTGTGTGTGTGTGTGTGTATATATATGTGTGTGTGTATATGTAGATATATATATATATATATAATATGTGTGTATGTTTAACTGTATACCAGTACTATCTTCCCCATCACTGTTAATGTCAGTCCATGATTACAAAAAACAAAAATAGTAAGAAAAAAATTAAACTAATGTATTCATGCCACAGTGCAACAGTTATTTTAAGCACACAGAGTCAGAAGAATAACATACATCTGCACAATAAACTTGTGTGTGTTCTGGGCAACTGTTACTTGTGGCTTTAACATGAGTGCAACCTCTAAATGTGTGTAGCCACTAAATACATTAATTAGTGGAATGTTTTATAAGTCCTACTGAACACCAGATTTCAGTTTCCGAAGCACCACATCCAATAGCTTAAGAACAGAAAAGTCTTTCTGTACTTGAAACACACACTTCATTTAGAAACTCATTCACATAGGAACTTCATTCATACAAATTTTCATTACACAAAGTCACGGTTTCAGCAAGTCATTTCTGCTTGACTTCAAAGCAAGTGGAACCATTTCAAAAATAAAGTAACATCACAAAGTGAAGCGTCTTGCACTTGCATCCCTTTAGCTCAAGTACAACGTTATTTTGCACCACTGAAAGGCAACTCAGAACCATTTACAAAACAGAATTTGAACACAAGGTAAAATGTCTCAGCTTTACCACTTAATGTATTAGCCTTCGGCACAAATACCTGTTACTCTGCATAGCTGAACAGCAAAGAACTGTTTAAAAAAAAAAAAAAGCAAAGATACATAACATATTAAGCCTTATTGCAGCCTGTATTTTGTATATTACCCCTCAACTGAACTGTGTGGCATTTTACATCAGAGTAGAAGGTACTGCAGTCAACAATGGAGAGTAGCTACACACAGGACAGCTTGTATAAAAAAAATCTTTGTAGCTACTCACAGCTGAGTGCAAAATATTTTAAAAATATCTAACATTATCAAAATTTCAAAGTAAAAGACAATTTCTGATAAAGCCAGATTTCTGGATTTTTACCATGAACAGCCAGTACATTTTTTTCAAACGACTCAACCAATGAACAAGTGGAAAACATTTCCAAATCACAACATGAAAATGATACTTCTGAACAACAGAAAAAACGCTTTCTTGGAATAATGCAGAATATCACGGCCACTGCTGGCAATGTATACTATTAACACAAAATTTCAGACAAAATTATGCCATGATGTATGTATATATATTTATAAACATAGGTCTACTTTAGAAGGTCAGGCTAGACTAGAACATTGAGTGGCAAAATATCAAGACCAGATGATCAAAGAATGACAGTCTTGATGGAATTGAAGAGTGACACTTCATTATAATGAAGGGAGGCAGTGGGCAGTTGTCTGAAAACTGTGCTACAGCAGGCATCTTGGAGTTAGTATATTTAATTAGCAGGGGGTGTGGGGGATGGGTGCAGCCCACTGTAAAAACAGTTTTCAATGTTGTGGGTTTCATGGTTCCAGTCTGTTAATCATGGTTGATATTTGGTACATCAATCTTCTGACACAGATCCATATATATATAGATATGTACACAGACACACACAGATCATACCACATCAGCCGATATATGAGAATACCTTCTGTGATGAGTCAATAACTGCTTCATCCCCTCCACCAACTACAATTTGGCTCTCTTTTTAGGAATTGCCTCTGTGTGTACATGTGTTTGTCTGTATGTGGGGGGGGGGGGGGATACATGGCCAGTGCTACGAAACACTATGACATCACATGCTGACTATGTTAAGTTCTCCTAACCAGAGTCCCTAGTTTATCCAAAATACTAGCAAGAATGCCTGCCGCAAATCAAGGAATAACATTTAATACCTACACTACCAACAAGCACTACACAGGTATGGACCTGATCAACTTACAGGGGGCACTGACAGACAAGGAATGTAGAGCTTAAGAAAAAATCTGAATCACCCCTGATGGCTGCCTCATCAACTGATGGGAAATAAATGCACTGACTGTAAAGGAAGCTAATGACTGAAAGACAAGTAAGGGCAAAAAATAAAAAAACATTTACTATGGATGAAATTAACTGTGATTCAATGCATCATTATGTTTCAGAGTGCAGCTAATAGTAAAAGACCTTCTATTAGAATCAGCCATTTCTAGTAGAATCAGAGAATCTGCAACACAAGCCAAGTCCTGAAGTGAGGCCAGCTGCCATCTTACAGAAGCCCTCAGGCTTGTACTGAAACAGCTGTGTTGCCCAAGACCTCAGGGCCTAAAAACAACACCTTTACTAAAAACGCTGGGATAACGTGTTATTACTGGGGAATTCTTCCCTGAACTATGCAAAATGTTCAGATCTGTGGAAATTAGCACAGGAATCTCCATTGCCACATGATGCACAGTGCATCCACTGTGAATGTCCTGTGTCCTGCTGCACTAAGATGACACCTTTTATTGATTGATTTCAAAGTGAACTGGCCCAAAGACCTTTCTCAGCCATGTTTGGGCTAAAAATTCTGCATCACAAACAATTTGCATTCAAAATAAAAATAAATGAAATAATTATTTTAGCATTAATACAGGTATCTCAGCTTACAGTTTCACATACATGCAGACATTTATAAATTAGCCACATTTTGTGCTTTATAAAATCTCAGAAGCTATGATGCGGAAAAAACAGAGTCCATTCCTGTGACACAGAGGGTTCATAGGAGTTACAATGCAACTGAGCCATGAGGTCATTTCCATTTCACCCTTAGGACTTGCCTCTCTTTTCAAGGAGGGTCAGGTCAATAAAACTAGGGCTGAAGTTAAAAAAACACCCATCCAGTTGTCCAGGTCCTTTTTAAAGACAGACAGTGTGTCACACTGCTTTACTTGGACACAGAGTTTGTTCCAAAGAAGGGGCAGGCACTGTGTGACCAATCCATCCCTCCATTTAGTCTTATTTATTTGTTGGAGTTGATTTAGATTTCTGGCCCTTGTGTTAGCTGGACTGTTTGATTAATTGGTGTACAAGAGTTTTTGGACTACTGGATCTCCTGTAGCCCTATAAATAAGATTCAGGTTAACCCTAAGAAGTCTTTATTTTATTTTCTATTTATTTTTACATTTGTTAACAGGGTTAGTCAGTCTGGGTTCTTAAAAGCCCTTTTTCAGCAGAGACCCGAGAAGAAATGCTCCCAAAAAAAGTTACAAATAGTAAGAACAAAGATAAACACAGATCACATTTTAAGTATACATACTTCTGAAGCAATTACATAACATGCAATAAAGGAATATATAGAATGGATAAAATCCGATACAATACATATATGGAAATTTTCACTTAGTATGGCAAAAAACTAAGCAGAAATATGGTAAGACTAAGGTCAATACATTGCTGAACCAAGGTACTAGGCATGAAGTAAGTAAATATACAGATAAAGTTGTGTGAACTCTGGAAGTTAATAAATAAATTAAAGAACAGTAATAAGGGCTTATGGGAATTGAGTGTAACATGAGCTAACTAGTATGGAATATGACAGAAAAAATGTGTAGGTAGCAGTAAGAGAGAGAGCTAGCAGTGATGCAGTTAAGCTAGGTTATCCATGAATGTTTCTTGGTTGTTAGTTTAGAGCATGAACATATCCAATTTGATAGGAAAAAAGATTTAAGCTGTTTCTTGAAGGCATTTTTGTCTTTAAGTAGTCTAAGGGCTAAAGGGAGTGTGTTCCAATGTTTTGCAACTGAGAGACAAGAGAGTATTTTCCCAAAGGTTTTGTTTGGCTTATGAACTTCAAGAAAGTATTGATTAGTACTTCTTGGTGGGTGTTGAGGAGTATAAACTGTCAGAGAATTTGCAAGGGGTGGGCAGGATTTAGGATTGTTTAGTATATTTTGAGCTACAAGGAGTTGGGATTGAGGCAGTAAGTTGGAAAATTCAGGCCAGTGTAAAGCCTTTAATGAGAGGCAGTGATGGGATTTGTAAGGTTGATTTGCAGCACATCTGGCTACTTTGTTATATGTGGTTTCTAGTTTGGATATTAGGTTACTCTGTAGATGGGTAAGAATAGGTGAAGCATAGAGTAGGGATGGTCGAAGCAGGGATTGGGCAAGGGATGGCATGGATGCACAGGGAAGAAAGTTTTTGTGACAGTAAAGCAGACCTAGTTTTTGGTGTTTTTTTAATTGAGCTATGAATGAGATGGTTGAATTTAAGTTCAGCATCAATTAATTGCTCCAAGGAGTTTTGTTTGGGTGTCAACAGAAATTTTAGTTTCATTAAGGGATGTTATGGAAAAGTTTTGTTTTGCATGTTCCAGATTTTAGGTAAGAAAAGTAGTAGCTTAGTTTTGCTCGCATTTAGCAGTAGTTGGATGGATTGCAGCCAGTTTTCAACTTGAGTGGAGTGAGTTTTGTGAAAGGGATTGAAGGTTTTCTATGTTGTCAGCAGAGCTGATGATGGTCGAGTCATCAGCACACTGAATAAGATTGGATTGGGGGCAGGATGAGAAAAGGGCATTAGTAAATACATTGAAGAGGAGAGGGCCCAGTATTGATCCTTGTGGGACCCCTGTCCTAACTGCTAGAAAGGGGGAGTAGGAAGAGTTCCATCTAACAGCCTGGTATCTATTAGTGAGGTAATCACAAAACCAGGAGATGGTGGAGTTTGAGAACCTAGGTTGTAGAGTTTATGGTGAAGTATGGTATGAGATATGGTGTTGAATGCTTTTGACAGGTCCAGAAAGAGGGCTGATGCTATTTTGCTATTATTCCTGACTTGAGCAATGTTATTAGTAAAGGATACAAGAGTGGTAGCTGTGCTATGTGTGGGGCGGAAGGCATGTTAAGTTGGTGTGAGTAGGTTTTCTTGAAGCAGATAATGAAGTACTTGCTTGTGGATACACTTTTCCAGTATTTTGGAAAGAGGAGACAGTATGGCAATTGGTCTGAAATTGGTTGGCTCTGTGGAGTTTCCTCATTTATGAAGAGGTACTACAAAAAATGTCTTCCACATTTCAGGGACTTTGCCTTCTTTTATGGATCTATTAATCAGGATAGATATGGGGTAAGCTAGAGATGTAGCTGCATGTTTAAGGAATAATGGAGGAAGGTTATCAGCTGAGGGTGAACCATGTTTTAGTCTAGTTAAGAGCAACTTGATATAAGAGGTGGGAACAGGTGATAGTGAGAATGAGAGTGAGGGTGCAAGAGGTGAATCAGAGGTGGATGAAGATGTAGATGGATTGAAAGAGCTGCAGGTGGAGAAGTTAGTTACAGTTAAGTTTTCAATGGTTTCAATGAAGAACTTATTAAGGAATGTTGCTATTTCCAGAGCAGTCTTGTCAGAATAAGGTGTGGGTGGGGTAGGAGTACCAGGTGAGAGAAGTTTATTGATAGAGTTCCAGAATTTTTTTAGGATTACAGTTGGGATTAAGTGATGATTGGTAATAGTTCTTTTTATCAAGCTTGATTTGTTTGTTAGCTTTGTTTCTAAATTCCCTGTAAGGGATAAGGTTGGAAGAGGTATCATTGCCTTTCCAAGCTTTATCTCTGGTCTTCATGAGTGTAAGGGTAGGTTTAATTAGCCATGGGGCATATCTGAATTTGATGCAAGTTTTCCTAGTTGGGGCAAGGGAGTTGAGGATGGATAGAAAGGTGTTGGTGAAATGTAGGCCTGCTTCATCGAGAGAGAGATTAGAGAGAAAGGACCAGTTTATAGTAGAGAGGAGGTGATTTAGTGAGTCAGGAGAATAGACAGATCACAGGTCACCATATATTGTTGTGCTTTATGCAGGTGTTCAGAGTTTCTGCGAACTAGTAAAGGTAGGTGGTCACCTAATGTGTCTGGTAGAGTGGTTGGATTATGGTAATGTTGGGGGTGAGATACTAGTATCCAGTCAATATGTGAATCAGTAGAGGGAAATTTATGAAGGTGGGTAGGGGAAGAGATGAGCTGTGTGAATCCATACTGGTTGAGAGAGGTAGAAGGTGATTCTTTATTGATCTGCAGCCAGTCAATACTGACATCTCCTAGTATGATGGATTTTTATTAAACTGAGTACATGAGTAAAGCCCCCAGTCTTTGTTTGTAGTTCAGATCTTTTAGGCTCTTGATCTTTTTAGTTACACAACTCTGGGGTCCTTCCAATTGCTTGACATGCTTAACAAAGTATATTCCAAAGGGGGCATTGTACTTAATGATGGGTCTAATCAAAGAGGAGTACAAGGAGGTGAGAACTTCTCTTGATCTGAAAAAAATACATTTTGCTACGAGCCATACGGGGTAAAAGGATTTCCTAACCACTCCTGCAATGTGATCGCCAAATGCAAGGAATCTGTCCACCCAAGAACTCATTGTCTCTTTCAACCTTTCATTTTGAAGTAGTGTGTTATCTATGCTATAGAGTACTTACCAAATGCCACAATGCTGCACTTTTTAGTGCTGAGATTGAGCCTATTTTAGCACATCAGCAACTGACAAATGTAAGCTCTTGCTAGGGTGCATGTATGTGGGGGGGGGGGGGGGCTTATAGTCATCTGAGAATTTTGTTAACCAAAGATCCTTGCTTGATAAGTAGAGGTCTTTGAAGTAGATGTCAAACAGCACAGGACTCAGCAGAGATTGATACAGGACTACATTGATCACCATCATGCTCTCTGAAGATGCACTCCCAATTCTTACTATGTGAGTCTTGTTTCTAAGCTAGTTGGCTATCCACCTAACCACATTCAGGTCAATTTGGAGCTCCTTTGACTTTTTTATTATATCTGTATGTGGTGTGGTATTGAATGCTTTGGCAAGGTCCAGATATACAGTGTGGTCAGCCTGTCCACAGTCTACAGCCTGAGTAACCCTCTCAAAGAAGTTCATAAGTTTCATTATATAGTAGCTACCTTTGACAAAGCCAAACTGCCAGGGATGGAGTCTGATAAGGCTTTTGACATCTTAGTTAATTATGTTGGTTATGATACATTCTATGGCTTTGGATGCAAGACTTATGGGTCTGTAATTCACAGGGTCTATGAAATGGCATCTTAACAGCTATCCCCCACTCCTGTGGAGCAAAGCCAGTTGCAAAGCTCAGGCTGAAAAGACCGAGGTATGGGTCTATCACTGCTTGCTTAGTGTTATTAGTCAGGCAACCAGGTATGTTGTCAGGCCCAATGGATGAGGGACCTTCAGTATATGCTTTTTCATGATGGTTGATGGCTTGATGCCATCAGGGATAAGGGAGTTTGGAAAAGATCTTTGGGGTGAAGTTGATACCCGATTTATTTGGCAATATGTTGCCAATAACCACTGGAATGAAGTTGAATAAGCTCAGAACAATACTGGTTTTCTTATTTTTCTAATGTAACTAAAGAATGGCTTTGCAGTTATCTTTGGCTCCTGTAGCTACAGTAAGTTCATGGGACACTTTTGGTTTTCTTATGTCCTTTTTTAGTTTCTTATTTAGATTATTGATGTTTACCTTATTGGGGCGGGGGGCATTTGTTCTGCTATACAGGTTTAGGAGTTTCTTCCTTTATTACATAGTTTATTAATGTTTGAGGACCACCAAGCTGATTTGCTTTTGGACCTCTCCATTTGCTTGATTCTACCTGACATTGTCAATTTAATGCATTTGTCCAAGTGAGAGTAGAACATTTCTGCATAACTTCTTGCAGTATTAACATTAAGGGTAATACTGTTTTACTCAAATTTAGAGTGTTCATCTCATAACTGGAGATTTGTACATTTGAAATCCCTGAATTCTGTGATATTTGTTTTTGATGGTTTGGAAATTCTGGTGGAACAAATTACTACTTTGTAGTTTGACTTGACCATTGGGGGGATATCTTGGGAATGGTACATAAAGATGCTAAGTTGGTTAAGACCAAGTGAAATATATTGTTCTCTAGTAGGTTCTTTAACAATCTTGTTCATGGAGTTTTTGTTTATAAAAACTTAAGATTTTTTGTGGATATCCTATGTTGGTGAAATAGGTCTCCCAGTTAATTAGTGGGTAGGTAAAACTCACAAGGATAACAGTGCTCTTACTTATGAGGAGCTCATCCAGAATATTTAGGATTAATGTGTAATTTTCCAGAGACACAGAGGGGGGTTCTGAAGCACACTATGGACTGATAACTGATCATATTTAATGTGATTTTAATCTCTATAAGATTCTCTTGAAGTTCTCCAGGTATCTCTCTTGAGGTAATATGGCCTGTAATAACTATGGTTGTGCCACCACAGTTTGAGTGGTAAGCACAAAAGCCAGGCACTGAGAGCGTTCTCTCTCAGCACTTAAACCAGGTTTCTGTACCAACACATGCATGGATGTGCTCCAAATGCAGGAGGGCCTCAAGGTGTGACAATTTGTTGCTTAGATTTTTAGCATTAAGTAGAGCCACCTTCATATGGTCCTAATGGTTGATTTGTTCTAGAAGTTTGGTTGGGAAGTTCATCAGCTGGATCTTGACTAAAAAATGCACAAAAGAAACAGCAAAAGCTTTTGCAAGTATGCAGAAGCTTTGGAATGAAAGGTGCAAACCATCTTTGGCAAAGCAAAATGGTTATCAAGCCTCTCCTCCCATGCTGACATATACTGGACGAGACTCTGACAGCAATCCAGATAATCTGATTTTGACTAGCAGGTCTGTCACTCTAACAGTCGGAAAGGGGAGGATGGGAGATAGCAGTTTACACTGGTCTGCCAATCTTGAGGGAACATAAATGGCAGTCATAGTTAGCCAAATTGATCCTGTGCAGGTGGAGGGCTGCACTACAAGATAAGGAGACTTGTGCACAACAATAACTACAAGACAAGGAGACGTGGCTTGGTGTTCCAAGCCAGAGGAGGTAGCCTGTGTGTATATGTGTATGTGTGTGTGTGTGTGTGTGGGTGTGTGTGTGTGTGTGGGCATGCATATGCATGAGCAGGGCATAGAATTCCCTTCATGGCGATGTTGGTACTTATGCTAGCCACCAGGAAAGGGGGTTAGGGACCTAACCACAAAACGATTGTTGCCTACCTGTACAACAGCTCCCACAGGCAATAATGGAGAAATATGGTATTAAAGAAAAAAGAAGTAGAAAACTTGGAAGCTTTTCAACATTTCTAGTAGAAACCAGAAGTGGTAACGAGAATCTTTCAAGCAGTGACATTTACATATATCCTTTAAGAAATGCAAGCTCTGCTGAGAGATTGTTCAAATTATCTGCATGATTTGGCAGAATCTTTTTTCTCCTACAGCAAGGCAGAATGGTGGTCTATGAAATGTAAAGGTGGTATTATCTTATGGTCTGAGATACTAGAGTAAAGATTTCAGAGTAAGTTTAATTTTAAGAGTAGATCAGTAGCTGTTATAAATAAATGTAAAAGTTACAGTTGAAAGGACAAGGGTAGCTTGAGCTGTGACCAGTAAACAGTTTACCTTTTATAGGATAGTCCTGTGACTTTCCATTCTAGGAGATATTAAAAATTAACACATTCAGTTGATAGTGGTTTGTATCCAGGCATTCTTTAAAGTATTCAATTGTATTTATTACTGCTTGGTAGTAACTTGATTAAAGTGTAGCTATCATTCTAAGTCTTTTGGATTAAGCACTTGGGCTTCAGACCAGTTGTTTTACATTAGGAAGGTTTGTGGCCTGCACTGTGGTGGCAGGACAGATAGCTTACATCCTTCTAAGTTGTGAACTGCTGATTGAGGGCTCAGTGTCTGTTTGTATTAGTTCTGGTTTAAGCACTTGGGCTTCAGGCCAGTTATTTTACATTAAGAGGGTTTGTGGTCTGCACTCTTGTGGGAGGAGAGGCTGGACTCTGCCCTTCTGAGCTGGGAATTTCTGGTTAAAGGCTTATAGTGCCTGCATATCTGAACTGTTTCTTACTGAAATTGGTACACCTTTTTTGCTGTAGCATAGACTAGATTCAGGCCTGCTGAATCTAGCTTTATTTGTATGCTGCTTGTTTGTTTGCTTGTTATTTCCCTGAAATGCTATTTCCACCTAAAACGCGGCTTTTCAGTGCTTCTGTGGATCCCTAGTGATATCTGCATTGCTTACTGTACTTATTTCCTTGTTTCACTTGAAAGAAAGTTACTGTTTGTCGTTTCTGCATTTAAGTTACCTGAAACACATTGCATTTAAGTTATCTGGCACTTGCTCACTAAAACAATTATATAAGTCAGCACTAAAATATTAAAAGCACTACACCCTCACAAACTCCCCTTGAGTACCTCGTTCCCCATTGGCCTTTTTTTTCAATTATAAAGGAATTCCCAATACTATTCTAGCATGTCCAAAGGTCAGTTGTCAATCTCCTCTCCAGTCCAGCTGGTGAATCTGGGAATCTTGAGGCAATGTTACAACTGCCTCATGTACACAGACAACCCTCTCCTCCTCCCAACAAATTCCAACACATGTGAGAGATGCAACCATATAGCCATACTGGAGGCTAAGCTCTCTCAACTCAGTACTGGCGAAACCAGTCAGGAGGAGAAGGAAACCACACTCACTACAATTCCAATCTCACATAGACCTACCACGACAGCAAACCAAACACATACACACACAAAAACATACTCGGAGGCTCTAAATAAAAATCTGCCTAAGCAGCAGACACCCAAGCAACCGCTACCCCAAGACAAAACTCGTGCAACACATAGCTCACAAAGCCAGTGTGCCGAACAGTCACAGCCCTTAAGGCTAAACAACACACCTGATACACTTGTAATAGGTGACTCTATCGTCAGGCACACTGACGCCCCGCTCACCAGGCTGAACAAGGAGAAGGTCACGGTGTGCTGCCTGTCGGGCGCTAGGATCCGCCACATAACACAAGCACTCAGGTCACTCCAAGGCAAGTACAAATATGACTCAGTCATTGTCCATGCTGGTGTGAATGACGTGAGACGTACCTCCCTGGACTACATGAAAAGAGACATAGAGGAACTCTCTGAGCATGTAGCCCAGGCCGGTATGACCCTGACCTTGAGTAGCATCTTACCTTCACCAAGAATGATGTCACAATATGAAGACAAGATGATCAATTTCAACAATTGGCTTAAGTATTGGTGTCATTCAAAGGGGATACAATGCCTGTCAGCCTGGGATGACATGCTCGACAAGCCACGATGCTTCGCTAGGGATGGCTTGCACCTGTCACCCTGGGCTTTCGGATATTGGCAAAGGCTCTTGCTACCCCCATAGTGCCTTTTTTAGGCAAGGCTCAAAAGACAAACCCACCTCCATAGGTATCACAAGGGATAAGAAACTAAGAGTAATGCTACTCAATGCCAGAAGTCTAAACCTCAAGATGCACGCACTCGAAACTCTCCTTAGCATGGAGAACATCGATATCTGTGCAGTAACAGAAACCTGGTTCAAGGCTCCCGAGAGCACCCCAGCACTACCAGGTTATACCTCATACCATGCTTTTCGGCCCCAAAACTTGGACCGTACTACAAAAGGAGGGGGAGTATCAATATTCATCAAAGATACCCACACCTCCAGGTTGGTGGCACAGCACGAAGCATCACAGACTATCCATGTGCAACTAACAGTGGGTAAAACTGCCTTCCAGTTTATAGCCTGCTACAGACCACCCTCCCAAACCCAGGAACCCCACTCGGCCTTCCTGAGAACACTGGAAAATATGAAGGTCTCTCCCAACACCATTATAATGGGCGACTTCAACTACCCAAACATAGACTGGGAGCATTACTCTAGCTCCAACACCCTAGCTCAAAGGTTCCTAGAATTTATAAACTCAAATGCTATGGAACAACTTGTTACCACTCCCACAAGAGAGGAAAACATACTGGACCTGATCATCACCAACATGGG
This sequence comes from Protopterus annectens, assembly GCF_019279795.1. Classification (NCBI taxonomy): domain Eukaryota; kingdom Metazoa; phylum Chordata; order Ceratodontiformes; family Protopteridae; genus Protopterus; species Protopterus annectens. The sequence continues at coordinate 568,634,154 of NC_056733.1, read as the reverse complement.
GACTCTATGCTCCAGACCAGAAGTGTATCCCTTACTGGTAAGATCAGACCATAAACTAATCTCACTGGATATTCACATCCCGACCCCACCCCCCTGCCCTGAAAACCACAGTGAAAAACTTCTCTAAAGCAAATTTCACACTCCTCAAAACCGAGGTGGAATCCTTCAAAGGCCCCGGGCCTGTGAAAAATATGGCCCAGACCACAGAATCCTTTATAAACGCATTCTATGAGCACCTTCAGGAATGCATGGATCATGCAATCCCAAATAAAACCAAGACCCAATCCTCCAAAGGCAGGTGTCCTGTCTGGTGGACCCCAGCCATAAACAAACTATACAATAGAAGGAGGAAACTACTACATGATAGAGCAAAATCCCAAAAAGGGAAGGCATCTCTGACCAGCATTAGCAGAAAACTACGGGCACTCATAAAATCGTCTAAGGCCAGCTTCGAGAGAAAAATTGCACAGGACACTAAGGATAATCACAAGGCTTTCTTTAGTTATGTTTGGAACCTGGGTGGGAATTCCCAGATATGCTCAGAATTAGTCCAAAATGACAAAAAATACACCGAACCCACAGACATTGCCAACATCCTAGCTGACAGGTTCAGCGCAAACCCCCCCCCCCCCACCAAAAGGGCAAATATTTATCCCAGCAGAGTGCTGCCCCGCTGACATCTCAGATGCTCAGGTAAGAGCTGCCCTCTCCAAAGCAAAAAACACAGCATCAACGGGACCAGACGGTGTCCCGGGCTGCGTTTTACATGAACTCCAAGAAGAGCTAAACCCAAACATAAAACTACTGTTCAATCTCAGCCTTACTACAGGATGTACCCAAAGAGTGGCGTACAGCAACAGTGGTCCCTCTCCACAAAGGTGGTGCCTCAACGGATCCTGGAAACTATCGCCCCATAAGCCTGACTAGCTTGGTCTGCAAAGCTATGGAAAGGATCATCATGGACCTCATAAATAAAGATACTGGGGACCTACAGACACTGAATCCTACCCAGTTCGGCTTTGTTAAGGGTAGATCCTGCCTTTTAAACCTGGTTGATTTCTTTGAAACAGTCACCAAGGCCATTGACGAGGGAAAGGTGGTCCACACAGCCTACCTGGACCTCGCAAAAGCCTTCGATACAATACCCCACTCAGGCATTATAGATAAGCTCACCAGCTTAAATATAAACCCCTATGTCACTAGATGGGTTGCAAACTGGCTCAAGGACAGAACCCACATGGTTAGAATTGCTGGAGCCATGTCAGACTCCAGTTACAAGTGGCGTCCCCCAAGGCTCAGTCCTGGGACCTCTCTTGTTCGGTATATATTTCTCGGAGGTACAGGCCAACACGGAAGGACTGTGGCTAACTAAGTTCGCAGATGACTGCAAACTGGGCGCCATAATCGACTCTCCAGCCGACACAAGCATCCTCCATAAGGGCCTCATAGAAACAGACAACTGGTGCCAGAGCCATGGCCTGAAGCTAAAAGCTAAAAAGTGTATAGTCATTCCCTTTGGCAAAAACAAAGTGCCCACAAATTACCACATAGGTGGTAATCCATTAAGTACAGAAGAAGTAATTAGGGACCTGGGGACCCAAGTTGATAGCAATCTCTCATTTGACAACCACGTGACCAAAGTGGTTAGAAAAACATTTTATATAGCCCACCTAATCATGAAGGGATTCACATCTAGATCAGGGGAGGTCATCGTGCCTCTTTACTCATCCCTCATCAGGCCCATAATTGAGTACAATGCCCCTTTTGGGATGTACCTTACCAGACACCTGCAGCAACTGGAAAGACCCCAAAAATACCTCACCAAGAGGATCATAGGGCTCAAACAGATGCCATATGCTGCCCGGTTAAAGAAACTCCAGCTCTACTCAGTGGCATACCGCCTGCTCAGAGGCGATCTGTGCCTGATGTATAAAGCCATGTCCAACCCGAATTAATGGACATGCTGCACCTCAGAAAATCCAAATCCCATCGAGCTACGCTCGAGACTTGAACCTCAGCACTGAAATAAATAGGACATGCTGGAGGGACAGATTCATAACCCAGAGGCTCCCTTCACTCTGGAATAAAATCCCAGTCCAGGTTAGGCAGAGTCCCTCATTGACTCTCTTCAAGAGGAATCTTGATGAGTGGATGGGAGATCATAGGTTTACCCCGGGTATCACTTCTGTGTCACTGTTAGACAGAGGCACAGTATACTAACCTCGAAAAAGGGCATAGCAAAATTAATTTAAAATGGGTGGCGAAAGCCAAACACACTCTGGCTAGGCTTATAAATGCCCTAGGGCAGATAGCCTAGTATGAACCTATGAACCTATAGTACATGTATTTTTGGAAGTGTTTAGGAATATTATGGGGGATATATTCGGGTCTATATTATAAGCACAAATGTTTACTTACCCAAATACATAAACGCCGACACATACTCCGCGAACTGCAAATACACCGAACGCCCTAAACCGCGAAATTCAAAAAGTCATCATAGTTGTCCCACCCCACCGCCCGCTGCATACTACCTACACAAACAAACTAAATAAACCACATACATACAATAACCAAAACCCTACTTCTAACCCTAAACTAAACCCTACTTCTAACCCTACACTAAATCTTGCATATACCACCATGTATGCACTTAACTTAACCCGCACCCTAACCCTAAGGTCCGTAACTATTGCACACTTACCTTAAAAAGCTATATCCAAACAGACTAAATAATCCACACACATACACTTAACAAAACCCTACTTCTAACCCTACACTAAATCTAACATACATTACCATCTATGCACTTACCTTATACTCTAACGCTAAGGTCCATAACTATTGCACACTTACCTTACAGAGTTATACTGCAGAAAGGCCAACCTTGACGATTCAATGTTTCCGATTTTGCGCTTCTGGATGATCAATGTTTTTGCGGTTCGATGAAGACGTGTCGCCGTTTAGGTATTCGGGTAAGTAAACGTTCATTCTTTTAATATAGACCCATATTTTCAAGCCTAGGTTTATTTGCAAAAAATATATATTGGCTAGGGCTCTTCTATTTTAAGGAGTTAGGTGGCTGCAGACAAGAGTAGTTGGTGCTGTTAACTTGCCTAGCAAATTGTTCAGTATGACTCTTCAGTGTTAGAGAAGAGTACAGAGATAAGCCTATATATCTGTATTGGTATACTTGTGCTATTTTTGGCTGGTCAGGGGCTAAAATGAACAGAGGTTTGTATTTTCTTTCTGGGTTTTTGTTGTGTACTGCATAACACTAACAGCAGTTTTGGAAATGTTTATAGACAGCAAGTTGGCAGACAGTCTGCGACAGAGTTGGATGAAATCATTTTGCAGTTGATTTTTTGTGCAGAAGATGAGGAAGGGTCTGAGCTATGAAGTATGATGTCATCTGTGTGAATGATGATATTAAAGGTGGTTATTTTGAAGATGACATCATTAATGAATACAGACAATAGAACTGGCCTAAGCATTGAGCTTTTGGGTAGAACTGAACTAAAGGTTCCTTCATCTGATCATGTTTTCCAGCTTGCAAATAAAATGTCCTGTTAGTGGGACAACTATGAAACCATGCAATGCAATATGTACTGCTTCAGGTTTAGTTAACAGAAGTTGATGGTTCATAACTTTGAGGACTCTGATAATGACAATAAAGAGGGTTGCATTAGCCTCACTTGATTTTGTAGATGGATAGATGTTATCTATTACAGTATATCCCAAACATGGAATACTGTGTTTGTATTGAAAACTATGTTGTGCATCAGTTAGTATGCAACATTTACTTAGCTAAGGAAATCAGAATTTCCCTACTGGTAAATAAATCAGTCTCTAATGTGATACAATTCCAGAAAAAACACAATCTAGACACAGCTTCTAAATATGCAACTCCAGTAAGGGACTGCAAGTGTGGCTCACAGATTCATCCAGCGCAGTCACTTCCTCTGAGAGGTGAACTGCTGAGAGAGAGAGATCTCTGTCTAAAGCTCAGTGTCAAGTATGCATCATCACTCAGGATAGGGAATACGAGTTGCATGCCCCATGATTATTTAGATACTACATGATGGATCGGTTGTTGGACCAAATTAAGAGTGGCCAAGGGTACAGCTTCTCCTCCAGGACCCTGAAGGTTAGAACATTGTTTGCAGCTCCAACTATTTGATGTCAAGTGCCCCCCTCCCAGGGTCCATATGTCATGAGGTCTGTTTTCCACCTCATCAGCACAGCATACATCAGAACCTGTGATGAATTTAGCTGCAGGAAAGGAAGTCCAGCTGGAACCTGGTTGGGAACTATCCACAATTCCAGGGTACACAGACATGGGGTCTGACACCAGAAGATGTACTGTGCATGCTTTTTTTGATTCTGTTGCTTTTGCTGTCTCTTAAGTTTTTAAAGTAGTAGTAACAGATTTTCCTTACCAAAGTAGAAGTACCCGCCTTCATTTTTGGGCTGAAAGAATCGTCCTCTTGCCTGTGCATGGACATCGGCTCCCTTTTCGACCAACAGTTCGACATAATGCTTGCAGCGGCGCTCAATAGCGATATGCAATGCTGTCTGTCCTGTACAAAACAAAGGCATAAAAATATGAAAAGAGTTTCTATAGCAAATAAAGATGCTCATTTTAATCTGGTAAACAGATAAGGAGACTGACACCTATGTACTTACTTTCACCCAAAATAAGGTTAGTAACACCTGTATTCTTTCAAAACATTTTTACAATACTGTAAAGCAATTTGTCATAAAAGAATAGTCAACTCCAGATATCTTCTGTATGCCACCATACAACAAACCATGTAGTTACACCTAGGGACAAAAGCACACACATTTAAGAATGCAGAGTATAAGAACCCCTCTTTTTTCCTTTCACAAAGCAATATTCACCTCTGCTCTTAGCTCCTACAATAGATAGTTCCCAGTATGAGCATCTAGTCTCATGTAGGCTTCATCAGTGAGGTTGACGCTGTTTTGTTAAGACATGGTAGATAAATCCATCAGGATTTCCAATCTTCTTTATGGCAGAGTCCTGCTTCTACAGGTTTACTAGAACTAGCGTTAAATTTTCTGACATCACTTAAAGGAAAAAGGAAAATGAGGGAAACTGGAGCAGCACACTACTGTTACCTTATTGTCTTGTAAATATTCCTGGTATTTCTTTATTTGTAATTTACTCTCAAGCTAAATAATAGGTCATTATAGTGATCAGAAGAATTATAAAGAATCCCTAAAAAGTGATCCCATAGGCAGTGATTGAGGAAAGTACAGTTGTGTACACTTACCATAAATGCAGATGTTTGAGTCTATTCACTGTTGCAGTCATCATGCTTGGGTTATCTGCCTGCAGGTAGCCCTCAGTCGGCCCGAATACCAGAGTCTTGGGATTTCTGCGTCAGATGCTGCCACCTCTTCCATGACGTCAGGTTGTCAGGGGTATAAAACATGCAGCTGACGCCAGTACATCAGTTTTTCTTGCCCCAGATGCCAGGAGCCCCCAAAATAGGAAGCTATTACATGGTGTGGAACTCCTCCAGTAAAAAGTAAATACTCCTGCCATAAAAGATGGCAATAAAAAGGATAGAGAAAGCCAGGGGGCTGGAGGGAGGGAAACCAGGACTGCAACAGTGAATACACTCGAACATCTACATTTATGGTAATTGTACACAACTGTACAATGTTCTTCGTGTTTCACTGCTGCAGTCATCACACTTGGGTTGATTCCCAAAGCTGAGGAAGAGTGGAGGCAGTCAAGAAGTGTTAGGGCTGGCTAGCAGGCCTTGTAAGACTGCTGTAGCAAATCCAGCTCTGGATTTAGAAATGATAGGCAAGTGGTAATGCTTGGTGAAGGTGTGTACAGAACTCCAGGTTGCAGCTTCCAGGATGTCCCTGGTAGGGACTCCCCTGAGAAATGCTGTAGAGATTAAAGTAGCTCTAGTGGAAGGCATTCTGATCCCCTGAGGGGTAAGTTTTCCATGGTGCTTATAGCAGAAATGGATGCAGTGTGCTATCCATTTGGAAATGGTTTGCTTTGAAATGGCCTTGCCCTCTGCCCCTGTAGCAAAGCTGACTAGCAGCTGGTCAGATTTTCTGAAAGGCTTAGTCCTGTCAAGGTAGAACCTGAGCTGTCTGTGCACGTCCAAGGAGTGCAGGATCCTTTCCCCTTTATTCTGAGGATTGGGGAAAAAGGTTGGCAAATGAATGGATTGGTTTAAAGCCATACTGGATACCACCTTGGGCATAAAGGATGGGTTAGTCCTGTCAGCAAGGAAAATAATGAAGGGTTCCACCGCCGTTAGTGCCTGTAACTCAGTCACTCTTCTTGCTGAAGTAATAGCTAGAACTAAGGCTGTTTTCCAAGAGAGGAATTTTAACTCTGCTGAAGTAGCAGGTTCAAAAGGGGGAGGTGGGAGCTTCTCCAGTACAACGTTAAGGCACCGGGCCGGGGTAGGAGCTCTCCTAGGGCGCCTTAAATTGTTAGATCCTCTCAGGAACTGTTTGATGAGAGGGTGAGAAAAGAGAGGTGGCTCAGTATAATAATGAGCTGAGATGGCAGAGGCATGAATCTTAATGGATAAAAAGGATAGGGCTCTGTGGAGCAGATTTGTTAGGTAATCAAGGATTTGAGGTAAGGTGGGCACAGCTATGTCCTTTCCTTGAGACCAACTACAAGAACAATATCTTTTCCACTTTTCAGCATAGGATTTCCTAGTACTAGGCCTTCTGGCCTCAAGGATGATGTCCAGCACCTGTTTGCTGGTGGTGTATTCAGGGGATAAGCCATGCTGCAAGGTTAAGGGTTTGTAGCTGTGGATGCATAATCTGTCCCTCCTGTTGAGACAGCAGTGAAGGTGTCTGATGTAGGTGACAGGGTGTACTGCTGTCAGACTGTGTAGGAGTGGGTACCAGTGCTGGCGTGGCCAGTCTGGTGCAATAAGGATTTCCCTTGGCCTGTCCTGTTTGATCTTGAGTAGTACTTTTGAGAGGAGGGGCAGAGGAGGAAAGGCATAAATTGAGAGGTTTTCCCATGTAAAGGATAGGGCATCCACCTTCCAGGCTCTGCTGTGAGGGTTCCTGGTGCAAAATTTGCTCAATTGGTGGTTTTGGGGGGAGGCAGAAAGGTCCACCTCTGGTGTTCCCCACCTTTGGGTTAGAAGTTTGAATGAGTTGGGCTCCAGTTTCCACTCGTGAGGGTCCAGTAGATTTCTGCTTAAGTCGTCTGCCAGTGAATTTTGCTTGCCTGGCAGGAATTGAGCTTTTAGATGCACTTGGTTGCTCAAGGCTGTGTTCCACAGGGCCATGGCTAACCTGCAGAGTGGGTAAGAATGAGTTGCCCCCTGCTTGTTTATGTACCACATAACTGTGGTGTTGTCTGCCTTTATCAGGAGCTGTCCTGGAAGGATAAGGTATTTGAAGGCTGTCAGAACATTCTGTACAGATAGCATCTCTTTTTGACTGATATACAGAAGAATTTGTTCTGGGCTCCATTTGCCTTGAATGCATTTGCCTGTCATATGAGCCCCCCATGCATAGTCTGATGCGTCTGTTGTCAGGGTTTGGGCTGCGTTGAGGCTGCAGGCCTCTGCCCACCAAAGGAACTCTGCCCTTAGACAAGGTATGACAGGAATTACTGTTTCCAGGTCCTAAGAATGTTGACACCAGAGACTTTTTAAGTACCATTGAAGTTTCCTCATATGCAGTCTTGCATATGGAATTAGCAGAATGCATGAGGCCATGAATCCTAGGGCTTGCAGTATTTTCTTTGCAGATAGCTGGGTTTTGGTGGTCATTAGTTTGAAATAGTTTGTCAAATGGACCTGCTTTTCTGGAGTGAGGAATGCCATCTGGGAAGTTGTGTTCAAGCTTGCACCCAGGAATACAATTTGTTGGCTGGACACCAGCTGTGATTTATTTTCGTTGATGAGGTATCCCAGTGAAGTTAGAAGTCTTTTTACAAATGCCAGGTGCTGAAGCAGCAATTCCTGACTGTTCGTCTGAATCAGGAAATCGTCCAAGTATGGGTAAATTTGAATATTTCTCCACCTGCAGTATGCAATGGCTGGAGCCAGGCACTTTGTGAATAATCTGGGCACAGTAGATAAGCCAAAGGGAAGTGCAGAGAACTGATAGTGCATAGAGCCTGCCCTGAAACGTAGATATTTCCTGCAAGACTCCCTTATGGGGCTGTGCAGATAAGCTTCTTTAACACCAGATCAACTTTCTTAAAATTTGCTCTACTAGGATAAGATCCAAATCTGCCCCTTGGCTAACTAAACAAACTAAGCAAAAAATGATCCTAAGAAATAAAATATGGGCCAAATGGAGAGCTACCAAATGTCCATCTGATCACCTCCTCTTTAAACAATTAAGAAATGCCACCAAGAAAGATACTCTTAGAGATTTATCTTCACCTTCAACAAACCAGTCAACAAACCCTCAAAATTTTGGTCTGGTATTAATAACCCAGATGCCTTTAACAATTATTTTACAGAAGCCATTCAAACTACTGAGCTTTCAAACTTTCGCCCTATTGCCTTACTCTCCATTATCAAAGATAAACAAACAAATTCTCAACTACCTTCTACAAAATAAACTTCTAGCCAACTGTCAACATGGCCTGTTCATAGACCTGTCAAAAGCCTTTGATATGGTTAACCATAATATCAAGCACTTCAATGGTTTAGGAGTTATCTCCAAAACAGGCAACAAGCAGTGCTTTGGGACAATAACCTATCTTCTTTACTCCCAGTAAATATTGGTGTTCCTCAAGGCTCAATCTTTTATCAATGACCTACACTTGAATATACCTCCATTCAATATGCTGATGACTCAACTTTAATCTGCACCACCATTCTTCACTATATTTACATCTTAGAAATAGGCTATACTATAAATTCTTTGTCTCATTCAATTCTATCTTTGTGTTTTGCATATCTGTTTTGTTAGACTAACTGTATATGATGCATATCTATATAATTGTCTGTTTTTGTCATTTGTTTTAAACAAGGCTAAATAAATAAAGTCTAGGGTGACTAACCAGGCATCCTTGGCTAGCATAGGAAGAAGCTGTTGCAGTATAGGCATTCTGAATTTTGGGACCACCAGAAAGGTGTTGAGAATTGATAGATCCAGGATAGGGCGGCAAGAGCTCTCTTTTCTGGGCACCAGGAACAGTCTGGATTAGAAACCCTGTCCTCTTTGCTCTACTGTAACAGGTAGCCCTGATATGGAGAAGGGAAAGTACTTGCTTTTGAGCCTCTGCCCAATGGTTTGGAGGAAGGTCTGGCAACGTGCTTAGGGTTGGCAGTGAGTGGAAGTAAAATTTGTATCCCTGGGATACAATGTTTAGAACCCATCAGTCCTGAGTAATGGACATCCAGTTTTTTGCATGAAGGGTGAGTTTTCCTCCTAGGGGTGCAAGTACTTGGGCATGGCATGGCTGGGAAGGATAATTGGAAAGTCATGGTGAACTTTTGCCATAAGGGGGTGGCTTACCACTCCCTGTTTTTGAGGTGGGAACATTCCATTATTTAGATATCTGCATACCCTAAGACTGTAGTCTTGGTGGTCTGTTTCCCCTGGGTTTGGTCTGAGAAGGCCTGAGAGGGACTGGAAAGGACCAGTCTTTTGAAGGCCAATGCCTACTGAATCTAGGTGGCTGCACCTGTAAGAAATATTTGATAGTTTGCATAGATTTAGCTTTTTCTTCCATCTTTTTAAGAACTACTTCTGCTTTTGTGCCAAACAAACGATCTTGATTTAATGGAACATCTAGTAATTTTGCTTTGACATGGTCTGGCAAGACTTGTTCCTTCAGCCAAGCATGCCTTCTTAGTACACACCCAGTGACAGCAGCCCTGCAAGATGTTTCTAAGGCATCAAACCCACACTGCAAAGTATGTTTACTAACTTGGTTTGCAGAATGCATTAACTCTTGCAAATCTTTATTTTCTGCACAATCTGGAAGTAACACCATTTTTTGTTTAAATAGTTCCAAAACATACCGCTGGCACCTCAACATGTGAAACTGGCAATTCAAAGCCCTGATGGCAAGAATTGCAGAGGTATATACCTTCTTACCCCATCTGTCTAAAGCTCTAGAATCCCTGTCTGAAGGAGTAGGGTTTTTGGCTGTAGTAGCCTTAATGCCTTTAGGTCCCTGGGAAAATGTCTCTGGATCCACAGTAGGATTCTTAGAGAGACATTTGTGAGAGTCAGGTACTCTGTAGTACCTGTCAGGTTTTCTACGAGCTGGTGGTAAAGTGTCAGGCGTAAGACTGGATTCCATGAAGACAATCTACAATATCCAGGACAGGGGGTATAGCTAGAGGCCTATGCTGAGGAAAGTCTAAAAATTCCCTGAGTCTCTTTTTGGACTGAGGATAGTCCTGACATTCCCAGCAGAAATGCTCTCAAGGTATGCAGGGTTTCACCAAAAGAAAAATCCTCTGGAGGGGAGGCAGAAGGAATGGATTCCTCTGCATCTGAATCCTCAGGTCAGAGTCATCGGACTCCTGGTCTGTAGAATCAGAAGGAAATTCAATTCTTTGTCTTCTAGCAGGGGAAGGCTGGCTTCCCCTAATTAGAGTAATAAGGTCTTCAGCCATTCTAAGCATTTATTTTTGTGGCATGGGAGCTTGAGCATGCACTTTGGATGTCAGTTTTCTAGGCATAGGGTGAACTCTGGGCCTGAGAAACTCAGTAGTTTTAGTTAAAAATGAAGTTGTCGGTTTAATACGAATATCGGTAGGTTGGAATACACCCTCAGAAGCTGGTGCCTGCACAGCAGCTCCGGACCCATTCAAAGTAAAGACATCCACAGGTTCCATAGTCGAAGAAGCATCTTGCGGCATACCGGATCCGAATGGGTCTCAGCAGAGGCCTGCAAATCTGTAGAAGCGGGCATCAGGGGCTGCAAAGGCTCCTCACTGAGTACTGGCGGACTGGCGACTAGCTTAACGGAAGCGTTGTCGGCAGTTTTTGACTTATACGGTCTGTTTCTGTCTTTGTGCTTTTTCGGAAGATCGATAGTCGGATGGTTTACCGAAGCCATTCCGGAATACAGCGAACGAGAGTGAAAGAATTTAGCTACAAAAACAGCCTGATGACGAAAGGTTCAGACGTTAAGGCACAAAACTGATGGGTCTATATCAGTTCAATGAAACAGCACATCATCGAATACAACAACCACAAACTTCTAACCACGAAATCTAAAAACATCGAAAGCTCAGAACAGCAAATTTTTTCCCTGGGAAAAAATTCACTGTTCCGAGAAACACACAAACAACACAAGCACACCAAAAAAACAGCAATCCACACACATACACTTAAAATCCTACATCTAACACTACACTAAACTGTACATACAGTACTATCTATCCACTATTCTTAACCCAAACCCTAACCCTAAGGTCCATCACTATTGCACACTCACCTCACCCACGCCCTAACCCTAACTCACATACCCCGCCCTAACCCTAAATTCTATCACTATCGCACTCTCACCTCACCAGCGCCCTAACCCTAAAGTCTGTCACTATCGCACACTCACCTCACCCGCACCCTAACCTTAACTCACATACCCCGCCCTAACCCTAACGTCCACTCAATTGCACACTTACCTGAACCCAACCCGTAACTTTCCACCACAGTGCTGAAAATAGCAAAGCCACAGAAACGGACAACCGACTTCTTTCCCTAGGAAAAAATAAAGTTATCTGCAGCTTCGCTATTTTCAGCGTTCACTGTTTTCGGGTCAATATTAGACCATTCAAAGTATTAACACTTTGATGATCTAATATAGACCCAAATCCTACAGCGAGGGACGTTGTGGTCTGGGTCTAAACAGGTGACGGAATAAGAATGAAAATCTCTGTGAGGTATTTGCTTTCCACAGGCAAGACAATTGTTAACTTTTTCTGACATTGGTTAGAGCAAGAAAAAAGAATCCCCAACGAGGTACTTAGCTTTAGAAGACTTCAGGTCTGAAACTGGAAAAACTAAAATTTCAGGTAGCGGCCGATGGGCACTTGCAAACTGCTTCTGCTTCGGGCTCCTTCTCGGCAAAAAAGACTGATGTAATGGTGTCGGCTGCATGTTTTATACCCCTGACGACCTGACATCATAGAAGAGGTGACAGCATCCGATGCAGAAATCCCAAGACTCTGGTATTCGGGACGAGTGAGGGCTACCTGCAGGCAGATAATCCAAGTGTGATGACTGCAACAGTGAAACACGAAGAACAACCTATGTTTACTATGAACTGTCCTTTGATTAGTACATACCCACTCTTCTAAGGAAGCCCTTCTTCATTGTACAGCTTACATCTAAAAGTACTGCAGCCAGATCCAGGAAAGTAATTGTTTCACTGTACCAGGCACTGACCAGATGATCATGGAGTATAATGCCCCTTTTGGTATGCATTTATCCAAAGACTTGTCGTATCTCGAATGACCACAATGTCTTCTCGTGAAAAACATCAACGGCCTAAATCTTGAAAACTATGCTGACCATCTCAAAGTCTTGTCCCTCTTCTTAATATCACACAAATTACTAATAGGCGACCTCTACCTTGTATTTAGAGATGAAACAGACCCTATTCCTTCAGATCTATTACTCATTTGCAAGTCCAATGGTATCAAAAACACATGCTCAAGGGATCTCAATCTCTTCTGCAAAACAAATAGTACATGTAGAGGGATAAGTTTGTATCACAGACAATATTACTTCTGTGTAACCATCTTCCACTCCACATAAAGCAAAGCACTCCTACTCTATTCAAAGATAATTTGGACGAATGGATGGGAAACCACAAATTCAACCCCAGTGTAACATCCCTGTCCCTCATGGATAGGGAAAACATCTGACTGTCCCAAGCTTTCCTTGTTTGGCCCATTTCTGAGTTACATGTATGCAAAATATAAGGGCTATAAACTACCTTGGGAATGTAAGACTAGGGTTCTTACGAGCCTCACAGATCAATAGCCTAGTAAATACCTATGGACCTAAGAATATATCTGCTTCACCTAACACTTGTGTTATTTATCACACCACACTGTGCTTCAAAAAGTTACTAAATAAGGAGTTATATAATTACACATATCAGGCTAACTGAATAAACAATGTATTTTCCATATCGCGCTCACTGCATAAATGAGTAACACAGAATAGGTATTATCAAATGGTTAATCAGGATGTCCATATCTTTTTACACATAAAAAATAAATCATAAAAGCAATTAGCTGCCTCCTTTATTTTCCTTTATACATTTGCTAATGGGGTAAGCCCACTGGACACAAGTGCCCCTTTTCAGGGACAACCTGTGAACACTAAGTGACTTGCTGAGAGTCACACAGTAGGCAAATGGAGGTTGAAGGAATCAAACCCTACACAATTTAGTTACAGGAAGCAGCTTAAACTGACACAAATAAAGCCTTATGGGAATTTTTTTTTTGAAAAAGTGGATGGGACTATTTTTATGGAAAGGTATATCAGATGTCTTTCTATAAAAATGGACCTAGCCACTGTTTCCATTTTCCTATAAAGTTTATCATATAAACAATTCATTATTTGTATTACATCATATAACAAGTTATCAGCTCTGTAATGTAATGCACTTTATCTCCATTTCAGTCTATGTAATAAGCTTGAATTTCTCTTCTTTTATCACTCTCCTTGTTAAATCTTTCTCATATCTGTGTACTTCCCTAGATGTAATTTGATACATGTTCAAACTGAAATAACCTTATTTACCTATTTAACCTCCCTAAATTATACAATATTTCAGTATGAGTCAAAATTGAATCTTATTTTTTAAATTTCGGTAAAAAAAAAAACAGAAGTATCTTTTTTTAGTTGACTTAGCTCTTAAAGAACATTTGTGGCCTGTGGAGCTCACACTGACTTTTACCATCATGAAAATTTCAACTAAAGCAAACAGTTCCTTTCACCATCATGAGTCCTTCACTGTTGACATGGTGATCTAGCAATAGGAGACTTAACGCATTAGATTTGGCAAGCATTCCAAGAATAACTGTACTAATAGTGTAATTAGTTCTAATGGATATCGGGCTTCCTTAAAATCAAGTCCTGTACTATAGTAGTTGTTCTAACATGAAGTAAGCTTGAAAAACATACTTAGCATTTCAACAACTCTCTAGCTACACAATCTGCATTTCAAAATCATTCCATAAAATATTGACACAATATTTAATAAAGGCAGTCCGTACAGCTATGTAGGTGCTCATATAGTTTTCTGGTGTAGGCTTGGACACTTGTGTTAGTTCCAACTGAAGGGATGGTGGCTGTGAAGCTGCTTATACCTGCTCTCAGGAGGTTGTTGTCAGCGTTGGAAAAGTTTTTTGTTTGACCCTGGCGGGGGGGGGGGGGGGGGATCAGGGGAGATGGTGACTTCTAAAGTGATCACTTTATGGTCGGATCTTACCAAGGAGGATTACACTGTAGAGGTGCTACAGTGCCTACTCATGTTGGTTAGTACCAAGTCCAGGATATACTTACCTCTTGTGGAGGTGTCGACAGCTGATCCAATGCATTGGCATTGACAAAGTCGAGGAATCTCTGGGCATTCATGTTTGGGCTAGAATAGGTCTTCCACTCTATGGTTGCATAATTAAAGTCACCCAGGACCAGGGTAGAGGATTGAATCTTGATGGATTCAAGTAAGTCCAGATAGGTGGAGTGGGTGTCCTGGGTCATGGTTGGGGGTCTGTAGCTAACTATGATTTGAATAGATGTTTTGTCAACAGTTAACTGCACCTGGAGTGTCTCCTGTGCGGCATACTGTTTTGACCAGCCTGGAGGTGTGTATTTCTTTGATAAATATTAAAATTCCACCTCCTTTCGCTTTGTAGCCCTCTATTTGGGGTCTGAAAGTATGGTAGGAAGAGTAACCTAGTAAGGCTGGGATGCTCTCCACAGCTTTGAGCACGGTTTCAGTGACTGCACAAATGTCAACATCTTCCTGGGCGAGGAATGCTTGCAATGAATGCAGTTTCATGTCAAGACTCCTAGAGTTTAGCAGCATGATCGTTAAATTTCATTTAGAAGAATTTTTCATGTTGGTAATTTTGTCCTCATGACTTGTCTAAAAAAGGCTCTGTGGGGGAGGAAAAAGCCTTTGCCAGAAGGCTGAGGCCCAGGGGAGACAGACAAAGGTCATGTCTGGCAAAGAATCATACTCTGTCAATCGTGTCCTCCCAGGCTGTCAGGTACTGGATCCCCTTGGAATGACACCAGAAAAGTACAGTTGTGTACACTTACCATAAATGTAGATGTTCGAGTGTATTCACTGTTGCAGTCAATACACTTGGGTTATCCTGTCAGGGGTAGCCCTCAGTCGGCCTGAATACCAGAGGCTTAGTATTTCTGCGTCAGTTGCTGTCACTCCAGGACTGACGTCAGGTCGTCAGTGGTATAAAATCAGGCAGCCAACGCCATTGCATCAATTTTTCTTGCCCCAAATGTCAGGAGCCCCCGACTAGGGAGCTAGGTTATAGTGGAAGAACACCACCAGTAGAAAGTAAATACCAACATTTCCCTGTACTGAGTGAGGAAGAGGGAAAGAGAGAGAGACAAGAGGGATGGAGGGTGGGAAACCAGGACTGCAACAGTGAATACACTCAAACATCTACAATTATGGTAAGTGTACACAACTGTACTATGTTCTTAGTGTTTCACTGTTGCAGTCATCACACTTGGGTTAATTCCCAAAGCTAAAGAAAAGGGTGGAGGCAGTCAAGAAGACTGAGGGCTGGCTAGGATGCCCTGCAAGACTGCGATTGTAAAACCTGCCCTGGATTTGGAGAAGATAGACAGGTGTTAGTGCTTGGTGAAGGTATGAATAGAAGTCCATGTTGCAGCCTCCAGGATGTCCCTTTTAGGGACCCCTCTGAGAAAAGCTGCAGAGGTGGAGGTTGCCCTAGTGGAATGCATTCTGACTCCCTTAGGGGATGGTTTCCCATGGTGTTTGTAGCAGAAATGTATGCAGTGTGCTATTTGGAGATTGTTTGTTTGTATATACCCTTGCCTTCTTTCCCTGCTGCAAAGCTGACAAGCAATTGGTCAGTTTTCCTAAAAGATTTAGTCCTATCCAGGTAGAATCTGAGCTGTCTGTGCACATCTAGAGAATGCAGAATCCTTTCCCCCTTGTTTTGTGGGTTAGGGGAAAAGGTGGGCAAATTAATTGAATGATTGAGAGCCACACTGGACACCACTTTAGGCATGAAGGATGGGTTAGTCCTGAGGGAGACCCTGTCAGCATGGAAAATGATGAAGGGCTCTACAGCCATGAGAGCTTGTAGCTCTGAAACTCTTCTAGCTGAAGTGAAGGCCAGAAGCTAGGCTGTTTTCCGAGAGAGGAATTTTAACTCTGCTGAAGCTGCAGGCTCAAAGGGGGTAGTGTGAGCTTTTCCAACACAAAGTTAAGGTCACAAGCTAGGGTATGAGCTCTTCTGGGTGGCCTTAAATTGTTAGCCCCTCTTAGGAACTGTTTGATGAGAGGGTGAGAGAAGAGAGGTGGCTTTGTGCTGTAATGAGCCAAGATGACAGAGGCATGAATTTTAATGGAAGAGAAGGAAAGGCCCCTATGTAGTAGGTCTGCTAGGTAATCAAGGATGAGTGGTAGGGAGGGCTGTGCTGTTATCGCTCCTTTAGACTGGATCCAGGTGCAATATATTTTCCACTTGTCAGCATAGGATTTTCTAGTAATGGGGCATCTGGCCTCATGTATAACATCCAGGACTTGTTTGCTTAGGCTGGCAGCAGGAGGAGAGGTCAGGGAATAAGCCAGGCTGCCAGGTTCAGGGTCTGCAATTGTGGATGAATGAATTCTCCATTCTTCTGGGTCAGCAGTGTTGGGATCTGAGGTAGGTGCCATGGTGGCAGGGGTAACAGGCTGTGCAACAGTGGGTACCAGCGCTGGTGTGGCCAGTCTGGGGCAATCAAGATTCCCCTTGGTTTTTCCTCCCTTATTTTGAGCAGTACCCTTGAAATTAGAGGTAAAGGGGGAAATGCATAGATTGAGAGGTTTACCCACTGGAGGGAAAGAACATCCACTTTCCAGGACTTTCTGTAAGGTTCTCTGGTGCAGAATTTGCTGAGCTGGTAATTGTTGTGAGAATCAAAGAGGTGCACCTTCGGGGTGCCCCATTTCTGGGTTACAAGGTTGAAGGTTCTGTAGTCTAGCTGCCACTCATGTGGGTTGAGCAGGTTTCTGCTTAAATTGTCTGCCAGTGAGTTTTGGGAGCCTGGCAGGAATTGTGCTAGCAGGTGAATTTGCATGGCTGAAGCCGTGTGCCAAAGGGTCATGGCAAGCCTGCAGAGAGGATAAGAGTGAGGTCCTCCCTGCTTGTTGATATACGACATCACTGTGGTGTTGTCTGTTTTGATCACTAGAGGCCACTCTTTTTGGTTGATGTGCAGATGTACTTGATTTGGGTTCCAATGGCCCTGAATGCACCTGCCATCCAGGTGTGCACCCCAAGCATAATCTGATGCATCTGTGGTTAAGGTCTGGGCAGTGTGGGGTTCTGAGAAGGGAAGACCCTTGTTGTGGTTGAATGCTGCTGCCCACCAAAGAAAATCTTTCCTTAGACAGGGTATTATAGGTATGACAGTTTCCAGGTCCTGAGAGTGTTGACACCAAAGGCTTTTTAGGTACCATTATAATTTCCTCATATGCAGTCTGGCATATGGAATGAGTAGAACACAGGAGGCCATGAACCCTAGAGCTTGCAAGATTTTCCTTGCGGATAACTGGGTTCTGGTGGCTAGTTGAGAGAAGTAGCCTGTCAGGTAGGCTTGTTTTTCTGGAGTAAGGAATGCCATCTGGGAGGCTGTGTCCAGGCTTGCTCTCAGGAATACAACTTTTTGTGGGGGACTGGTTTTGATTTCTTTTCATTTATAGTATACCCCAGGGAGGTCAGTAGGTCCTTTACAAAGGTCAGGTGCTGTAACAGCTTCTCCTGACTGTCTGCCTGAATCTGGCAGTCGTCTAAGTAGGGGTAAATTTGAATATTCCTTTGTCTGCAAAAAGCAATGGCTGGAGCCAGGCATTTTCTGAAAATTCTGGGAGCAGTGGATAAGCCAAAGGGAAGTGCAGAGAACTGAAAGTGCATAGATCCTGCCATGAAACATAGATATTTCCTGCAAGAATCCATGATTGGGATGTGTAGACAGGCCCTTTTAGGTCTAGTGGGGCTAACCAAGCATCCTTGGAAAGTGTAGGAAGAAGCTGCTGGGGGGGTGAACATTTTGAATTTTGGTATCACCAGGAAGGTGTTTAGAATTGATAGATTGTGGATTGGGCGCCAGGTGCTTCTCTTTTCTGGGTACCAGAAAAAGTCTTGAATAGAAACCTTGGCCTATCTGGTCTGCAGGAACAGGCTGTATTGCCCTCATGGAGAGCAGGGAATTTACTTGTGTTTTGGCCTCTGCCCACTGGTTTGGAGGAAGATCTGGGAACCCCTTTTGGGGTTGGCAGAGTGTGGAAATAACATTTGTATCCCTGGGACACTATGTTGAGAACCCATCGGTCATTGGTAATAGAGGCCCAGTTTTTTGCATGGGAGGACAGTTTTTCTCCTAGGGGCACAAGCAAGTGGGCATAAAGTCACTGTGAGTTCTTTCCATAAGGGGGTGGCTTAGCACTCCCTGTTTTTGAAGTGGAGGAACTCCATTGCTTAGATCTCTGCATTTTCTGGGACTGCTGTCGGGGGGGGGGGGGGTTTGCTTCCCCTAGGTCTTGTCTGAGCTGGCCAGGAGGGGGCCAGAAAGGACCAGTATTTGAAGGGGTAATAGGTTCATAGGTTCATACTAGGCTATCTGCCCAAGGGCATTTATAAGCCTAGCCCATAGTTATGTGGCTTTCGCCACCCCTTTAGTTTGAATAAAAACTATGCCTATCATTTTGCTGTGCCTCTGTCAAGCAGTGATGCTGAAGTAATCCCTGGGGTATATCTGCAATCTCCCATCCATTGGTCAAGATTCCTCTTGAACAAGACCAGAGAGGTGCTCTGCCTCACATGTACCGGGATTTTGTTCCACAGCATAGGGAGTCTCTGGGTGATGAATCTGTCCCTCCAGCACGTTCTATTTATAACCGTGTCAAGGTTTAAGTTTCCGGCCGTTGTGGTTCTGAGGGATCTAGATTTTTTGAGGTGAAGTATATTCATCAAATCTGGGTTTGACATGGCCTTATATGTCAGGCACAGGTCACCTCTGAGCAAGCGGTATGAGACTGAATAGAGCTGGAGTTCTTTCAGTCGGGCAGCATAAGACATATTTTTGAGACCCTTTATCCTTTTGGTGAGGAACTTTTGGGGCCTTTCAAGCTGCAGCAGGTGTCTGGTCAGATACATTCGAACGGGCATTGTACTCAATCATAGGTCTAATAAGTGATGAGTACAGGGGACGATGACCTCCTTGATCTAGATGTGAATCCCTTCATGATCAGGTGGGTGATATAGAAGGTTTTCCTAACTACTTCAGCAACATGAGTGTCCAACGAAGGCTACTGTCAACCTGGGTCCCCAGATCTCTGATGACTTTTTCTGTGCTCAGTGGATTGCCACCTATATGGTAGCTAGGGGTAGCCTTGTTTTTCCCAAAGGGTATGACTATGCATTTTTGGCGTTTAACTTCAGGCCATGGCTCTGGCACCAGTTATCCATTTCTGTGAGGCCCTTCTGGAGGATATCTGTGTCAGATGTGTTTTCACTAGGCGCCCAGTTTGCAGTCATCTGCAAACTTTGTCAGCCATAACCCTCCTGTGTTTGCTTGTACTTCAGAAAAGTAGATGCCGAACAAGAGTGGACCCAGGACTGAGCCCTGTGGGACACCACTTGTGACAGGCTTTGAGTCTGACATGGCTCCAGCAACTCTGACCCTGTGGGTTCTGTCACTTAGCCAGTTTGCAACCCATCTTGTGATGTATGGGTTTACATTCAAGCTGATGAGTTTTTCGATGATACCTGAGTGGGGTATTGTGTCAAGGCCTTTGCCAGGTCGAGGTAGGCTGTATGGACTGCCTTTCCTCATCAATGGCCTTGGTGACTGTCTCAAAAAGTCAACCAAGTTTAAGAGGCAGGATCTGCCTTTGACAAAGCCAAACTGAGTTGGATCCAAAGTCTGCAAGTTCCCTATGTCTTTATTTATGAGTTCCATTATGATCTCCATGGCTTTGCAGATAAGGCTTGTCAAGCTAATGGGGCGGTAATTTCCAGGGTCTGTGGAGGCACCGCCCTTATGAAGTGGGACCACAGTCGCTGCGCCACTCCTTGGAGTATGTATCCTGAGGTGAGGCTAAGATTAAACAGCTGTCCTAACTGTGGGTTTAATTCCTCATTGAGTTCATGAAGCACACAGCCGGGGACACCATCCGGTCCCATGGATGCTGTGTTTTTGCCTTAGTGAGGGCAGTTCTCACCTGGGCGTTGGAGATGTTTGGGGGCTACAATCCCTGGAATAGATATCTCTCCTTTGGGGAGGGCAAGTTTGCACTGAACCTGTCAGCCAGTATGTTGGCAATGTGTGTGGGTTCAGTAATTTTCACATCATTTTGAACTAATTCTGAGCATATCTGGGAGTTTCCTCCTAGGTTTCTAACATAGCTAAAGAAGGCCTTATGATTCTCTTTAGAGTCCTTGGCGATTTTTCTCTCAAAATTTGCCTTGGATGATTTTATGAGAGCTCTTAGTTTTTACTTATAATGATCAAAGGTGTCTTACCTTTCAAGGATTTTGCTCTATCTTGTAGTAGCTTCCTCCTTTTGTTGTAGAGCTTGTTTATGGCTGGGGTCCACCAGACTGGACGCTTGCCTTTGGTACAGAGAGTCTTAGTTTTGTTTGGGATTGCCTGATCCATGCAGTCCTGTAGGTGCTGGTAGAAGGCATTTGTAAGTGATTCAGCGGTTTGAGTAATGTTTACCACTGGCTCAGGGGCCTTAAAGGAGATCACACTAGTTTTTAGAAGTGTGAAATCGGCTTTTGAAAAGTTTTTCACTGTGGTCTTTTTTGTTTCAGGTGGGGGCGGGATGAGGACCTCCAGCGAGATTGTTTATGATCTGATCTCACCAGTGAGGGGTATACTTCTGGTGTTGAACATTGTGATCCCATGTTCATGATGATGAGATCAAGTATGTTTTCTCCTCTTGTGGGGATGGTGACTAGTTGTTCCATGGCATTTGAGTTTATGAACTCCTGGAATCTTTGGGTTAGAGTGTTCGGGCTTGAGTAGTGTTCCCAGTCTATATTAGGGTAGTTAAAGTCACCTAGTATGATGGTGTTTGGAGATACATTTATCCCCTCCAATGTTTTCAGGAAGGCCATGTGAGGTTCCTGAGTTTGAGAGGGTGGCCTGTAACATGCTACAAATTGCAGAGCAGTCTTGCCTATGGTTAATTGCACCTGGATGGTCTCCGATGCATCATGCTGCCACCAACCTTGAGGTGTGGGTGTCCTTTATGAATATGGACACCCTCCTTTCTTGGTGTTGTCCGGATTTTGGGGCGGAACGCATGATATGAGGTGAAACCTGTTAGTGCTGGGGTGCTCTCAGGAGCCTTGAACCAGGTTTCTGTCACAGCACAGACATCGATGTTCTCCATATTGAGAAGGGCCTCGAAAGCGTGCATCTTGAGATTGAGACTTCTGGCATTGAGCAGCATTACCCTTAGTTTTTTCCTTTTGGTGTTCTAGGGTGGTAGGTTTAGAATTTGAGCCTTGCCTAAAAAGGCACTATGGGGTGGCAAGAGCCTTTGCCAATATCTGAAGCCCAGGGTGACAGGTGCAAGCCGCCCTCATGGAAGCAGCGTGGCTTGTCCAGCATGTCATCCCAGGCAGACAGACATTGGATCCCTTTTGAATGACACCAGAATTTAAGCCAATTATTAAAGCTGATCATCTTATCACTGTATTGTGGCATCATTCTAGGTGAAGGTAGGATACTGCTCAAGGTCAGGGTCATACCTGCCTGGGCTACATAATCAGAGAGCTCCTCGATGTCCCTTTTCATGTAGTCCAAGGAGGTACGTCTCAGGTCGTTGACACCAGCGTGGACAATGACTGAGTCGTACTTGTACCTGCTGTTGAGAGACCTGAGTGCTTGCGTTATGTGGCGGATTCTAGCGCCTGACAGGCAGCTTACTGTGACCTTCTCTTTACTCAGTCTGGTGAGCGGGATGCCTACTGAACCTCAGAGGCTGGACCTGTAGGAAGTCTTTAACTTTCTGCATAGATTTAGCTTTTTCTTCCATCTTTTTTAAGACCTTTTCTGCCTTGGTGCCAAACAAATTGTCTTTGTTCAATGGTGCATCCAATAGTTTTGATTTGACATGGTCTGGCAAGGTCTGTTCCTTAAGCCAAGCATGCCTTCTAAGTACAGACCCTGTGACTGCTGCCCTTCAAGATGCTTCTAGGGTGTCAAAGCCACATTGCAAAGTGTGTTTAGTAACTCGGCTTGCAGAATGCATAAGCTCCTGTACTTCTTTATTTTCTGCACAAGCAGGAAAGGTAGATAATTTTTGCTTGAGGAGTTCCATGGTATGTTGCTGGTATTTCAGCATGTGGAACTGACAATATACTGCTCCAATGACAAGAGTTGCAGAGGTTTATACTTTTTTACCCCATTTGTCTAAAGCTCAGGAATCCCTGTCCGAGGGGGTGGGATTCTTAGCTGTGGTTGCTTTTATTCCTTTAGGTCCTTGGGCTTTTTGAAAAGAAATTTGTGAGAGTCAGGGACTCTGTAATACCCGTCAGGTTTCCTGGGAGTAGGAGGAAGGGTGTCAGGAGTCAAACTGGATTCCAGAAAGACATCATCCACAACATCCAAGACAGGAGGAATGGCTACAGGTTTGTGCTGTGGTTAAGTCTAAGAATTCCCCGAGTCTCTTTTTGGATTGAGGATAGTCCTGACATTCCCATTGGAAATGCTCCCTTAAAGTACATAGGGTTTCACCAAATGAAAAATCCTCTGGAGGAGAGGCATAAGGAATGTATTCCTCTCCATCTGAATACTCATAAGCAGATAAGGGTTGCATGCCTTCACATTCAGAAACCTCAGAGTCATCAGACTCCTGGTCAGATAAAACTGCTGGGGACAAGTTTCTTTCTTTTGGAAGGGGTAAGCTGGCTTCCTCTAATAAGCATGATAAGGTCTTCTGCCGTATTAAGCATTTGAGATTGAGGCATGTTGCTGGTATTTCAGCATGTGGAACTGACAATATACTGCTCCAATGACAAGAGTTGCAGAGGTTTATACTTTTTTTACCCCATTTGTCTAAAGCTCAGGAATCCCTGTCCGAGGGGGTGGGATTCTTAGCTGTGGTTGCTTTTATTCCTTTAGGTCCTTGGGCTTTTTGAAAAGAAATTTGTGAGAGTCAGGGACTCTGTAATACCCATCAGGTTTCCTGGGAGCAGGAGGAAGTGTGTCAAGAGTCAAACTGGATTCCAGAAAGACATCATCCACAACATCCAAGACAGGAGGAATGGCTACAGGTTTGTGCTGTGGTTAAGTCTAAGAATTCCCTGAGTCTCTTTTTGGATTGAGGATAGTCCTGACATTTCCATTGGAAATACTCCCTTAAAGTATGTAGGGTTTCACCAAATGAAAAATCCTCTGGAGGAGAGGCAGAAGGAATGTATTCCTCTCCATCTGAATACTCATAAGCAGATAGGGGTTGCATGTTTTCACATTCAGAAACCTCAGAGTCATCAGTCTCCTGGTCAGATAAAACTGCTGGGGACAAGTTTCTTTCTTTTGGAAGTGGTAGGCTGGCTTCCTCTAATAAGCATGATAAGGTCTTCTGCCATATTAAGCATTAGAGATTGAGGCACGGGAGCAGGTGCCTGAGCTTGGGTCGTTTATTTAGGCGTGGTTCATATCCTGGCCCTTAGAAACTCTGTATTTTTAGAAAGAACTGAAGACGTGAAAGAAGTCGTCGGTTTGTGTCGAGTATCGGTAGTGCGAAAAGCTTCCTTGGAAGCCGGTGCCTGCTCAGCGGCTCCGGACCCATCCAAGGTAGAGACATCCGCAGGATCCTTAGTCAAAGAAGAGTCTTGTGGCATCCGAACGGGTCTAGGTAGTGGCCTGCGAATCCTCAGAAGCGGGCATCAGGGGCTGCGAAAGCACCTCTCTGAGGACCGGCGAACTGGTGACTAGCTTAATGGAAGCGTCGTCAGCAGTTTTGGACCTATGCGGTCTGTCTCTGTCTTTATCCTTACAATTTTTCAGAAGATCGGTAGTCGGATGGCTTCTCTAAGCCATTTTGGAATATGGAGATTGAGAGCAAAAATATTTAGCTACTATAAGGGCCCGATGACGTATAGTTCTGGTGTTGAACAAAGCACAAAAGTGACAGTGGGGGACATCGTGGTCTGGGCCTAAACAGGTGACGCAGTAAGAATGGAAGTCTCGGTGTGGTACTTGCTTTCTACAGGTGAGACAACTGTTAACTTTTTCTGACAAAGGTTAGAGCAAGAAAAAAGGATCCCCAATGGAGTACTTAGCTTTAGAAGACTTCAGCTTCAATTTGGAGACGAAACTCAGGTAGCGGCCGACTGGCACTCATGCAAACTGCTTCTGCTTCGGACTGCTCAGCAAGAAATACTGATGTAATGGCGTTGGTTGCCTGATTTTACCACTGACGACCTGACGGCAGTCCTGGAGCGACAGCAACCGACACAGAAATACTAAGCTTCTGGTATTCGGGCCGACTAAGGGCTACTCCTGGCAGGATAACCCAAGTGTGATGACTGCAACAGTGAAACACAAAGAAAATCTAAGCCAATTGCTAAAGTCAATCATTTCCTGTTAGTACTGAGGCATCATTCTAGGTGACAGCAGGATGCTGCTTAAGGCTAGGGCATACCTGCCTGGGACACATATTCAGTGAGCTCAATCATGTCTCTCTTCATATAGTCCAGAGAGGTACGTCTCATCATTCATGCCAACATGGACTATGACAGAGTAATAACAGTACTTGTTGTTGACAGACATGAGTGCGTGCATGACACGGCAGATTCCAGCACCTGACAAGCAACTTACAGTGACTTTCTCCTTGGCTAGCCTGTTGAGGGGCACATCTGTGTGTCTCACAATAAAGTCTCCTATGACTAGTATGTTGGGTTTGTGGCTGGGCCTTACAGGCTGTAAGACACAGGCATGCATACTATGTGTGGTGCTTGGTGCTGTGGGTTGTGATGTTTGTGTGTGTTTTTGCCTCGGAGGTCTCTTTTGTTTAGGTATGTTTTTGTTGAGAACATTCACATATGTGGGAGTGTGTTGTACAGGTGTGGGTGGTGTTAGAGGTGTGGTATTTGAGCAGATAACCTTCTAGTGCCAGATGTGTTGGCTTCTGACTGAGACAGCAAGGATTCTAGGTTCTTAATGTAACTGAATCTCTCACATATTGTGTTCTTAGATGGTAGTAGCAGCGGGTTGCCCATATCAACCAGACTAGCAGGAGAAATAACAGGAAATTGTCTTTCCATGGTTGTCAGAATCTGGAAGAGAGGAGAGTGGGTACTATCTGAGGAGAGTAGGTCTGGATAAAAACAATGCAGTAGTTGCAAGGGAGGGCCTCACTTACACAGGAGTGCTGGTAAGGATAAACTGCAACTGAGACACCTCACAAAGGGTTAAAACAGTGCAGCAGTGGTGTGTGATGTGCAAACAAGTGAAAACCCGTGCAAACATGGAGCTTAAGCACCACAAATGCAAAAGTAAAATGGAAACACTGGAATTGACCAATCAACTCTTATCCCTAACCATCAACTCTTATCCCTAACCTCCTAGCCAAACACCCTAGCCAGAGCACCTCCAACCAGTTCACTTACAACACTAAGTGTAGGTAGGCCCCAGTTAACACAAGATGGCATAGCAGGAAACACAGGAATTGCACAAACAGATCTGGATACAGCAAAACCTGTAACCAGACTATGCTAAAGATATTTAAACTCTGTTTACATTGATTTAACACAGGAGGAGTGAACAGATACACACTTAAATATAAACAGCAAAACAGTTCACACTCAGTTAATTAAACAGTTTAACAGTAAAACAGTGAAAAAATACAGTGCAGATGTAATGCATGTTAATAAAATAGCACCATTTATCAAATGCAAGTGCAACATAAGTTAGAATAAATTGAAAAAAATGACAATTTTGTAGATTATCTCAGCAGCTCTGAAATCAGCACAGGGTATATGTAGAATGCTCACCACTATGTAGCTCGACTAAAACAAGCAAGTACCACAAAACGAAAGTAAAATAGAAACACTTGAATTGACCGATCAACCCTAATGGCAGAGGACAATACCTCCCTATATGTTACTCCACAGACATGACAAAGAGCAATCCATAAAAAATCATCATTGTAATGCTCATGACTGGAGCAGCTTTTATTTATATACCTTTATTTCAATTGACTGTCTTATGATCACAGCAGGGTAGGTGGATGTACTGATGATATACAGTTCCTACCCAAGTACTGTGAGTGATTGCAGGTAGGACTTGAGTACTTTAATATTTAGCACATTTCGGAAGTTTGGTTGTGTTGGCAGGCATACATTGCTCTTGCATGTTATACTATACAACACATCGGTTTATCGTGGTGATCGGGGATTTGAAGTTTTGATGCAGCTAGACTGCACAAGTATGCCTGTAAACTCCTGTAGCAGAAGAAAACCCTACCCATTACACAACTATACTGTTCATGGCCTGTGGAAGGAGTTTAGAGACTTCATTTTCTTACTTATTAAATACCTGGACACTTCTAGTTAAGTAGCTGTGTGTGCAGATATTGCCAAGAGTAATATAAGTTTTGTAGACTGTGTAATCCTATGTAGTTGCAAACTAAGTTAGTGAATTCCTCCAAGCATCTGGAAGATTTGATAATGATAGTTATGTACTCACCATAACTTGGTATCTGTGTTATCCGTAGTCGCCATTCATCACATATGGGTCTAGGACCAGACATCGGATCCGCGCCGGCACACTTAGACAACAGCTTAGCTCAAGCGCCTCCCCTCCCATAATGCACTGCTGCCCTCTAACCCCGGTGATCAAGTTTGCCCTTGAGAAAGAAGGCAGACAGAAACTACCTGCCATCAAACAAGATCCACCAAAAACCTGCCAATTCTTCATGAAGGGGTATGCAGGGTGGGATCATGATGAATGGTGACTACGGATAACACAGATACCAAGTTATGGTGAGTACATAACTATTAATCTGATGTTATCCTAGTCACCATTAATCACATATGGGTCAGAGTCCCCAGCTACCCAACAGTCTTGGGTGGCCTCGTGGAAGGATATGCCGAAGAACAGTAGAGCCAAAGGCAGCCCTTCCCTTAGAAACTAAGTCAAGTTTGTAATGAGAGATGAAAGTATGAGGAGAAGACCAAGTTGCTGCTGCACAAATGAGCTACAAAGGTAGCTGAGGTAGCCGCTGATCTGGTAGAGTGAGCCCTAACTGGTCCTGACAAAGGAGACCCACAGGAAGTGTATATGTAAGAAATGCACTGAGAAATCCACCAGGAAATAGTGATTTTCAAAATAGCTCGGATCTTTCTGCCAAATAAAAATGCCACAAACAATTGATCTTTTAGATGAAAGGACTTAGTTCTGTGAAAAAAAAAACAAAGCTGTGTATGAATACCCAGGGTATGTAAGATGTATTCCCCTTTATCAGCATAATTAGGAAAGAACACTGGGAGTTGGCTAAACTGATTGAGACTCTCTTCAGTAGCCACTTTTGGTATAAAGGAAGGGATGGGTCTTAAGGCCACTCTATGAAATATCAAATAAGAAGGCTTAATGTTAAGAGCCTGCAATTCTGAAACTCTTTTTGCTGAAGTTATAACCATCAAAAGGGCGGTCTTCCAAGAAAGAAATTTGAGGTTGCAGGATGCAGCAGATTTAAAGGGGGGCCTAGTTGGAGATTGCAGCACCAGAGCAAAATCCCATGGAGAAGGATCCTTGACTGGAGGATGTAACAAAAACACACCTTTCAAGAAGGCTTTGAAGATATGAGAAGAAAACGTAGGTTCGTCATTGAGATGAAAGTTGGAAATTGCTGTTAACTGGACTTTGATCATAGAGAAAGTAGCACCCTCCTGAAAAAGAGAAGCCAGGAAAAGAAGAATATCAGAAACAGAAGACAAAAATGGATCCAGATTTCGGACTGTAGCCCACACAGAAAATCTCTTCCACTTACTTCTCTAAATTCTCTTGGTAGAATGTTTTTGAGAAGCAAGAATAATGTCCTTCACAGGGGATGCAAGCCTGGACTTAGCACAAATCACTGGAATTGGACAAACCAAGCAGTCAGACAAAGGGTCTGCAAATTTAGAAGAGGACGAAGCGATGGATGGGATATCAGATCTGGAACC
Organism: Protopterus annectens; assembly: GCF_019279795.1. NCBI lineage: Eukaryota > Metazoa > Chordata > Ceratodontiformes > Protopteridae > Protopterus > Protopterus annectens. The sequence goes on along the minus strand of NC_056733.1, from coordinate 568,605,736 downwards.
AGATCAAGCACCCATGGGGGATGCCCTCAGATGAAACCGTGGAATAGGGAACCGCACCTGCCAAGGCCAGAAGGGGGCAATGAGGATCAACTGTGTCCTGAGGCATCTTGCTTTCTGAAGAACTCTCAGAATAAAGGGTAAGGGTGGAAAGGCATAAAGGAGACCCAGAGGCCAATCGTGAGTGAGAGTGTCCCTGGGGGACTCCCATCTGGGGGGAGGTCAGGGCGAAGTACCTGCTGCATTTGTGGTTGAGAGGGGAAGCAAACAGATTGAAGCTCAGTTGGCCCCACTGATGGAAGATCTGCTTCACCACCAATGGATTCAGGAACCACTCGTGAGGAGTTAGAATAATCCTGCTCAGTTTGTCTGCCAAGACGTTGGATGCTCCCGGAATGTGCTTTGCAAGAAGAAAGAGTCCCGAGGACATCGGCCACTCCCAAACCCTCATGGCCTTGCAACAAAGCAGATAAGAATGTGTGCCCCCTTGCTGGTTTATGTACCACACAACAACCATGTTGTCCGTGTGAACTGCTATTGTCCCTAGAGGAAGGCAGTCCCAAAAAGTTTGCAGTGAAAGAAGGATCACTCTCATCCTCAGAACATTTATGTGCAGTTTGGAATCTGACTGGAACCACATCCCTTGGACAGTCTTCCCCTGGAAGTGCCCACCTACCCTATGATGGAAGCATCCGTGGTCACTGTGGCCAAAGGAACTGGGGGAGAAAAAGATCTGCCTGCAAGTAGGTCTGGGGTGTCCATCCACCATGACAGATGTCGCTGACATACTGGAATGAGCTGTATAGGAACTGACAGAGAATGAGAAAGAGGAGGCCACTGAACTGCCAGGGTCCACTGTAGAGCTCTGGCCAGCGGAACCAGATAAATGGCAGCTGCCTAGGAGATTGCAGCTGTCCCCCTCTGCACATCCTTCTCATTCAGGCTTATGTACAATCTCTTCTGGAGTAAACTCATTCTCTAGCATCATTTATTCTGAGGGCTCTAGGTTCTGTGGCAGCTGCCATTTATCTGGTAGTCTGTTTGTGTAGTATTTCTTTACACATTCAAGTTTGATTTTATATAAACTATATAAACTTTAAACACAATGACTTAGGCAACAGAACACTGAAAGGGTTGTCACCAAACCTAAGGAACCTATAACAAGAAAAATAACTAGAGGTCATATAAAGGTGTCAGAGATATTCCAGAAAACTTATGAAAATTTCTATAAAGCAGAGAACTGTGGAAATCAAGAAAGAGTGCTAATGGAAATATTTATGGAAGCCTTAATTATGCCAAGGTTAGAAGTAGATGAGGCTCAACAACTTAACAGCTAAGATAGGAGGTGATGATATAAAGACAGTGATGTACAATCAATCTTCAGGAATGTCTCCAGGACCAGATGGTATTCCTGTGGAAACTGAAAACAAGGAAGGAAGAAAATGATAAAGATTTGGAAGATTTTGTTTAACAATATTTTAAAAGGAGGGGAAAGCACCCACATCTTGGAAGAAAACTGTGGTGCCTGTGTTACCTATAGATGGCAAAGACCCTTCAGACCCAGCTTCATATAGACCCATTTCAATTTTAAACCATGATTATAAAGTGTTTATGTGTATACGAGCTAAAAGATTGGCAAAGGTGTTACCAACATTGATAGATATGGATCAGTATGGTTTTGTGGATGGGAGACAAACATCTGACAACATTAATACAACAATGATGATCCAGAGGGAAGCTGAATGCAAGAAAATACCTCTGTTGTTGGTGGGTCTTGATGCAGAGAAAGCATTTGGGGATTTTATGAGAATTGCATTGAAAGCATTTGCATTCCCTGATACAATAATAAGGTTAATTAGAAGGATATTTGAAGAATTGGAGGCAATAATGTAAGTGGGAGGGTTCCTCTCAGATAAGCTGTATTTGAACAGGGGAGCCCGACAGGGTTGCCCTCTTTTCCCTTTGTTACTTGCTTTACATTTAGAGCCCTTGGCAAAGAAATTAAGGGGCTCAGAAATACAAGGATAAAATTGGTATGGTAATCCAGAAATGTTGTTGTTAGATGATTATATTATTTTTTTGTGATAAATAAATACAAGGACATCTCTGTGCTAACAATTGTGAATTTTTCAGACAGTTTCGGTTTCGATCGACAATTAAGATAAGATAAAACAAAAAATATAGCCATAGCCATAAATTATGTACCTTAATTAATGTTAAAGCAATGCCCATATTTATGGGAACATAAGATGAATTTGTGACGTCCGGTTAATAGCTCACTGGACTGCCAACAAATAAATGTGACATCTGGCCAACACCCCACCATACTGCCACCAATTAAATGGGATGTCCCTTACTATCCTGGGTCAGTAACTAAGTAGCTTCAATTCTCACTACTCCAATATGAGACTGTCACTTAACAGGAGTAATATTTCACAATTTACCCCTAACAGCACAACAGAAACACTCTCTGTAATCCTGGGACTGGACTATATAGCTCTGTCCACCCCACACATATTTTCTTTATTACACACTTTACAGCAATTTGTCCCAGTTTAAGACTTCTGATACACTCACACTTAAAGTAAATTAAAATGTCAAACATACAAACACTTCTGGGAAAGCTTGACACGGATTTCCATCCATGCCCCTTCCCCAAAATAATACAGTAATGCTGCAACCAATCAGTGTCTTCATGCCCTTCTAAAGGGGTAACCAATTATGAAAAGTAAATATCAAAATAAATGATAACTATGACCAGAAGCAGTCAAACAGGTATAAGCACACTCTAATTTCTAAAGAACACACTGATTTCCAGCGCAATGTAAAGTAATGAAAACATTTAATAATAAATTATTACAAGTATGTAAATCAATATCTTTCAATAAACACCAGAATTCAGTCACCAGAAATATGAAAATAAACTGTCGGATAGAAGTCCACCATTTTAGAAAAACTCTATCTTAATAACTAAGCTTTCTTAATCTAACTAGAGAATACTGTCCCTATCTAATCAAACACATCACAAACACATAACACCAAGGCAAAGGCAGGCTTACAGTTTTTGGTGAGATCACGTTTCTTCAGGTATCACTGCACAGCCTTGTAACTGACTGTACTTCACAAACTGCTCAGCACTTGAATAACTGCACAACTTAACAGTCTAAACTGTCTTGTTTTTAAAAATAACAGCTGTTTGAAAAAAAGTTATTTTTCCTGTCAATCAACTGTTCAAATAATCACCTAACAAACAGGAACATTCTAATGACATCACCCACTGTTCAGCTTATTCTCCACAGTTTGTACTTTAGAATGTCCCTCACAAACATGTGTAATTAGAAATGTATCAAGACACAGACATGATTAATTAAACATTCTGTTTAAACAGGAAAATATTCAACATTTAAAAACGTATTTACATTTGCACAATTAGACATGCTGGCATACAATACAAGTTAATCTGAGAATATACACAAATCTCCTGCCAGACATGCTAACACAGATGACAGTGTTTTGATTTTCTTCACAGACGTATTCAGTAGTATGGGTTAAAAGGGCTTACGTTATGGCAGCTAAGGATATGTGGGAACAGACTAAATAAAAGATAATACAAAATTATTAAGAAACTAGAAACTCTTTATTTATGGATATGGATACTAAGATTCAAGCAGTGAAAATGTTTTAGTCTCTTTAGTCTTGTATACTGGTCAGACATACTTTTATCAACCCAAGGAGAAGTTGTGGACAATAATTAATAAAGAAATGAAGGAATTTATCAGGGAGGCAAAGAGGGCAAGAGTTAAGTGCGATAAGTGGAAGCTTCCAATAGAACAAAGTAGCTTAGGTTTATCTGATTTGAAGGGATATTTTAGACCTACATGGTTTACGCTCATATACATAGTACAAGCAGAAGGTTATAATTCAAAGTGGAAATGGATGATGATGATGAAGCAAGGGGGAAGTTCAGGAAATAGAGTGAGAGTGGGATTTTGGATGCAGATCTTAATGAGAATAACACCAATACAGAATACTACAGTTATAAAGTAGCAGAAAGTATTATAAGAACTAAGCCAATATGAGAATGGAGAAAGAAGATTTTGTCAGTAGGGATGACTGCAAGTAGGGGTACAGAAAATAGACAAGGGGGGTTGGAATTTACTGGAGAAACTGGTTTTATTGGTCTGAAATTGTCCATAAATAGCACAGCTAAAGGGTTTGGCTTTATTGGCCTGAAATTGTCCATAAATAGACTGAATAATAAAAGTAAAAGAAAAAGTCATGGACATTCAGAATTGCCATTTAGCTGAAACATCTGCTATCCTTAAAGGGTAATTTGCTTATATCCCATGTTGCCTCTGATACAAGAGGTTTAAGGTATCATGCAGTGGAAAGTATAGCTTTGCTAGATTTTTCTTTTTGTGTTTTTTAACCAATTGGTTTTCCTCTGTGACCTTCTTACTCATTCTTCACCCATGTGTAAAAAATGAGGTGGAGTGAATCTCCACTCACAACCTTTACTTAACAAATGGTTTTCAATACATTTAGAGTCAGTCTGTAATTCACTGCATGCTCCTATAACATTGGTACCACAATCTGACCTTAGCACCTTTGCTGGTCCTCTAATAGAAAAGAACCTTTCTGACATTAAAATGACTGGAGGTGTCCACAGATTCAATTACTTCAATATGAATAGCTCGTAGACTGAAACAGGTGAACATCAATGCCTATCTTTTATTACTGATTTGAGTTCCACGAGTCTTGCGTGCCATAACTGACCATCCCCAAAAATGTCAAGGCCAACACAGATAAAGGGTTTCTCTGTGCTCAGTCTATCAATAGGTAGGCCATCCATTTGTTTCTGCTGTTGCCTAACTTTTAACATTGGCAGTTGACCCACTTGTGTATGGTAGTGGCAATCTGTCTTTTTTTCAGCAATGAACCACAGACCAGCAGCCCTAATGGCACCTTTAGTGAAATGTCTTTCCTTGGTGGCTGACTAGTTCATGAAAATGATGAAAGAGTAAGGTAGCCAGATGATGGTTATTTGGGATTATAAATAGATGTTGTTCCTTTCCAAAGAAGCTTGCTTTATGTGTGCAACCATCCACTCTCAGCATGCCATGGCCATCTATCCTGGGATTTAGTCTGAAGACGGCTTCCCTTGAAAAGCTGTGTTTTGTTTCTAAGGCATCTCATTTCTTCCGAGAAAGTTTCTTCTTGTATCTGTAGTATGATTAACATCTTCACTTGTTCTAGTTCAGACACATTAGGTGGCCTTTCACACATGTGCCAAACATGGCAGTTCTGTAACTGGTTTGTTCTCTGAAAACAGCGTAATCAGCTCAAAGTTTGTACCACTTTCAACCAAGAGGAAAAATGCTGGAAGCTACGAGTCCCAAACCACAAGACTGAATGAATATTAGTGCTTAGTGAAATGACTTCAGAGCGAATTTCAGGGTCAATGTCTGGATTTATAAGATGGTAGTTGTCAAGAGATGTTGCTGAAGATTGAATCACCAAGAATTTTAGTCCTGATAACCAAGAAGTTTTGTTAAGAAGTGCAGCTGAGACTGACCTGGCAGCAATATATGCAGGGTTTAGCTCAGTTGGAATATATTGCCATTGCTCAGGTTTGCTGGTTTTCCTTATATGCTTTACCCTGTTGACAACATATACGTAAAATTGTTTAGAGTAATTGTATACACATAGCCTAAGACAACCTTACTATCAGTATAAAACCTGATGGCATCAATTTCAATACCCAGTTCATCTTGTACAAAGTCAGACATTTCCACAGCTAAGGTTGCATCACAGAATTCAATTCTGGGAATGGTGTGTGTAGGTCTTGGGGCCAGTTTTGCCTTTCTCAACAAAAAGTCTACATAAGACTGATCTACAGAGTCAATTACTTTGAAATAGGCCATGTCAGCTACAGCTTCTGTGGATGCATTAGAGAAAATATGGATTTTTTTCCTTTGACATCCTGTAAGTGAACCGGGAAAGTAGCAACATGAGATATAGAGCTGTTCTAAAGCCTTCAAGGATTTCTCCCACTTTGGCTTTAAACTTATAGGTAATGGAGCATCCCAGTCTCCTTCCCTTTCAGTGAGCTGCCGAAGTACAGCTCTTCCTTGTATGGTAATTGGGCTCACTAAGCCTAGTGGGTCATACAGGCTATTCACTGACGACAAGACTCCATGCCTGGTGAATGGCCTTTCAATGTCCAAAACATGGAATGTGAGTGTGTCCGAAATCACGTCCCAGTCTAAGCCAAGACTCCTTTGCACTGGTGGTATATCCACTCCTAGATCTAAATCTTTCAAACCCTTTGCCCAGTTGCCATGATGGAAGACCGTCATCACCTCCTTACTGCTGGATGTAATCTTGTGTAGCCTGAGGTTGGCATTAGACAAGAGCTGTTGAGCTAGTTTGAGCAAATCACTGGCATCTCTCACCAATGGCAGAGATGCAAGGCCATCATCCACATAAAAGTCTCTTTCTACAAACAGTCCGACATCGGAGCCAAATTCCTTCTCTAGCTGTTTTTCTAAGCCCATAAGTTGCTACTACAAGATATGGACTGTTGCCAAATACATGGACTCACACAATATGCTGTGACTGCATAGTTGATGTCATTGTTGTGATACCATAGAAATCTGAGGTAGTTTCTGTGATCTTTATGAACTATGAAACAACTGAACATCTGTCGGCTGTCTGCTGTAACTGCAATGGGTTCCTTCCTGAACCATATCAGCATTCCAGTGAGGTTGTTGGTATGGTTTGGCCCTGTAAGAACACTGTTAAGAGAAGCACTTCTCTCGCTGGGGGATGTTGATGTCTGTGCAATCACAGAAACTTGGTTCAGGGCCGCAGAGAGTACCCTGGCCTTGCAAAGCTACAATGCCTTCCACACTTTCAGACCACAAAATGAACATATGAGAACCAAAGGAGGAGGAGTATCTATCTTCATCAAAGATAAATACACTTCTAGACTGGTTAGACAGGAAGGCTCCATGGAGTTATTCCATGTTCGACTAACTGTGGTTAAGACCCCTCAAGAAGTCAATGAACCAAGATACTCACACTTCTAATTTGAACCTATTTGAGTTAATCAAATTACAACCAAACACTCTAGTCATGGGCAATTTTAACTATCCCTCCATTGACTGGGAAACTTATATGAGTACCAACATGCTCACACAACAGTTCCCAGACATTAACACTAATGCCCAGGAACAAATAGCCTGCAACCCCACAAGGGGCTCAAATATTCTCGACCTGGTCCTCATCAACATGGGTGACCACTGCACCACCACAAGTATAGGATCCTCACTGGTTAAATCTGATCACAAATCAGTCACATTTGAACTAGCTAGAACACCTGAATCCCTCTTAGGGGTGAAATCACGCTAAAGAATTTCACCAAAGCTAATTATACCCTCCTAAGGGATGGCATAAATAACTTCCAAGCTCCTGTTCCCACAGATGGCATTGAAAACTATACTAAGGTATAAACAAATGCCCTGTACAAACATTTATACATCTGTATCTGATACGATCAAAACAAAATCCTCAAGAAAAAAACAAGCTTCCCTGATGGACAAATAGCATTAATAAGTTATACAGCAAGAGGACGAAGTTGCAGTCTAAGAATAAAAAAGAGAGGTCCCAGCACTGGAAGAACATCCTCCTCTGCTTCAACAAACAAATAGGACAACTTGTAAAATCCTCTAAGGGCAACTTTGAAAAAAAATTAGCAACCATAGCTAAGGATAACCATAAGGCATTCTTCAGCTATATCAGTAACCTAAAAGGTTGGACTCCCAGATGTGTGTTGAACTAGCTGTGGATGTCAACACACACACTGATCCTGTACAAATAGCTAACCTATTAGCTGACAGGTTTGGTGAAAATTTCACCCACCTGTCCCCTCCAAGCATTCCACAAAGCATTCCATTTACAACTCCCCCCACCTTATATCTCCAAAGAGCATGTTATTAATGCTCTCTCCAAGGCCAAAAACACAGCCTCTGTGGAACCGAATGGCATCCCAGGTTGTATTTTAAATGGGCTAATACATGAGACATCAACTCCATTAGGTACTCCCTTCAACCACTGCCTGAGCACTGGTTTTGTCCCTGCTGAATGGAAAACATCAACTGTCACCCTCCTTCATAAAGGGGTTACAGCAACAGACCCTGGAAACTACAGAGCTAAAAGCTTAACCAGCCTTATCTGTAAGACCATGGAACAAATCATCACGGACCTTATAAATAAAGATATAGGTGATCTCCAAACCATTGATTCAATACAGAGTGGTTTTGTCAAAGGCAGGTCATGCCTGTTAAACCTGATGGACTTCTTTGACAATGTCACCAGAGCCACAGACGAATGTAAATCTGTGCATACAGCCAAACCTTGACTTAGCCAAGGCCTTCAACACAATCCCACATTTGGAAATTTTTGATAAGCTCTCCCAGTTGAACATCAACCCTTATGTCATCAGGTGGGTTGCTAACAGGCTCACCAACAGATCACACACAGCCACAGTTGGGGACTTTACCTTACCAAGCAGACCTGTAACTAGAGGGGTTCCACAGGGGTCAGTGTTGGGCCCCCTATTGTTTGGAATATACTTCTCAGAAGTTCAGGCGAAAACAGAAGGGTTGTGGCTAAGTTTGCTGATGACTGCAGATTAGGTGCAATCACTGAATCCCCAAACAATGTCCATATACTTCAAGAGACTTACACAAACCAATGATTGGTACCAAAGCCATGGACTCAAACTCACTTCTACAAATGCACTGTCATTTCTTTCAGTAAAAACAATATTCCAGCAGACTATCATTTAAATAATAATTACCCTAAGTAACAACTCAAAAGTGAAAGACTTTGGAATGCAAGTTGACCGTAGTCTAAACTTTGACCACCATGTGTCTACTGTGGTAAGGAAAACATTCTATGTCGCACACCTCATTAGCAAATGCATTGCCTTAAAAGTGAAAGAGGTCATAACTCCCCTGTACTCGACCATCATCAGGCCAACAATTAAGTACAATGCTCCCTTTGGTATGCACCTTACAGGCATCTGCAGCAGCTTGAGAGATGTAGGAAGAGACCATCTCTGGTTGTTAAAGTGCACTCCCAAGCACAAACTCAAAATTAAATTAATAAAAACTGGGTGAACACCATGGTAGAAAACAAATTTTAATAAAACAAAAGATACTAAAACAATGGTAAGCTCTTTCACTACCATCAAGGTAGCTTTATCAGACCTAATTAAAACAACCATTCCTTCACTTAAACACAAAAAGTCCAATCAAAGACCAAGGAATACACCCACCCATTTCTTAAAGTTGCAGTCACCTAAATATGAGACATTGTTTCTTCACAAACAACTAAATAGAATAAGTATATCACACATATCAAAAAATGTACTGTAGTCATAGCAATATTTAAGAAATGAAAAATAAATACTTATAAAAATTATGAATAAAAACAGTCATACATCAATGTTTTACAGGACAGGATTTTAAATCGGGTTTTAGGCATACACCTTCATTGATGCCTAGGAATTTATCTGCATCTAACCATATAATCCACTGTTGCTCCCTTTTTTCTGTGAAATTCTTGCTATCACCCCCTCTAACATTTGTGGCTATAACCTCTAAAACTAAAAATCTAAAACTATGTTCATCACCCTTATCTATTATATGTTGTCCCAACACACTCTTAGTCCTCTTATTCCTCACGTCACCTACATGTTCTAAAATACGTTCTTTCAGATGCATATTGGTCTTTCTTACATAGTTTACAAAACACACTGACCAGTAAGAAAAACAGATCACATATTTTGTATTACAATCAGCGTATAGAGATGTCTCTGGATGCTCAAAATTATTATCCATATGTATAAACTTACAGGCTTTGCAGTGTCTACATGAAAAAGTCCCCTCTCTATGTGACGGTGGTGTGTATCCCTTTGCTAGCACTCTTACAGCATAATTGTCTCTTTAGTGACTAACTGTTCCTAAAACTGAAATCAGGATCACTCCCAATCAGCCCTCTAAATTTCTCATCCATACTTAGTATGCCCCGATTCTTCTTGACAATGTCACAAATCTTGCTGACATTACTGCTATACGTCAGTGTTAGCCTAGTCAGGTTATTTCTATGAGACCTCTCTGTCACTCAGGGTATTATTACATCTGTCCGAAAAATAAGGGTGTCCTCTGGTACCTCGTTCTTCTAGGGCTCCAGATATTAGGGCATCCACCTCACTCTCCTTACACCCTCTTTGTATAAAAGCAGTCCTTAACTCATACAATGCGACCTTCATATCCTCATCGTTATTATGTAATCTCATTACTCTAACTGCTTGACCCTTCACAACGTTTCTATAAACATGACAGGGATGCATACTCCCGTTATGTAAAAAAGCATTCTTCTTTCAGGGCTTTTTATATATAGATGTTCCAACATCACCAAATAAACTTTTGGTGACTCTAACATCTAAAAATTCTATAGCTTCAGACGAGTAATTATAACTAAATTTTAAGAATGGTGTAGTGGGATGCAGATAGTCTACAAAACGTATGGCCTCTTCAGCAGGTCTGTCCCACAAAACAAAAGTATCATCCACAAACCTTTTATAGGTCAAAAATGTATCTACAGAATTCATTGTTTATCATAATACTCTCTTGTTCCCATTGTGCTAAGACCAGGTTGGCGTAGCTGTTCGCACAAGCTGTGCTCATCGTTACGCCAACCTTCTGTCGATAGAACCTTTCATTGAAAATGAACACATTATTCTCTAAAATTAACTCTAATAAACTACACACCAAACTGATACTTTTGTTATCTACACCTGTTTTGCTTGAAAGAAAGGTTCTGATACTCTCTATCCCCACATTCACTGGGGATAATCGTTAACATCTAAAGTTAGGAAAATCAACCTAGTCTTATCTTGTACTTGCTTCACAACAGGAAATAACTCAATCAAAAAATCCTTAGTATCTTTCAGTACTGTATTAGTATAATTAACAAAAGGACGTAACATTTTCTCCACATAAATGGAAAGCGGTTCTGTGGCCCACCCTCGACTAGAGACTATGGGACGCATGGGTGGGTCGACAACATTTTTGTGAACTTTATGGAGGCCATATAAACTCGGTATAATTGGAAATTCAACAGAAAAATACTTAAAGAGATCTTCATCTTTAACTTTGGTCATGCATATATAATTCCCTCTACCTGTCCTCTATTCAACTGAACACAAGTTTCATAGTCAGACAATAAATCAGCCATATTACGCAAATAATGGCTCTTATCTAAAACAACAATAGTTCCCCCTTTATCTGAGGGACACATCTCTATTGAAGAAAGTTCTTTCAACTGTGTCAATGCACGCTGTTAACCTTCATTCAGATTGAACTTGCTTTTACTAGACTATAATTCGGCAGCTGATCGCACTCAATCAGTGTAGAAAGTGGAAATTGAGTGTTGCCTTGTATCACTGTTACAATAAAGCCGTTCTGCCTGTAGTATTCACCAGACAAATCCACTTACCTAACGTGCATGGTGGAGAGTTCCCTTTTATGTTAAACAAATCAAAGAACTCTGGACTTGTGAGGGAATGGTTACTCTGGTCATTTAATATAGCATACATTTTAACAGTTTTCTCCTGATGTCCTTCTGGGAATACTCAAACAAGATATTTTAGCACAGGATTTCCAAAGACCTTCTCCACATACTTCAGTACACTTAGAAGATATAGCTGTTGATTCTAGCTCAGAATTCTACCCATCATACTAAAGACGGGGTTAGAGCCTTCTTGAGGAGAACTTGGATGTAGAGCTGTAACATGCTGATCACTATTACACTCAAAGCACTTGATAATAGCCTTACAGTCCCTAGGAAAGTGTGCTGTTGAAGCACAGCACCTGTAGCAAACTTCATACTTTCTAGGAATTCCTTGCGCTCATGTAAGGATTTTCCTCTAAACGCACAACACTTCTTAAGGGAGTGAGGTTTTTATGTAATGAGCAATGGCGATTTGGATTATCAACTTTCTCATGTCTGACATCATTGTTGACAGATGAAGTGTTGTGCACAACTCCTGTACTGTAGACAGAATTAACAATGTTCAAGTTCTTGTGCTTCACACTTAACTCCTCATGCCTTGCAGGTGTTGAGGGCAGAGCATATACCTCATTAACTGAGAAGCTTGGATCATTCCTTGCCCTGGCTGTCTCTCTAATGAATTCGGACAAGAAAGAGAAAGGTAGAAATGCAACCTGATGTTGTTGCTTGTACCTGGAACCTGATAAAGTCCACTTCTGAATATTGTATGGCAATTTTGCAACCACAGGATTGACACAATGAGGAGTATCTTAATAACTAAGACCTGGTAGCTGTGGATCTGATTTGCCAATCTCAAGTTGAAGAGGAAGATCATGCAGTTCTTGCAACTTGCGATTGTCTTTAATGGACAAGTTAGGAAAGTTCTGCCATCTTTTAAATAGAGCAAGCTTGGTAACTTCTGAACTTCCATATGTTTAATCAAGTCAATTCCAAGTAGTGGCGAGACCCTTGGATGGATCATCACACTATGGATAGTTTTCAGTCTACTGCCATAATCAGCTGACTGAGGCCCTAGCCATCTTATTAACAAATCCAATTCTTCTGAGGGTGAGATGTCTAAATCTTGAACTGCTGGCTTGAAGGTGGATTACCGACTCCTATAATTCTATGGGTAGTCATCATATTTTGTGAGCTCAGTGTTAATGAGCTCTCACTGGATCATGTATCTTGCAAAGTCTGACATGTCAGTTCTTACACCTTTCATATCCATAGGCACTCTTTGAACATTATTGCTGATGATTGCACCCAATGCATCCTATTTGAACGATACAAAAGTAAATGCAGTTGCAACTGGGTTTGGCTCAAGTAGAAGTTTGATATCTGGACGTCTAGCTGCACATCTTGCTGATGAATGTTGTGTCTCAGCAAGTATATTCCTGGTACTAAGAGGCTTGTTGAGATTCTGATAATCTGAACTTCCAAACATCTGAGAAGTGAAGATGGATGATATGCTACGACAAATTACACAGTTCATTTTTCAGGATCTTCCAAGGCAGTTAAAGTTGGGACAGTTGGTGACTACCTCTTCCTCTGCAGCATGTTCTAATATGTTCAGTTTAGCTAAGGCCACTGCTTCCTCGGTTCCTTTTGGAGTACTTCTAACTGGGCTTCTGCTCTGCCCTGCCTCTGTGAAGGATCCACTTTAAGAGCAGCTTCCCTTCTGATGCAGGAAGCTTGAACCCTTGCCACTTCCACTAGTGCGTGGGCTAAAATTAGCTGGCTGCTTAAATCAGGTTTTTGGGAGAATGATTTAACTGATTTTCTAGAATGTTTGGATGAGACTGATGAGCAGTACTTGGTCTCACGCAGCTATTTTATTCTTTCTTTTATCCTTAACTTGGCTTCCGAAAATAAAATGTGCCTTTGTTGATCAAGGAGAGTAATACTATTTAGCTCCTGTAATGATTCTTCTATGTTACCGTGCAGTAAAAATGTAGAATACTTACCAGAGTCTCTCTTATAATTTTCATAGGTATGCTGAAGCCTTGCAAGAACATCCTTTAATGCTCTACATCACTACCATTGACGTGGTTGGCCACAGCTAAGTAAAAAGAAGTTATGTACCTACCATAATGTTCCATGTGAGTTGTCTTCATCTCGCCTTCTTTCTTGCTGGTTGGGATTGGAGCCGATCCTCGGCTCCGACTCGGCCATCTTCTATAGCTCGAGGGCTGCTTACTGGCTCGAGGCTACCCCTCATCCCATGATGCCTAGCGCTAGCTACGCAGATCTCGTTTGAAACAGCTAACCCTAGCCATAGCTAGAGAATGAACCTCTCCAAACAAAATGTAGAGTACACCTGTCATACTCTGTAAGTCAGTAGAGGAAACAACCAGAGAACACTCAGCCAGTGAAACTTGAACGGCGCCTCTCGGTCCAATAGGATAGGGGGATGGAGGGTGGATGCAAGAAAGAATGCGAGATGAAGACAACTAACATGGAACGTTATGGTAGGTACATAACTTCTTTATGTTAAGTTGTCTAGCTTGCTGGTTGGGACAGTGTCCCTAGTACCTACAATCCTGGGCGGCTCATTGGAACAGACTTTTCAGAACAGTGGAACCAAAGTTAGCTCTGCTCCTGGAGACCATATCTAACTTGTAATGAGAAATAAAGGTATGAGGGTTTGCCCATGTAACAGCTGCACAGATAAGAGTCCATGGGCAACCTAGACTGGAAGGCTACAGAGGTGGCCAAAGCCCTAGTAGAATGACCTTTTGGTTTGATAGATAACTCTTTGTTTCTCAGTTGATAGATGAAAGTAATAATGTGAGACAACCATCTGGATAAGGTCACTTTGGAAACTGGGAGACCTTGTTTGCCCAGAGCATAGGAAAGGAATAGTTGGTCCGACTTCCTTATATCTTTTGTCCTATGCAGGTAAAAACACAATTGTCTACGAACATCCAATTGATGTAATTTGTATTCTGCCTTGTTGGTGTGGTTAGGAAATAACACAGGTAGGTCTATAGATTGGTTTAAATTATTTTCTGAACAGACTTTAGGAAGGAAAGAGGGATTAGTCCTCAGAGCAACCCTGTCCTTATGAAAATCTAAGTATGGAGGACGGACACATAGTGACTGGAGTTCAGAGACACGTCTGGCTGAAGTAATAGCTACCAGAAAGAGAGTTTTCCAAGATAGGAACTTAATGGAGCAGGACGTTGCAGGTTCAAAAGGGGACATAACTAAGGAGGTTAGTACCAAGTTTAGGTCCCAAGGAGGAGGGGGATCTCTCACTGGGGGTCTAAGGAGAGTAGTCCCTCTTAGAAAAGCTTTACATAGTTTATGAGACATAATGTTTACATTAGTCAGCCCAGCATGAAAGTTTGAGATGGCCGCTAATTGAACCCTGACTGTAGCAGAAGCGGACCCAGAATGAAAAAGTTCTGCTAAGAACTTCAAGATTTCGTGGACTGGGGCTGAAAAAGGATCTATGTTCCTAGTCTCTGCCCAACAAGAAAAACTTTTCCATTTGCTAGCATAAGTCCTTCTAGTGGCGGACTTGTGAGAGGAGACAATAATTTCACGTACAGCCGGGGAAATGCTGGGAAGCCTGGCTAAGGTTGGAAGTGGAGCAACCAAGCTGTGAGCTGGAGTGTTTGAAGGGATTGATGCAGCTCGCCTGATTGATGAATCGGTAGGTCTGGAATCGGATCCAGAGTCCAAGGCTACTCGAGAAGGTAATGGTGCAGGAATGGGAACCATATCTGTCGAGGCTAGTAGGGGGCATGAGGATCATTCTGCAACCCAATGACATTGCTTTCTGTATGAGTTTCGGTATCAGGGGAAACGGAGGGAAGGCATAAAGAAGTCCCTGAGACCAATCGTGGACTACAGCGTCTCTGGGAGAATGACCAGGAAGCGGAAGAAGGGAGAAGTAGTTGCTGCATTTGCTGTTGAAGGGGGTGGCAAAAAGGTCGCAGCAAGGCTGTCCCCATTTGCGGAAGATCAGATCCGCAACTACCTGGTTCAGAGACCACTCATGAGGCATGAGAATAGCTCTGCTGAGCCTGTCCGCTATGACGCTGGACGTCCCAGGGATGTGCGTCGCAATCAGAAATTGTTGGGAGGAAATCGCCCACTGGCAGAGTCTGAGTGTTTCTCAACATAGGGGGTAGGACCTGGTTCCGCCCTGCTTGTTGATGTACCACACCACTGACATGTTGTCCGTTTGAATTGCAATGGTCCCAGAAAGAAGAGAGTCCTGAAGAACTTGCAACGCTAAGAGTACGGCTCTCATTTCTAAGACGTTTATATGCGGATGATACTAGTGAGGCTGCCAAGTGCCATGGACTGCCCTGCCCTGATAATGCCCCCCCCACCCTATCAGGGAGGCGTCTGTCGTCACTGTGGCAACCGGAGGGGGCTGAATGAAGGGTCTGCCCTGAGACACTAGTGGGGAGACCATCCACCAGGAAAGGTGCCTTTTGCATGCTTCTGTAATCATAATCATGTGAGACATTGGAAGGTGTTGGAAAGACCACTGTGTGAACAGAAGCCAATGAAGGATTCTCATGTGAAAGCGGGCCAGAGGGATTAGGAGAATTGCCGCTGCCATGGAACCCAGAGTTTGAAGGATGAATCTGACTTGCATCCTTTTGCTCTGCATTAGAATTTGTACTTGCTGGCGAATTAACGATACCCTGTCTGGCGGAAGCCTTGCGGACATGTTCCTTGTGTCTAAGTCTGCTCCTATATAGGTGACAGACTGACAGGGCAACAAGGCAGATTTTTCGAAGTTTATTGTAATGCCTAGCTGGGAGAAAATTGTGATTGTGTAGTCCCTGGCTTGCAGAGGTTGATGCCTGGTAGTAGCAGTGAGGAGCCAGTAGTCTAGATATGGAAACACCTGGAATCCTTGACGTCTCAGGTGAGCCGTGACCACTGCCATACATTTCATGAACACCCTGGGGGCTGTGGTGAGACCAAAGGGCAGAGCTCTGAACTGGTAATGACTGGCTCCCAGCCGGAAGCAAAGGAATCTCCTGGAGCGCCTGTCCATCTTGATGTAATAGTACGCATCCTGAAGATCTATGGAGCACATCCAATTGTCCTGACCCAGAAAGGGTAGAATGGACTGTAGCATGACCATCCGAAACTTTGTTCTTTGAACAGACTTGTTTAGTCTGCCGAGATCCAGAATCGGTCTCCAGTCCCCTGTCTTTTTTGGTACCAAAAAGAACCTTGAGTAAGTTCCGGACTCATGTTGGTCTGCCAGGACTTCCTGGATGACTATTTTCTAGCAGTTTTGAAACTTCTATGACTGCTTGGTCCCTCAGATTGGGTGGAACATCTGGAAGGGATTTTCTTGACGGTAAGAGGGGCTGAGAGAAAGGGATTTTGTAACCTCTGGATATAATTAACTGTACCCATTAGTCTTGTGTTAAACTTTGCCAGGCTTTTGGGAACAGTGAAAATCTTCCCCCGACTGCCTCCAGAGACGGGCAGCCGGGCAACCCTTCAGGGATGCTGGAAGGGCTTCTCGGAGAAGGATTCTCTGCTGCCCTGGTTCTGCGGACCCCCTCTGCCACGAGGGCAGCTTCTGTTGTTGTTGTTTCCTCCTCTGCCCCTGGAGGAAATATCACTACATGTGTCAGGCGGGGCTCCCTGGGATTTTCGGAACCACATTTTGCCACTCTTCTGACCCTTGGGGTATTGTCTGGAAGGAGTGGAAAAACAGACTTCCATGGCAGAGAGAGTCTTGCCTTCTTGCTCACACCTAGTCAAAGTGTCTTTCACCTGTGGTCCAAAAAGAAAGGAACCGTCAAAGGGGGTGTTGGTGAATGATGCTCTAAAGGGTTCCGCAAAATTACACAGCCGCATCCATGAGTGTCTCCTAAGGGCCATGCCTGTACCTGTGGCTCTACTCGCACCATCGGCTTCATAGGAAATGAGCCTCATGGAGGAGTTGACTACAGAATTAAGGGTCGCCAGCTGGGAAGCCACTTTAGCTTGAGCCCCTTCAGCTGATGGATCTTGAAGGGTATCTCCGAGCTCTTTAAGGAGATCCCTCTGAAGCCGGGTAAAATGGCATAAGTAATTCAGTGACCTCATAGAAAAGGTCGCTGAAGCAAACATTTGCTTCCCGTATCTATCCATAGTCCTAGACTCCTTGTTAGGAGGATGGACAGATGACGAAGTCTCCGCTAACTCCTTTTTAGTGGCTGCTGCTACCACCATGGCATCCACAGGAACACCTTTGGTTAGGTGATAAACTTGCCAGGTCTCCTCGGGGTTGGTTCCACTGTATCCGGGGCTGACCAAGCCTTTCGAGCCACCACAGACATGAGTGGATCGAAAGGCGGAGAAACCCAGGAGGTGGAAGGTCGGGAACCGAACGCATCCAGGAATACAGTCTCATCCTCGGTAGGGGCTAGGGAACTCCAGTTCCCCCTCTGCTTAAGCATTTCTAGGATGTCTGAGAAGGAAACATCTTCAGAGGGGGACCTCGGGGACCCTTCCGAATCATCTAAGTCTGTATCAGAAGTGCAGACTCAGGAGAGTCAATGTGCTTCCTCTTGCACTTCTTCTTACGAGGGGGCTCCTCTGAATGATCAGGGGAGGCCTCGAAAGAAGAGGAAACACCCAATGGGGTTTCCTAGAGAGCCGGTTCCCCACGCTTGGGGTCTGGAGGAGGAGCAGAGGTTGGTGCAGGCACTACAGGGGACGGAGCCAGTGGGGTCGATCGCAGAGCTGACTCAGAGGCCAGCACACTCCTCATGACATCAAAGGCATCCCTGTCATGATACAGAGAAAGATCTCGTTCAGAGGAAATCGGAATCCTTCTCCGCTCTGAGGGAGACAGCTCCGAGGCCGATGGAGGAGCCAAACTCACCTGTGCCGAAGCTCCGAGAGGGAGAACCGGGTCAGACAAGGGTCCGATGCCACTCGCTCCCTTGGAGCCGACGAGGGAGCCTCGGCGCCCAGATCCCTCGATGGACGGTACCATCAAGGGAATCAGAGCCAACAATGGAACCGAAGGAGAAATAGTTATCGGAGCGGACAATTCCACGACTCGAACCCTAACAAACTCCGGCTCCGAGCTCAAAGGAGTCAGAGGAGGAGGATCGATAGAAATGGATGGAGCCAACATCTGTTGAGGAGGGCTGGACATCTTGGCAAGTGCCTGCAACTTCAGCAACCTAGTGACCACTCTCTCCATGTCGTGATCCGAGAGCCTAGAGGGAAGATCTGTGACTGCGCTCACTCTGAAGCAGGGGAGACAGAGGAGCCGAATGTATGGACTCCAGAGAAGGGGACCTCAGCCTCTTTTGGCTCCGTGATGGCTCCAAAGATTCTGATGGAGCCGACGGGGAGATAGTTTTATCGATTCTGGCCAGAACCGAAGTGGCAGGTAAAGTTTGAATCAATGATGGCTCCAAGCTTGGAGCCGATGATTTGGTCGGTTTTGGGGATTTCACAGGCTGAGCCTTGGCCGGTGTATCCTGGGGCTTTAAAAGACCCCTAAGAATAAGCTTAATTTTATGCTCCTGCAGAACTCTTGGACTAAATGCATGGCATATAGAACAAGAGTCCTGCAGGTGCACTGCACCTAAGCAATAGACACAAGAAGTGTGCCCATCTGTCAGAGACATTTTCTGACAGCATGAGTCACACTTCTTGAATCCAGAAACCTTGGATTCTTTAGACATCCTGTATCTGACAAAACACCTGAAGAGATACTACACTGATCTTAGCCAAAAGGCCGAAAGGCTATAACAAAATACCACAACACCAATAACAGCAAAAAAAGAGAAAAACACACAGTATAATACATCTAAAGCTAAAGATTTTTTTTTTTTAAACTAGGAAGCCTCTAACTTAAATGGCTACCTAAAGGAAGATAGAAGGAAGGCCCTGAAACTAAGCGCTACCTGACAGAAGGGGATAGGAGGGGGAGGGGGAGAACTCTCTAATTTAAACGAGTTCTAAGGAGGGGAAACTACAAAATACTTAGCTAACACCTCAAGATATAGAAACTAAAAACTAAACAATAACTCCCGCAAAACCACTAATCTTAGCTAGAAAAGTTCAAAAAGAAACTTAATACAAGCCTGAGCCAGTAACAACGACACCTTGCAGCTGAAGCGGCAAACAAGATCTGGGTAGCTAGTGCCAGGCATCATGGGATAAGGGTAGCCTCGAGCCAGTAAACAGCTCTCGAGCTATAGAAGATGGCCGAGTCAGAGCCGAGGATCGGCTCCGATCCAAACGAGTAACAACGAAGGCGAGAAAAACAACTTAACATCATGCGTTTTTGTTCCATGAATACAGCAGTCCAAAAGACATTTCTGTCTTCTGACCTTTGAAAGCCTCTTGGGCCTTCAAAGATGTTTTAACACTTTGTTTAAGTCAGACAGATAACTCACCCTGTGCTCCAGCATCCAACAAAGTAAAGAGCAGTGTACTATGATATTGTTATCACTACATTTCTAGTAACTGCACAAATTCCTATAGAGTCATAAAACTGCTGTGTACTGCAGAGCTGAACTCTAGCAAAGAGCAGTATAAAGTGAGCCTGCAAGAAGTTTGTCAAACAGAAGCAGAGAGAGACAGACGTTTCAGTTCTTTAGCAACACAGTAAGTTAGACACGCAGTCCAATGCAGAGAGCATTTTAAACTGTAGCAGTTTCAAATAGCACACAGAAAAAAATGCTTTCTAAAGACTGCTAATACAGCATAATTTCAGATGTGACTATATCTTTCAAGTAGAGAAAAAAGACAAGTCCTTTGTCAAACAGGCGTCACTCTAATAGCAAACAGCATAAATGTAGGCATGCTGCTGTAATGAAGTTTAAACAGCTACTAAAGTTGATTAGGTCCAGGCTTTAAATGAACAAGCCTCAAAAGTTGCCCTTTTACTGTTCTGCCTCTGATTCGCAAGCAGCACGTGCCTCTTGAGATCCGGTCTGTACAGAGTGTGCAGCATCCACTAGTAGAAAAGAACAAACGTAGACAGATAGTTTAACTCACCAAGACAGCCACAGAATAGCAATCCATACACTTAAATGCAAACCTCAGCGAAGGTTAAGACATGTTGTTGTCTTTCGGCTTTTCCCGGTTAGGGGTCGCCACAGCAAAACTCCAGTCCGCTAATGATTGGCTTTAGATTTTTACGTGCCGAGTTGCCAGCCCTGATGCACAACCTTCAACGAAGGTACGCCCATTCACACATGTCTCCACACAAAAGACGCTCTAGCTGAGAATCGAACGGGACAACGTCTTACTATGAGGCGACAACGCTACCGCAGCACCACCACCGCAGCATAGGGAATACAAAGCATAAAAGATGTATTTCCATAGCTATCTTGCAGGTAAAAAGGCAACAATTTGACAAACCTGATACACTGAATTACAGCAAAGACAGGAAAAGGAGGCCAGGAAGTGGAAATATTACAAGAAGGAAGGGGGAGGATGGAAGAACATACCAAGTACATCAAACTAATTTCTAATACTCTGTAAAGGCTGTGGCCGAGGCGCTAGAGAAATTGAACTGAGCTGAATAAATTTTTAAGGAAAAGGAAAGTTGAGCTGGGACTCACTGTTATTTGTTCTCGTTGTTGCTGATAATTTCTAATACAGTCTGCCATGGCAGCACAACTTTTTCAACTCATCTACATATTGTGTTACTGAAACAGTAAGCTTTCTAATACAAGACTAATGTTTACATTTATGCAGTAGCTGTTGTTTAAATATACATTTTTGGTCCCATAACTACTAAGAAGTATTGCTCTTTTTTCTAACAATTTATAATTTTACTAGCTGCAAAAATCCTCCTATGACTGCGTTTTCACCACAAATGCCACATTCTTCTTTTATTTACTCCTCTTTAAGGCGATGCAAGTACTGGATTCTTTCAACCTGCGTACGTTATCACCAACAGAAATGAATGGAGTGTACAATGAACCCAAATTCCAAACATTTTAAAGTGATTTCCCAAACTTAATGATAAATCCAAACCTCAAAGAAAAAAGAAGTCATAACAATAAGAGTTCATGCTTAAAAGCTCTGAAACTTCCTTCAAACTGCTAGTTTACAAAACAAGGACTAACTTGAAATTATCTTGAAGGAAAAATAACCAGACATGTTATAGTACATTGTTTATGCTTCCCCATATACACTTAAACCACTTTAACATCCAATATACCACACTTACTTTGGCAATGGATGATGCAAGTAAGTAACAGCTGTTGAATGAACCTTGTAAGATGTAGAAGGCATACCCTAATATATGAGATCCAACACGCTGAAAAATAAGTATGGATGAACACGTGACCTAGTCTGTATCACTGTAATTACCATGTTCCCTAGTAACACTTAGTAAAATCCTTCCCACTTCAGCTATATAATACTAATATTCTGAACTCCAAGTATATGTTTACCACAACTGCATATTCACCACTTCCAATATTGGGGGTGGAGGGTCAGTAACTTGATCCACAAAGTAGATAGCAAATCCTGGTGAGAATTAGTCCATAAGTGTGTGGAATGACACTAAACAGGTAGCAAGGGACCAAAAAATATAAAGTTAATATAAACAAAGAAAACAAAAATCAAATAAAATACAATACAAAATATGTACTGCTTCAGATACTTGACACATCTGTCATGTCTTTGAGCCACTTTGCATTTTCACATACAAAAATTATGAAAATCAAGTTACCATGAAAAAATAAGCAACTTTTAGGCTTGCTCACACGTGAATGCTGCTCACTAGAAATGCATACAGCCCTTACCTCTATAGTAAACATCTCGGAAAGGTGTGTTGATGAACTCCTGCTGACTGCCTGTTTTCTCAATCATATCCACAAGAACAGGAATAGTGTCATTCTTCCCACCTTGCAAGTTCAACAGGGCTTTTGACAAAAGAGATTTTCCTGTGGAAGGTTCTACGGATAGAAGGAAGCGTGTGTTAGCGCAAAGCAAATAAATGGTTTTCTAGAAAACATCTCAAAGTTTCAGCCTGACTGGATCAGCATAAAATGAGCAAAATGTAAAGTGCTGAAAGAGCCATAACAAACTATCAAAATACCAAATGTTGTAGAATAAATGAAAACAAAATGTTTTGCATGTGCTATATAGGGTTGTCTACTATACACCATCATAATTACGTATTCAAACACCAGTGTCACATTTAGGCTTCAGACAGTGTTTGCTACCCATCATTCTATAATTAGTCATGAAAGTGGGTTTTTTAATCTTGTTGTCTCATCCTTTTCCACTTAGGCCTTTAGTGTTTCAATCTGATTAGGGAGAAACCTCAACAAATATGTTTATATATACCCATATATGAGTAAAACATTTCAAGGGATTTTTGTTACCTTGGTGGGCTAACTGAATGTGATTGTGTCTGCTCTTTCCTATTTCAAGAGATAGCAAGAAAGTCGCTACATAAGGAATTATACAAACAAGATGTAAAAAGTAAAGTAAGAAAAATCTTTTCTTATATTGCATACACTGGCATCCCTTTTTCACCATTTTGTACATCAGGTCAGTGTCACATCAACAGTGAGCAAATTACCTACACAAAGATATATATATATATATATATATATATATATATATATATATATATAGATATATATATATAAAGATTTATACACACACTATCTATATATATATATATATATATACACATATATATATATATACACATATATATATATATATATATATATACATATATATATATATACATATATATATATATATACATATATATATATATATATATATATATATATATATATATATATATATATACATATATATATATATATATATATATATATATATATATATATACATATATATATATATACATATATATATATATATATATATATATATATATATATATAGGTTCTCCTTCCTTCCTTCCATCTGAATGCATGCAGTTTCTTGACGTGTTAAGCAATTGAGAGGCATTTGAAACTGAAACATCAGAGAATACCAGTGGTGAGAAGTTTTCCCTTTCCCCATTATTGCATGATCTCAGAGCTACTAACTACAGCTATACATACATACATACATACATACATATATATAGATATGCATGGACGCACAGATATACAAAACACAAGTGTGGTGTGTGTGTGTGTGTGTGTGTGTGTGTGTGTGTGTGTGTGTGTGTGTGTGTGTGTGTGTGTGTGTGTGTACATACTATGTATACACAGTTCTTGGATATGGGGTACTCTGTCCTGCAAGTGGGTGTGCTGAAACAACGTTTTGTTGGTTTAGGATGTAGATCAATGACGCAGTTTATCAGTTAGTCTGAATCCATGAAATAAGTACCAACGCTGAGTCATCAAGTCATCATACACTTATATAGTGAAAGAAAAAGGTAACAGAAACCAACAGTCAACAAGTTATGCATCCAACAGCTTTTTATTTAAGGACGGGAAACACAAATGACAAACTGCTTTTGCAACATCAAAATTATATTAACTTTTGTAAGAAAGGCTATTTTATGTCAAAATACATTATCAGATGGGGTTACTGTCAAGTCAATCACAGTTTCAGCTAAGGTAAATGGATCAAGGAACCAAAGAGTGGTACCATTATAACATAAAAACCACACAGACAAGGAACCTAGGTTGTAGTAATAAAGGAACACAAGCCAGTCCACTTGAACTTCAGCAACAGAAACAGCTTTAATAAAGAACAAGATTAAGAGCTCGTGTCTGCAACAGTCTTCCTCAGAATCTGGTGGATCGAACAAGCAGATCAATTTAAATAACCTTCTTAGGTTCATAGGTGTGTACTACGCTAATGGCCCTGGAGTCTTTACAAGCCTAGCCCATAGAAGTGCCCTGGCATTGTACAGCCCAACATTAGTTCCCAGTGCCTCTATCAAGTACAGCCACTGGAGTGATCCCCGGGGTGAACTTTCTATTACCCATCCACTCATCAAGATTTCTCTTGAAGAGTGACAGCAAGGTGCACTGCTTGACATGTATGGGAAGTCTATTCCAGAGCATGGGCAGTCTCTGGGTGAGGAACCTGTCCCTCCAGCATGTTCTGTTGATTGTGGTAATGAGGCTGAAGACTCTGGAGGGTGTGGTTTGGAGGGATTGGGATTTCTTTAGATGTAGCATTTCTAATAGAACTGAGTCAGGCATGGCTTTGTAAGTCAAGCAGAGATCGGCTCTAAGTAAGCGACATGAGACAGAGAATAGCTGGAGTCTTTTGTGTCTGTCCATGTAGGACAAGTGTTTAAAGCCTAGGATCCTCTTCATGAGGTACTTCTGTGGCCTCTCCAGCTTCTGCAGGTGTCTACTGAGGTACAGGTCAAATGGGGTATTAGACTCAATGATTGGTCTAATGAGGGAAGAGTAGAGAGAGATGATGACCTCTTTCTTCCTAGATGCAAAACCCTTGGTAATGAGATGTGCTACATAGAGGGACTTTCTGACCACAGTGGCAATGTGGTGGTCGAAGGAGAGGTTGCTGTCAACCTGCGTCCCCAGATCTCTTATAACGCCTTCAGTGTTCACTGGGCTCCCATTGATTTGGTAATTAATGGGAAGTGAGTTTTTACCAAGGGGATGACTATGCATTTTTTGACATTAAGCTTAAGGCCATGTTTTGACACAAGTCATTGGTCTCAGTGAGGCCTTTCTGTACAATGTCTGCATCACTTGGGGAGTAAATAATGGCTCCCAGCTTGCAGTTGTCTGCAAACTTGGTCAGCCAGAGTCCATTTGTGTTGGCCTGGACTTCTGAGAAGTAGAGGCCGAACAGGAAAGGACCCAGGACCAATACCTGTGGGACTCCACTCGTGACTGGTCAGCAGTCTGACTTGGAGTCCGCTACTTTCACACTGTGTGTTCTGTCTGAGTCAGTTTGCAACCCACCTAGTGATATAGGGGTTGATGGCTAGTTTGGTGAGTTTATCAATAATTCCCAAGTGAGGAATGGTAACAAAGGCCTTGGCCAGATTGAGGTAGGCTGTATGCACTGCCTTACCTTCATCTACAGCCCTGGTGACTGACTCAAAGAAGTCAACCAGGTTGAGCAGGCATGATCTCCCTTTCACAAAGCCAAATTGCATGGGGTCTAGAGTTTGGATATTTCCTATATCTTTGTTGATCAGGTCCATGATGACGCGCTCCATAGCTTTACATACCAGACTCATTAGGCTAATGGGATAATTCCCAGGGTCTGTAGTTGCTCCCCCTTTATGGATAGGGATGGCTATAGCTGTACACCATTCGGTAGGGACAAAGCCTGAGGTGAGGCTGTGAGAAAACAGGGCACACAGATGTGGTGCCAGTTCGCTTTGTAGCTCATGTAAAACACAGTCAGGGATATTATCGGGTCCCGTGGAAGCTGTATTCTTGGCCATGGACAACGCAGCTTTAACCTGTGCTGCAGTAATGCTGGGTGCCTGGCATTCTTCCGGTACTGTGATAGGTCCTTTGGGGGGTGGTAAAGTTGGCACTGAATCGGTCAGCCAGTATAGGAGATATCATTGTGCAGTAAATCAGAGCAAATCAGGGTATTGCTGTGGAGGTTATTGATATAGCTATAGAAGGCTTTGTTGTTGTTTTTAGTGTCTGCCGCAATTCTGTCTTCATAGCTGGTTTTAGAGTATTTGATGAGGGATCTCAACTTTTTACTGAGGCTAATAAGGGAGTTTTTCCAGTCTTGGGACTTCACCTTTTTCTGCAACAGTTTCTTTGTTCTGTTGTAGAGTTTATTAATGACAGGGGATCACCAGATTGGCTTCCTTTTTTTGGAGGAGAGTGTTTTGGTTCTGTTGGGTATGGCTAGCTCCACACATTTATGTACATGTTCATACAGTGCATTGGTGTATGATTCAGCAGTCATACAGCTATTTTCCATTAGCATGGGTGCCGTGAAGTTAGCCACTCTGTTTTTAGGAGTCCAAAGTCAGCTTTGGAGAAGTTTTTAAGGTAGTTACCTTTGCAGGGGGTGTGGGTGAGATTTGGATTTCCATGATGATTAGTTTATGGTCAGATCTGAATAGGGAGGGGATGACTACTGGTGTAGAGCAATGGTCGCCCATGTTATTATAACCAGGTTCCTCTAGTGGGGATCAGAATGAGCTGGTCCAGGGCATTGGAATTGAATTCCAGGAAGTATAGGGCCAGTGTATTGGTGCTTGAGTAGTTTTCTCAGTTGATGGAGGGGTATTTGAAGTCTCCTAGTAAAAGGGGGCTGTGTTGGACCTTGATGGATTCCAGGATGCTTAGGAACGTGGCGTGAGAGTCTAGGACATGGTTGGGGACCTATAACAGGCTATGACCTGGATCGCCGTCTTATCCAATGTTAGTTGTACCTGAAGTATCTCAGATGCGTTATGCTAAGCTACTAGTCTTGAGGTGTGCATATCCTTTATGAATATGGAGACACCACTGCCTTTGGACAAAAAGGTGTGAAATGAGTTGGGCCAAAAGGTGTGAAATGAGTTATAGCCAGGTCTCCGTTACAGCACAAATGTTGATGTTCTTCATTTTGAGGAGTGCTTCAAGCGAGTGCATCTTGAGATTTAGACTTCTAGCATTGAGCAGCATGACCCTCAGATTGCATTTATTTACAGCTGTTATGGTGTAATTTGGTCTTTGGAACACCGCCTAAAAAAAGGTACTATGAGGTGGCGAGAGCCTTAGCCAGTACCCGAAAACTCAGGAGTGACAGATGCAGGCCATCTCTGGCAAAGCATCAAGGTCTGTCAATGATGTCATCTGAAGCAGACAGATACTAGATCACCTTAGAATTACACCAGAAACTTAGCCAGTTGTTGAAGGCAACCATTTTCTGTTTGTGCTGCAGTATCATTCTGGGTGATGATAGGATACTGCTCAGGGCTAGTGTCATACCTGCCTGGGACACGTAATCCGAGAGCTCCACCACGTCTCTTTTCATGCTGTCCAGGGAGGTGCATCTCAGGTCATTCACACCCACATGGACAATGACAGAGTCATACTTGTACTTGTTGTGGAGTGTGAGTGCATGTGTTATGTGTTGGATTCTAGCACCTGATAGACTGATAGACATCTGACTGTTACCTTCTCCTTATCAACCTAGTGAGAGGGACATCTTGTCCAGTAAAACTGAAAAAAACACAGCATGAGCAGTAATGCACAGTATACACTTGGAATAAACAAAACACATAAAAACAGTACATCTTACATCAATCAAAAATGTTATTAAAATTATATAAAATCAACAGTGAATAATCATGAAATCTGTTAAAAAATGTATGTATGTAAAAAGTAAATCTAATACTCAATACTGTCACAGCGTTGCAACTTTTAATGCTAAAACCTGCTAATGCAAATTTTATCAGTGATTTCAGAATGTTTATCTGTCCCCAAGCTTAGCTGACATTTCAGTTCACCACTTCCTAATCATTCTTCCCATAACGGCCCCGCCCCGGTTTATTTCCATTTTCTCTAATATCATAAAATACAATAAAATATTTCAAAACTTTTACATTTAATGTAATATCTATATATACACGTGCACTGTCCTTTTTTAGAAATATCACACTCATGCTCATAAATGTATTTTTCTTAAAGCCCTCTCAGTCTTGTCAAAATAAAAAGCTGGGCATGCTGCACATTTAGCAAAATACACTATACCCACTTTAGAGAAAAGGTGACCTGTAGATCGGCACCCTGATTAGACAATGAATATTCTCCAAAAGGGTGTTACTCTGCAGGTATTGCCTGCTGAAAAAAAAATCTGCCACTTCACAGCATCGTATTAAGCTGCAGTGGAGCTTGTACTGAAAGTAACTTAACAGCCTTGATTATTTTACACTCACTTAGCTGCTCTTTTGCTGTTTACCGAGTATGAAATAAAAATAAATAAATAAATGTGTGTTTATTTACACCTGTGTGAAAGTGCATGCGTGCATGAGAGTGAGAGCGAGATCAATCACGCTATTATTTTACACTCACTAAGCAGCATTTGTACTGTTTAGCAAGTGTAAAAAATAAATGAAACAAAGTGTGTGTGTGCTTATTTTTCTGTCTGCATGTGTGTGTGTATGTGTGGTTGCATGCATGAAAGCGGAAGTGTGTGTGTGTGTGTGTGTGTGTGTGTGGGAGAGAGAGTACAGAGTAAAAGCAATCAAGAAGAGGCAGCAGCAGCAGTTAAGAGGTTTGCATACCTCTCAACCTCTTAGCTCTAGAAATCTGCCTAAAATAAGGTGGGAACAAAGGCTCAAAATAGGAACAGATTTTAAACACTGCTGTTATAAAAATCACAAAGTTGTTTGAATAATAAGATTTGTGTTAGCATGTATTTTCTGAAACACAAGTGTCAGAGAGAGAGAGAGAGAGAGAGAGAGAGAGAGAGAGAGAGAGAGAGTGTGAGTGAGAGTGATTGAGATCGATCAACCACTGGCAGTAGCAGTAAAGAGATTTGCATACCTCTCGACCTCTTAGCTAAAAAAAATCTGGATAAAGCCTAAAATAAAGCAGGAACAGATTTTAAATATTATTCTTATACAGTTACAAAGTTGCTTAAATAAGAGGGTTTATGTTAGCATGAATTTTCCAAAGGAAATAAAGTCTGAAACTCAAATGTATGTCATTATTTAGTGACTCCAATCCCAAATGACTAGCAACAAACTGTACGTTGTAGGAGTAAAGGGCCAAAAAAAAATAAAGTAAATATCTAAATATTTAAAAATTTTTTTTTATATTTTGGACATAAAATGCTTCCTCCAACACCATGTAAATATACTACAGCAAGTCTGAAACATTAGGAGGAGGAACTATTTTATATCAAAAATATATTAAAAAATAATATACTTATAAAAAAGTAAATAAGTAAAATACAACAATTTTGCAGAAAGCCCATTCTCTAAGCACAATAATACCCCACAGGATGTGTGTTACTGTGTAAATAATACCCTTCCAGGGTTGTAGAGGCCTGACACACCCATGGGCAGGCATTATTTACACAATAATGCACACTGTTGGGCATTATTATTTGCGTAGCTCACCTGGTCTCTGAATCTTCTTGAAAGCCTTCAGTATCAGAATGACTGCCATCATTTCCTTGATACTGTAACACTTCTTCGGTCAATTGTTGTTCTGTATTCCCTTCCCTGGACTCTCAAGTTTGCTGTATGAGCCCCAGCAGCTAAGTCTAAAATAGCCATGCTTAGGTTTGGACACTGCTGCCTACACAGACCTGTTCACAGAAACCTTATACATGCGTATTAATAGCTGCATGGAGGCAGCTGTACCCACCAGGAAGACGTACAGAACTAATTAAAAAAAAAAAAAAAAAAAAAAAAACAAGCCACCCTGGTGGAATCACAGCATCATTAGGCTGTATAACAGAAGGAAGAAAATCATGGGAAAAATGATGAGGCGTAGCACCCAACAAGATAAAAGCACCGTCATCAAACTAAACAAACAACAAAGAGGAAAAATATTAATTTATTTACATTTGTTGACCAGGTATGATGGTGGGGACTTTGTTCATGCAATGACAGTATGGTAGGGGTCATGGCTCAAGCATTGACAGTCTGATGTTGCTAAGGGACTTGGCTCAAGCGAGGACAGTCTGATGATGTTAGGGGACTTGGTTCAAGTGATGACAGTCTGATGATGCTAGGGGACTTGGCTCAAAGAATGACAGTCTGATGATGTTAGGGGACCTGGCTCAACATACGACACTGATGATGCTAGGAGACTTTGCTCAAGTTATAACAGTGTGATGATGGTGGGGACTTGGCTCATGCGATGACAGTCTGATGATGCTAGGGGACACTTTTTGGTTAGGGGAGAGTGAGAGCAGTACAGTGTATAGGCAAGAGAAGAGAGAGAGAGAGAGAGTTTATAGCATTGAGGATGGGTGGAAGATAATGAATGTTTGGATTATGCTGTGATAAGAATAGAAGCTGTGTTATTGCATCTACTAGTCATTTTGGCATTATTAAGTATGACATACATTTTTGTATCTAATACAATGACTGGCTGACATTCACAAATGTAAATTTTCAAAGATAGCACACAAATGTTCACACTCTACTTATTGTCCATTCCAGATGACAATGCGTATGTTTTCACTCAGTACTTCTTAAGTGGTACCAGGTTCTGACCATTAACCTTTCTTTTCCTGCCGTCTGTACTGGTCAGAGAATTGTTCTGTACATGCACATTTTGAGTCCTTACACATCAAGTGCCCGACATAAAATATAATTCCAGTATTTTTTTTACTTATACACTTTTACTTGGACCCTACTAGAATCACCAACCAGACTTTTCAACACTTTCTTCACTTTTAAACCAAGCTTAATTTTTTTCTCCCAGGATACCTCAAAAGATTGTCCAGTAACTTTTAAACTTTATTAGACAAATTCAATGCCTTAAATATAGAGTCAGATAAATGACTGAATTCTGCAGCAGCATCAAGCCTAAGAGCAACACTTTAATTATCAGATTTTCTAACCAGAAGTCTTTACTTCTAGTTCCAGTATTATGTACATTCAATGAACACATCCAAGTGATATTGTACACTGTACAGGCTGACCATTTATGAAAAATAGCAGCTTAATATCAACACTGGAAGTGTTTCTGTGTCTTAATCTTTCCAGCTTTCATTGGAATTTCCCAGTTGTATAATCATTTTTATTTTAGGTTTGTGATCTTTCTGTAACAGGATTTTGTTATGCATCATACTTACTAACTTAAACTCATTTTTAGATTATACAAACTTGTGATGCTTTACCACTGAGCTAACAGTGTAGAATAATTATTAATTTAAACAATTAAATTCTCTACACGATTATTAAGGAAACAGAGTGAAATTCATACCTCCTGAGGAGTCCATTACACTGAAGAGTTACTTATAAAATATTTGCAACCAGACTTGGAGAATGGTCAAATGGAGCTCTAGGCAGGCTATAGACCATGGCTCCACAGTCTTTCCAATATCACATTATTTGTTTGTACCTTCTCAATTACCATAAACACTTTTCAAACCTGACAGTGTGCATTACTTTATTCTTTACTTTTGCAATAATCAGAGACATCTGGATTTAATTTAAACCTTATATGTCAAATTTTACTGCACTTGCTAAACAGAACAAAAACTTGCACATTAAAAGCAGACTTGGCATGAATAATAGTAAAACTTGTCTTCCCTTGAAACTCACACACACACACACACACACACACACACACACTCACACAAAACTCTTACCCTGAGTAGTACACACACAAAACTCTTACCCTGAGTAGTACACACACACAACTCTTACCCTGAGTAGTACACACACACAACTCTTACCCTGAGTAGTGCTCGGCTGCCGCCATTAATCCCAGCTGTATCCCGCTGCCGCCATTCATTAATCCCGGCTCTGCTTCAGGGCTCCACTCTGTCCCCCATGCTGCTGCTGCCATCCATTTCAGGGCTGCGCCATTAATCCCGGCTCCGTATCCCTGGCCCTCTGTTCCCCATGCTGCTGCCATCCGTTTAAGGGCTCGCTCTATTCCATGCTGTATCCACGTCCCCATGCTTCGCGGTTAATTCCCACCGTTAACTTAACCACTTTCTGTTCCATGCTGCTGCCATCCGTTTAAGGACTCACTCTGTTCCATGCTGTATCCACGTCCCCATGCTTCGCGGTTAATTCCCGCTGTTAACTTAACTGCCAGCCAGAAATGATGATGTGAGCTCCTTGTGCTCAATTCCGACTGGCTGGTAGCCTGACGGTGCTGATGTCATTGTGCACGTGATGATGTCAGCTCCGACAGCGTGAACATTTTAAAAAATAAAAGAAAAAAATCGTTTGGACCCCAAAACTCGGTAAAAAACGAGTAATTCTGAACGGTTGAGAGGTCTGGGCTAGTGTCATACCTGCCTGGGACAGGTAATCCAAGAGCTCCACCACGTCTCTTTTCATCCTGTCCAGGGAGGTGCATCTCAGGTCATTCACACCCACATGGACAATGACAGAGTCATACTTGTACTTGTTGTGGAGTGTGAGTGCATGTGTTATGTGTCGGATTCTGGCACCTGATAGACTGATAGACATCTGACTGTTACCTTCTCCTTATTCAACCTAGTGAGAGGGACATCTTGTCCAATAAAACTGAAAAAAACACAGCATGAGCAGTAATGCATAGTATACACTTGGAATAAACAAAACACATAAAAACAGTACATCTTACATCAATCAAAAATGTTATTAAAATTATATAAAATCAACAGTGAATAATCATGAAATCTGTTAAAAAATGTATGTATGTAAAAAGTAAATCTAATACTTAATACTGTCACAGCGTTGCAACTTTTAATGCTAAAACCTGCTAATGCAAATTTTATCAGTGATTTCATAATGTTTATCTGTCCCCAAGCTTAGCTGACATTTCAATTCACCACTTCCTAATCATTCTTCCCATAACTGCCCCCCCCCATTTATTTCCATTTTCTCTAATATCATAAAATACAATAAAATATTTCAAAACTTTTACATTTAATGTAATATCTATATATACACTTGTACTGTTTTTTAGAAATATCACACTCATGCTCATGAATGTATTTTTCTTAAAGCCCTCTCAGTCTTGTCAAAATAAAAAGCTGGGCATGCTGCACATTTAGCAAAATACACTATACCCACTTTAGAGAAAAGGTGACCTGTAGATTGGCACCCTGATTAGACAATGAATATTCTCCAAAGGGGTGTTACTCTGCAGGTATTGCCTGCTGAAAAAATAGTCTGCCACTTCACAGCATCGTATTAAGCTGCAGTGGAGCTTGTACTGAAAGTAACTTAACAGCCTTGATTATTTTACACTCACTTAGCTGCTCTTTTGCTGTTTACCGAGTATGAAATAAAAATAAATAAATGTGTGTTTATTTACACCTGTGTGAAAGTGCATACGTGCATGAGAGTGAGAGCGAGATCAATCACGCTATTATTTTACACTCACTAAGCAGCATTTGTACTGTTTAGCAAGTGTAAAAAATAAATGAAACAAAGTGTGTGTGTGCTTATTTTTCTGTCTGCATGTGTGCGTGTATGTGTGGTTGCATGCATGAAAGCGAAAGTGTGTGTGTGTGTGTGTGTGTGTGTGTGTGTGTGTGTGTGTGTGTGTGTGTGTGTGGGAGAGAGAGTACAGAGTAAAAGCAATCAAGAGAGGCAGCAGCAACCTCTTAGCTCTAGAAATCTGCCTAAAATAAGGTGGGAACAAAGGCTCAAAATAGGAACAGATTTTAAATACTGCTGTTATAAAAATCACAAAGTTGCTTGAATAAGATTTGTGTTAGCATGTATTTTCTGAAGCGCAAGTGTCAGAGAGAGAGAGTGAGTAAGAGTGATTGAGATCGATCAACCACTGGCAGCAGCAGTAAAGAGATTTGCGTACCTCTCGACCTCTTAGCTAAAAAAAATCTGGAAAACAAAGGGGGAACAGATTTTAAAAATTATTCTTATACAGTTACAAAGTTGCATAAATAACAGGGTTTCTGTAAGCATGAATTTTCCAAAGGAAATAAAGTCTGAAACTCAAATGTATGTCATTATTTAGTGACTCCAATCCCAAATGACTAGCAACAAACTGTACATTGTAGAAGTAAAAGGCCAAAAAAAATAAAGTAAATATCTAAATATTTTAAATTTTTTTTTATATTTTGGACATAAAATGCTTCCTCCAACACCATGTAAATATACTACAGCAAGTTTGAAACATTAGGAGGAGGAACTATTTTATATCAAAAATATATTAAAAAATAATATACTTATAAAAAAGTAAATAAGTAAAATACAACAATTTTGCAGAAAGCCCATTCTCTAAGCACAATAATACCCCACAGGATGTGTGTTACTGTGTAAATAATTCCCTTCCAGGGTTGTAGAGGCCTGACACACACCCCTGGGCAGGCATTATTTACACAATAATGCACACTGTTGGGCATTATTATTTGAGTAGCTCACCTGGTCTCTGAATCTTCTTGGAAGCCTTCATTATCAGAATGACTGCCATCATTTCCTTGATACTGTAACACTTTTTCAGTCAATTGTTGTTCTGTATTCCCTTCCCTGGACTCTCAAGTTTGTTGTATGAGCCCCAGCAGCTAAGTCTAAAATAGCCATGCTTAGGTTTGGACACTGCTGCCTACACAGACCTGTTCACAGAAACCTTATACATGCGTGTTAATAGCTGCATGGAGGCAGCTGTACCCACCAGGAAGAAGTACAGAACTAATTAAAAAAAAAAAAAAAAACACCCTGGTGGAATCACAGCATCATTAGGCTGTATAACAGCAGGAAGAAAATCATGGCAAAAATGATGAGGCGTAGCACCCAACAAGATAAAAGCACCGTCATCAAACTAAACAAACAACAAAGAGGAAAAATATTAATTTATTTACATTTGTTGACCAGGTAGTGTCGGACTGGGCCATGCAGCCCGTTTTCAATGGAGACCCATGAAAAAAAGCTCCAGCAAGTATAAATAGGGAATACAAAAGATAATAAAGTTGATACAATAAAATATCCAAGTAAAATGATAAATAAATAAAAATAAAATAAATAACAGTACATGTAGAACATTGTAGTACAAAAGTACATTAAGAAAAATACAGGTGCAGTTGGCCTACATAAAACAGCATTACAGTACTGCTTAAGAACAGTAGATTCACAAAGATCACAGATAACCACAAGCACATTTTTTTTCTTATTCTTTAGGTTTGTTACCCAAGGATAGAGACAAGGGAAATTTGTTGGAGAGCGGGGGGTCAAGAGAGTGGAAGTTTATGAAGTTAGAATAGGTGGCAGCAGAACAACAAAGAAATTATCCTGGGTCTGTACAAGAGCAATGTCAGTGTTTAGTAAAGTGTTCTTTTAGTGCTGATTTGAACTTGTGACTGGGTTTTTTAGGATGTGTTGTGGGAGTGTGTTCCAGATTTTGGCCATTTTATGTGAGTAGACAGTCTCTGTAGAAGTTGTTGGATTTAGTTACTTCTAGAATTAATTTGTTTGATGATCCAAGGGATTTTGTGTTGGTATTTTGTTGGACTAAGTCTGTGAGGGCTGGATACTTGTTGGGTTTATGGATTATACTGTGTGCAGTGGTCAGTTGGTTGAGTGATAATATGCTAGGTAGCTCAATCCAATTGAGCTAGTGGAGGATGAGATAGTGGTGGGGTTTCTGGGGTTGGTTACTGAAAAATGTTGCTATCTTGTTATAACAGCTTTCAAGTTTTTTTAAATCTGATTTGCGGAGGGTGGCAAGGATTTGGAAGCAGTAAAGCAGGGTAGATAGTAGGTGGGATCTGGCTGTGGCTAGTCTGGCATGGTTGGATAGAAAAGGTTTTGCCCTGCAGAGACAGAGCCAAGTTTGCAGTGGACTTTTTAATTGTCAGGGATATGTGCTTATCGAACTTTAAACAATCATCTATAGTTACCCCTAGAGGTTTAGTTTGATTGACAGGTTCAATCTGTGTGCCATTAGTGGAGTAGATGGCGAAGGGGAAGGGCTATTTTTAGTTTTGTTGAAGCCGAAGACCATCAACTTAGTTTTGTGAAGCACACAAAAACACAGAAGGATCCAAGGACAGCAAGGAATTCCAGTATAACTTTTGTTTAATGTAGAACAACCAGGTACATAAGCGCTTTCATAGCAAAGCTACTTCATCACTAGTGGTAGTATACCTTTTAATATTAATTGTAGATAGTCATGTGATGTGTTGAATTGACTATATAATGGGTTATGTATATGTTTTAGTATACATCTGATGAAGTAGCTTTGCTACAAAAGCGCTTATGTACTTGGTTGTTCTACATTAAATGAAAGTTATACTGGAATTTCCTGCTGTCCTTGGATCCTTCTGTGTTTTTTGTGTGGTATACATTTTGACTTTTGCTGGATTTGAGTGCTGGTTGAGGCTTGTGGTCTGTGTTCTTACTTAGTTTTGTGAAGGTTGAGTATCAACTGGAGAGTTGTGAGGTAGGTTTCTCTATGTCTTGTAGAGCTTTTTGTGTTCTAACTTGGAAGTTCCTGAATAGTGGGGGCGGAACATATAAGAGAGGTGTCATCGGTATATTGAATAATGGAGGCTGGTTGAGTAGATGTTGAGAGGTTATTGGTAAACAGGATAAATAGAAGGGGCCCGAGAATGGATCCTTTGGGTACTCCATGGAGATTGGGAGTAGGCCGGAAAGTTTGTTATTCCATTTGGTAGCCTGCTGTCGGATGGAAAGGCAGCTATTATTAAGAAGAAGTTGATGAAATACAGTTTCAAAAGCTTTGGACATATCACGGAAAATATATGAGACTGGCTGACCTTCATTTTTGAGGATGTTAACAGAACTGGTGAAACTAAGTAGAGCTGTGTTAGTACTGTGTTTGGGTCAGAAGCCGTGCAGTGTGTTGGATAAAAGATTGTTGTTAAGGACTTTGTCAAGAAGTTGTTGATGGATGCATTTTTCTAGAATCTTAAAAAATGGGGAGAGTATGGCAATGGGTCTGTATATGGAGAGGGCGGTGGAAGTACCAGCTTTGTGTAGTGGAGTTTTATCTGATATTTTCCAGAGTAGAGGGACATACTGTTCAGAAATAGAGTGACTTATTAGAATGGATATTGGGTAGGAAATGGTGGCAGCAGCTATTCTCAGAAATTCATTTGGGAGGTGATCAGCAGTGTCTACTTCTCTTTATCGAAGAAACACTTCTTCGAAAAAGAGAAGTAGACCCACACTTACGTGAAACTGCACTTTACCAAAAGTGCACTTCCGCAAAGAATGGTTCGATGAACCATTAAGGAACACTGAGGGCTGAAGCACACTACAGTGCGGAAAAGGGAATTTACCTGTTTCCCCACTGAAGTGCAATCTCAGAGTTGGTATACTTAAGTAGGGGAGTGGGGGGGCATAGGCCCCCACATGGAGGGTGCAGCAGGGCTTGCCCCCCCTGCAAAAATATTGTTTTGGTGTTCGTTAATGATTAGTTGAACCATTCTTTGCAAAAGTGCACTTTCGGTGAAGTGCACTTTCATGTAAGTGTGGGTCTACTGTTCTTTTTCTAAGAAGTGTTTCTTCGATGAAGTACAGTACACCCGATCGACAGTGAGAGAGAGAGGTTTTAATTTGTTTAGGAGATTTTTTATGAAGTTGGTTTGAATGGGTCTAATAAAATGAATCGTGATTAGGAGGTGTAGGTAGGGTACAGTTAAGGATGTGTTGTTGTTGTGTATGAGGAAGAATATTGAGGTGATAATGCGTGTTAAATTGTGTTGCTACGCATACGGTAGGGTTTTTGGTTGCGGGAGTTGGGGTTGAGGGTTTCCCTAGGTTTAGAAGGTTATTCATACATTTCCAGAACTTTTGGGGGTTGTTCTGGTGTTTTTGTTGGCATGTATGAGAATATGTTTTTTTTTTTGTCATGTTTTATTTGTTTCATGGCTTAATTTTTTAGTTGCTGATATGCTGTGAGGGAATCTTTATTTTTGCTATTTTGATAGTGTGACCAAGCTTTGTCTCTTTCTTTTAGAAGTTATTTAGTAGCTTTTGTTAGCCAAGGAAGTTGTTTGGTTTTGGTTCTTATCTTTCTTAAGGGTGCTACATTATTTAATATGTCAAGAAAAGTTTTGTTAAAGTATTGTACAGTGAGCTCTAGCTGGAGATATTTTAGGGAAGACCAGTCGCTTTGCTTGAGCAAAGTGTTGAATATAGTGGGGGAGAAGTCTTTTTTGTTCCAAATATAATGCAATTTGATGTTATTAGGTTTGATGTCTATCAAACCCAAATCTGAGGTAAGTTTGGCCTCCCAGGCCAAGAACAACCCATAAGGCATTATTTAGTTATGTCTGCAACCTCAAAGACAATACACAATTGTGTGCAGAGCTGATTGTTAATGGAGCCACCAATTCTGAGCCAGAAGATATAGATAGAAAACCTATTGGCAGACAATTTCATCTCTAACTTAACCCCTCTCTACCCCTCAACCTCTCCTCAGGAAATACCATTAAATATAACTCCCTCTAATTTCACTAGGGAACAAGTCCTCAATGTCCTCTCCAAAGCTAAAAACAGTACATCAATGGCCTCATTCAGTATCTCTGGATGCCTTCTAAAAACTATGAAACATGACCTATCAGGCACTCTGGAGTTGCTATTCAACTGTAGTCTCCAAACAGGCTTCATGCCTCAAGAATGGAGATCAGTAACAGTCATCCCTCTGCAAAAAGGTGTGCCATCTACAGACCCAGGAAACTACAGACCCATAAATCTCACTAGTCTCATGCAAAGCCATGGAAAGAATTACCATGGAAATGCTCAATAACTACTCCAAACACTGGATCCAACCCAATTTGGTTTCATCAAGAGCAGGTCATGGGTACACAGCCTTTTGGACTTATGACCAAAGCAATGGATGAGGACAAAGTGGTTCACACTGCTTACATTGACCAGGCCAAGGCATTTGACACAATGGCCCCTCAGCATTGTTAAAAACTCAAGGTTAGGTATAAACTCTTATGTCACCCAGTGTATAACCAGCTGGTTCACAGATAGGACCTAGGAAGTTAGAATTAGGGAGTCTACCTATATAACGAGGCCAGTCACAACCTAAGTCCATCAGGAATTGGTCCTGGAACTCTCCTTTTTGGCATTTACTTCTCTGAGGTCAAGACCAATGCCAGGGGTCTCTGGCTGACTGTGCAGATGATTGAAAACTGGCCATATTCATAGAATCCCCAACACTAATGTTCTTCAGGAAGGGCTGACACAGACAAAGGATGTGTGTCACAGCCATGGACTAAAATTAAATTCCAAGAAATGCATAACAGTATTCTACAAGAAGTAATCCATACCTGATAACTATCATATTAACAACACATCTCTGCTTTCGTTGACCCAGTATACAGGGACTTGGTGACACACACAGAAAGTAATCTAGACTTTTACCATCAAGTGTCTACAGTAGTGAGGAAATCATTCTATGTTGTGCTACTTGTAAACACGGTATGGCATCTAGGTCCAAGGGGGTCATTCTTCTACTGTATTCAGCATTCATCAGACCTGTCATTGAATACAATTCCCCCTTTATGTACCTAACCAGGCACATCCAACAACTGGAATGTCCACAGAGGTCCCTCACTAAAAGAATACAAGGTTTAAGTAACAAGTCCTATACAGAATACCTCAAAGCCTATCCCTATACTTCTCCTACAGGCTGTTGAGGGAAGATCTATGCCTGGCAAATAAGTTTTGTCAGACCCCACAATGATGGACTTCTTGCATATCTGCAAAACACACAGCACCAGAATTACCCATTTCAAAGACTTAAAACTTTCCTGTGATATAAATAGGATCTGCTGGAGAGACAGATATGTATCCCAGAGACTACACAGTCTCTGGACAGGCTCCCCCATTCATGTGAAACAGAGTTCCTCCCTAACCCAATTCAAGTGCAACTTGGACAACTGGATAGGGAACAGGAAATGCATCCCTAGTTTGGCAACTATTTCTCTAATGGACACAGGCAGCCTGCAACCTGTTCATCTCCCAGGCCCCTGCTTGTAAATGTTACATCTCCCAAGACCCTGCTTACACTTATCAAGGGTACTAGAGCTTGTCAGGGGTTCAGGATGTATGGTGTTGCTCGTCTTGTCAGGATACAACAGACAAACTACTGTGGGCTCAGTTCAAGCAGCTTTATTACACACACACATCAGGAATGAGGCTTTGTAACTTGAACTTAAATAAACTTATAAACAGAGTGACTACCACACTCATACATGTTAACACTCTGGCTGGTCTCTCAAAATGGCACTCCTGCCTGCACATGCTCACTAGTTATACAGATGTGCTTACATCTGGAAATGCTTCTTAAAGTTACATACGCATGCTCTACATGGAAGACACCCGCTCAGTTGGTTCTGTGACTGGACAAATCACACCTTGCTGCACCATTTTGTCTAATTGGATTTTGACTTTGTCCCGCATAGCTACTGAAACTCTCCTTGCTGGTCTGACCACTGTACTGACCTCTGGGTCTACTTTCATGGAGTACACAACTAGAAGTTTGCCTAACTTGTCATCGAACACATCAGCATACTCTGAGAAATACCATCAGTAAAGCTGGAACTGGGACATGCTTACATGATGTACTTCTTTGGTAAAAGAAAGCGGCGTCATTCTTAAACTGTCTCTGAGACTTAATAATGACTGAACAGGTCTTTGGACAACATAAAATTGCAAGCTGTAACTGTTCCCAGCCGAATAGCATGAAAGTACTACTAAGACTTTGGTTTGAATCCATTCACCTCCATAAGCAACAAGCTTTGCACAATTGGCCAAATTAAGTTGCTCACCAGCTCTCACTCTAGCAAATGTTTCTGCTGACATCACATTACACTTTGAACCAGTGTCTACTTTGAGCTCCGTGGGCTTACCATCGATCAGGACAGTACAAAATACTTCATTCTTTGCCAATAAATCTACTGCATTAACCTTTTCACCAACCACTGACACACCATCTACAAAGAAAATAGGGTTGCAGTTTTCTACATGATCAACCTGCTTTTTTGAGTGACCTTTCTTAATAACTGAATGAGGCTTGCTTGATTTACAAAACTTTTGAAAGTGGTTCCATTTTTTACACTTGTGGCATTGCTGACCAAATGTTAAGCACTTCTCTCTTTTAGACTCATGACTGGCACCACAATTATGACAGTTAACAAATAAGAGTTGACTTGGATTTTGCTGACTCACTCATACTGCACTGAACATGTTCATTTTGCTGAGCTAGTCTTGGAACTTGCTAGAAAGTTACGGGTCCTCCTTGAGAATCCCGCAGGGGTTGCAGCTGCCATGTGCTTAGGCCTGCTTCTGCTTGCCATGTGCTGCATGCTGTCTGTGCTTGTTCTAGAGGCTGCTGAAACTAAGCATACTTGTGTGCCTTTCTTTGAGCTCATGGATTTGACAAATCTCTATGGCTTTGCTCAACTTTAAATCACTGTCATGAAGCAAAATCTTTCTCACTGCAGCACCATTAATAACACACACAAGCCTGTCCTTTATTAACTCATCTTTCAAGTCACCATATCTGCACATTTTAGCCTTATTTCTCATGTCAGTGATATAAGCTGCAAAAGTTTCACCTAGGTTTTGATCTCTTATATAACATAGGTGCCTCTCTAATGTAACATTTGTCTGGGGGTTGCACATTTCCCATAATTTATGTTTCAAGCACTCAGGGTCTTTCCTTGATTCAACCAGTACAACAATTTAGTGGTTTTCCCCCTCTCCTGCATATACTGCTGGTGCATACACAAATTAACACTCTCTCTCAATGGCCTCTGACCTAGCTAAGTTAAGCAAAATGAATGCTCTTGTATGTGCATCTTTGTCAGAAAAAGCTGCTTGTATGAAAATATCATATTCCTGCTCAAATACTCTCCAATTCTCTGCAATATTATGGTTAAACACAAGTGGACTGGGTCTGTGAAATGTCTCTGCCATATCAACACAGAGTAGTAAAGGTGCTTGGAATTATATATGAACACACATAAATACATGCAGAATTTTAAGCCAGTACTTGTAATTATGCCCAGTAGCACAACAAACTCTTTGAAACAACTGCACTTTGCCAAATAAGTCTCTGTAGCGCAAGGATACTTCAAAATCATTGTACTTTGCAAAACCACTCCTCATCAGTGCAAGAAATACTTTGAAATGACTGTACTTTCTGTATAAACTGTACACAGCACAAGAACCTTTCAAAGTGGCTGTACTTTGCAAAATAACTCTGTACAGTATAAGAAACATTTTGAAATGGCAGCACTCTGCAAATAAATGTTCACAGCACAAGAAACGTTTTCCAAAATGGCTGTACTTTGACTGCACTTTGCAATACAACTGTACTTTGCACACTGCAAACACTCTGAACTTATTGCACCGTAATAAAGCACATGCTCTGCAAACAGTTTGCACACACTGAGATACTTCAAATAACTATAGTTATGCTTTGAATGACTTCGGCCAAAGCAAAATAGTAGTTTATGCCCAAAACACAGTCTTCTACTAAAAAACATCCAGTCGCCTTGTTCTTTAAGATTAATATTTCTCTTTTATTGCACTCATTATGCCCATTTAATCTCTTATCATGCTCATTAAACTTTTCTTGTGCCCATTTTACTTTAAACATGCTTGTTATGCAAACCAAAGGTAATTCTGAGGCCCATATCAATATCTCTGCTAGTTTTATCAAATACCGTAGTTTCAAACATTTTGTTTGATTAATAATGCATTTTGTGC
This sequence comes from Protopterus annectens, assembly GCF_019279795.1. Lineage (NCBI taxonomy): Eukaryota > Metazoa > Chordata > Ceratodontiformes > Protopteridae > Protopterus > Protopterus annectens. Next base: position 568,562,835 of record NC_056733.1, on the reverse strand, counting down.
CTTATGAATGCTCAGTTTCATTTTTCTTTGCAAAACAGATCATTTGTGCAAGTTTTGGTTATCTGTAGTTCATTTCTGGCCCTTTTTGATCATTTGAGCACTATCACCCAACCGGCACAATATACCTTCACCTTCAACTCTGCACCTCATGGCTTGAAGAAGTTAGTTGCATTCTCAATCCCGGTTCTGACACAATGTCACTGTGTGAGTGTGTGTGTGTGTGTGTGTGTGTGTGTGTGTGTGTGTGTGTGTGTGTGTGTGTGTGTGTGTGTGTGTGTGTGTGTGTGTGTGTAAGACCTCCCTAACAATCTTTGTAAAGTGTTTCCTCATCAAAGAGTGTTTCTCCAAATGTCTGGAGAAGAATCAAAAGACAGCAGACATTTAAGTCATAAGAAAGGAAGAAATATGAGATCTCTAGGCTAACACACCCCTTTCTGTTATTCAAAAGGATACAGTCCTCCCTCAGGAAAGGTATCATCTTATGAGGAATTCTAATGGAGTGAAGCAAGACACCTACATCCACAATCCCTCAAGACGGCTGGTGGTGAAAAAGGAATCCTGAAGGTAGGGTTATGGCTTACCAAGCCACTGCATGCTGGTAATTCTCATTAGTAAGTGTGAGGGAGCATGCATTTTCAGGTGGAGAACACTGTCAGTACCCTCAGTGATGCAGGTAGCCAATCTTTCAGCCCCAGGGTGGAGTTAAGGACCTACCTACAAAATGCTCTCAATGCTGTGTTGCCAGTGATAGCACTAACTCGCTAATGTCTGTCTAAATGATGTCCTCCCCTGGACAGCTCATAATCTAGCATATCTGGAGGAAGCCCACCATCAGGGAACAAATGGGCTTGAGTCCAATATGGCTATGCATGACAGTAGGTAATACTGGGAAAGGAAGCATAAAAAGATTGTGTGAAGGTCCTAAGTAGAAAAATACTTTCAGTGAAAATTTCTATTTGAAATTTGACAACCACACATATACTTTTTACTCCTTTTCAGTTGTGGACATACCCCCCCGGGGTTAGGTCTGCTACCTATCACTCCAAAAAGAACACACTCTCAACTTTAACAAGATTAGAAAATAAAAGCTTTCCCAATGGAGAATTGCCAATTCTTTTCTAGATTTTTTTAAACATCTGTATTAAATCATCACATTTTGAATAATGATATGAATATACATACATTAACAGGGAAAAACACAGTAACATTTCCATTGTTTTTATCATACATTATACACGTACGTTTTCTTTTTAATAATTTTCATTCACTCTAACATTGCAGAATTCTTCTGGAAATTTTAAGTCAAAATGCTAAAATAACTCATGAGATGCCAGCTGCTGATCAAATATATTAGAACTGTAATAAGGCAAGAGAAAACAGGGATGAAACACGCCGCTTACTTCTTATACAGGGAATATGTGAAATCCATGGGACCATCAGCACTGCAAGGGGTGAGGTGGGGGTCAAAGCTCTGGCTGCCAGGCTGGATTTCATACCTTGCCTGTGTCAGCGTTCCCAAATGCTAATTACAACAGTGATCCACACAAAGAACATCATACAGTGATAAAATAGGTATGATAGCAGCTCTAAAGGTTCAACTCCAAACGGTGTACTAGTTTTATCCATCTATTTGTCCGAGTTAGTGCTTTAAAGAGTAAAAATGAAAGTCTGCAGATTCATATGACTCATGCAAGGTCAAAAAATTTTGTAAGGAGATGTCAAATGATGTAGTGACTCAACAAACTCCTCTGCAAAAAATGAGGCCAACTTGCACTGCTTGCCAAATATCTGAACTAATTTCTTGATAGGCCCACCCTGGTGAATGTATTTACTGCTGGAGTTTCGGCACACCTGGATTTCACTCCTTATTGGTCCTGACCACAATATGTACAATTTAGACTTCCATCAGCTTGGTTATCTCTACTGTTACCCAAACTTCTATACTTAGCTCATATCAGACCACAAAGTGTACTGACTATTAAGAATTTGGAAAACTTCCCACCTTCACTTTGGTGGCTTTCACCTTTACTAATTAAACTCTCAGAATTGAAGATAACCTGCAAGTTACAGTATTTCAGTTCACGCAAAATCATTTCCCTTAGAACATTTCCTTCTTACCACGTGTATACCATTAAGATTATTCTGAATGTTTGAGTAAGTGGATGGAATTTTCTCTGAACAGAACATGGGACAGAGTTGCTTACATCTGTTTAGGTGATCTTAAAGCAAATTTCATTAATTACTCTTTCCACAACATGAATCATTCATGAAGACTAACAAAGATGGGATGCAATTTATTTTAGACAATGAAGCTATGTTGATAAAAGTTTAATAGCGCATCTTCAAAGGCATGTAGGAAATTGTCTGAGGCCTTAAAAATGCACTGCAATTCTAGATAGATTAATTAGACTCTATCTACTAAAAATAATATTCCACTTCCTTAGGAGACTTCATAGAGCTAACCTCCCCTCACAGGTCCTACTTACCTTCTACAGAGCCACAACTGAGAGCGTACTGACAAACAACATCATAGTTTGGTATGGAAATTGCTCTCAAGTCGAACGGAAGGCACTGGATAAGATCATTAAACAAGACACAAAAATCACTGGCTCCAACCTTCAGTCCCTACAGGACATATAATCAAACAGATGCTATGGCAGAGTTCGTAAACTACTGAGGGATATACATCATCTGGCCTATGGACTGTTCAAACTCCTGCCAACAAAGAAACACTACAGAAGCACTAGATGCAGGACATCCAGATTCCATAACAGCTTCTTCCCACGTGCTATCAGACTGCTGAACAACAAACCCATAGCCTAACCTGCTAAATGAGTAAACAAACATTATTTATGTGCAATATGTCATTGTTATCTACATAGCTCACTTTACACTTTATACTTTATTGTGTTTATTTTTAGTATCTTATTTTTGATTTCTATTTCAGTATTTTTAAATTATTATTAATCTTCTTCTGTAAACTATAATTCTTATGGTACGAGCCAGAGTATCGAAATTTCATGCAGTGACACACACTTTTTCCTCTGTGTTGATCTGTACGACAATAAAGTTTACTTTGACTATGAACAATGTTGCCTCATTAAATACTGAACTCTTTAGCAACTTTTGGACGTTTTCTCATTCTGAGAAGGAGTGATGCAATTCAGAATAGAGTGATCTTGCTTTGAGCTAAGCTATTTGCATTTTGAATCTGTTACCTTGACTGACTCAACTTTGGTTTCTCCTGGTGACTTGTGTACATTGATCCTGTATATATTAATATCTTATTTGCTCGTTTTTTTTTGTAAAATCAACCACAGTATCGTCTGACTGCATTTTTATGTGAACGTTTAGAATCTAAATTATCACCTTTAACTCTTTCTGTAAATCTGATAAAGCTGTAGATGCTTGGTTATAATATTACTTATGTTTTTTTTTTGCTTATTTATTTTAGCAGTTGTACCACATTATTTTATTGTCCAATATCAGAAAAGCAGTGTCAATAGGCAATTTGCTTCTAAACCTAAAGGTATACTCAAGTCACACGTGACAAGCAAATTGCAGACTTTCTGAATGCATTATTTATTTTGAGGAAGAAGATATAATAGAATTGCAGTTTTAAAATGTCCCAGCATATTTGCTACGGTTGTTTTAACAGATTTTTACCTTTAGATTCTCCAGTTTTAAGTATGATTCTGTCATGGGATAGAGTTGAACCCTTTAAACAGATCAAAGCAAGCTGCATTTACAGACAAATCTTCATTCACGTAGCAGTCACACTCCAAACAAATTATGAAGTAAAATCATACAAGACATTTGATAAAACATACAGGATTCTGTCACGGAGAAAGGGATTTCCTATATCTGCACAAATAAGGTCCGTGATGATTCTCTCTCTCTCTCTCACTACCACCTTGCTCAGTAAGCTTAAGAGGCTGACTGATCAGTAATTATTAGATCCTCAAAAACAGCCTGCCATATGGAGTGGAACTACAATACTCTGTTTCTAGATATCGACAATGTGCCTAGTTGTAATGGCTATATTATGTTATTTCTTTCTACATAAATTGGGCTTTAGTTACCTCATCTAGTCCTTTGGAATTGCTATTCCTAATCTTACTCCGGGAAGAAATTACCAGTTTAGGTGTAGCTTTTAATGAGATCATCTTACTGAGAGGAAGAATAGTAGGTGGCTTTATTACTTAAGTACTACCTTGGAAAGTGAGTCTTGTGTTTCCTAACTTTATACTCATATGTCAGTACTCTCAGAGTCAATGTCTTTTCATGGTGCTCTGAATATAAAAACAATGTACACAGATATAATATTGCAGTCTGCACCTGTGTCAGGTTTAAATTCCACATGTAGACTACTAACCCTGGTATTTCTTGCCAACACTCTGACTGCAATCTTGTCTTACTGTTATTAATGCATTTCCAGACTTCACTATATCAGCTATTTTAATTTCAATAGTGCCAATAAAAACTAATTTTCATATATCTACATAACAACACATTTTGAATGCACTTGTTTTTCCTTTTACACAACTTTGAACATTTGTTCTTTTTAGCAAAGTTCTAACAAAATATCAAATGCAGAAGAATGCATCTTCCCATACTGAAAGGACCACTACGGGCAGACTGAAAAAAACATATATTTTTTATCCTGCCATGATTTACTGCACTTCCTAAAGCTGCCTGCAGCAAAAATAAGTGCTCATTCCTAATTTTATTTTTTTTTACTCTTGTCTGCCCTCATGGGGGCAGACATTGTGATTCCTTTGGAAAGCTAAATCTGTCTCAATGCACAGACTGTGAGAACAAATAGCCCTACCATTTGTTGTCAGACTAGACTTCCATTCACTTAGAATGGACCACCTGAAAAAAATTGAGAGTCTGCAGCTCATGTGTCATTGACTGGTATGTGCTGAATTTTACAAATGTTCCTATTGATGTACTACACATTCTCTGAAAGAAACTTGCAAAAGTGTCAACAAATTACTGAGATAAAAAGACTTTTCACAAGGAGCAGTTTTGCAAGTTTCAATTCCTGGCCAGGTTACTCCTCCCATCTCCCCTCCTTCAGTGGGGCTACAGTCTCACATTTCCAGCTTGGGTAGATTCAGCCCAGCTTTGCATGACAATAGACATCAAAAAAATCACAGCCTGGTGTGCCACTAAAACTGTTCCCTTATATGTCTCTTCACTTCTGAATAGCATTTCCCCAGAAATAAAAAAAAAAAACATCAGTCCAGAGTTTGGGTCAATCTATCCATTTCTTATTGTGCACAGTAAAGCATTCAGTTTATAATGCATTCTGGCTGCTGACATGGTTATCTTTACATAGTTATCTTATAGCATAACCTGAACTTATGGTATTCAATGCCAAGCTTTACAACAGTTCTCAGTTTCTTAACAATGACCTCCCAAGCCTCTGTAACCCAGTACTTTGTCAATATACTGTAAATACATAGATTAATACAAATATTTGTGCACATATAACACGTACAATAATACACACATACCATCATTAAAACAAGATAAATGCAATATAAATCATATCAATATAGTTATGATTTCTAGTTTATTACCCTGTTTGTCTATGGAAACTTATTTTTGAATTTATGTTCAAGCAGTTGTATATTTGTTGTATATTATCTTGTTTAATTGTTTCTCAATATTCTAACCACTGCGCATGTTGCATCAATTGTAAAACTCTGATTTTACTCCTTTTATATTTTCTATGCTCTTTGTACAAAATAGCTATGTTTTTATAATTTATTTTTATTATTTTTTATAATTGTTTGCTATGTATCTGGAACTTTTTTCCCCCAGCCTCCGCTGAAAATGGTCATCTTGTGTCCAGTCGGACTAACCTGGTAAACAAATGGAAAATAAATAAAAAATAAAATATACTAAGAAAATCAATCAGTATACCAAGAAAAATCCAAAACTTAAGAAAAAAATACAGAAGGAAGGAAAATGTTTCCTTGATGCTGTCATGAAAATCCCACTCACTTATTCAGATACGTGCAAACATATATATATATATATATATATATATATATATATTATAACATATATAATATATTAGGCAAAACAACGTACCCAACACACTAGTCATAGGTGACTCTATAGTCAACCACACTGATGTTCCACTTGCCAGGCTAAACAAGGAGAAGGTTACTGTCAGCTGCCTGTCGGGTTCCAGGATCTGCCACATAACCCATGCACTCAGGTCACTCCACAACCAAGTACAAATATGACTCTGTCATTGTCCATGTTGGTGTGAATGACCTGAGACATGCCTCCCTGGACTACATGAAAAGAGACATGGAAGAGCTCTCCGATCTTGTAGCCTAGGGAGGTATGACCTGTCAGAAGAAAAAATTCAAGCGAGTCACATCTGCCTCAGGTGATGAAAAACTTCTTTATTTGCAGCTAACCAGATTACAGCAGCATGTTGGCCAAGATGATCTCAATCTGATCAGCTTGTTTACTGACATCAACTTTTATGCTTTCCTGTTACTAGCCAAAATAGCTTTTGTTACATTTCTAACAGTTGACAGTTGGCTATGAAAAACATCTAGGATCACAATTTACCTCAGAAAAGAATGTTTTACCTCAAAACCACAGCTAGTGTAGAATGTTTACCTCAAAACCACAGTTAGTGTAGAACGTTTACCTCAAAACCATAGTTAGTGTAGAATACTTAGTTCAACAGTGACAGCTGAAATTTTCCAGAGCCTGCCTCAGTATAGAAAACAGAGGTTATTCAAGTTCATAAGCAAACTACATCTATCATAGATAAAGCCCATCTTTAATAAACATGGTTCAATGACCTTTTCTTACCAACACTACAGCAAATAGCATATTCATTTTGCTAGATGGGAGAAAGAGACAAATAATAGTATGTTTTAAAACTTTTTCTCTTAACATTTCCCCCCTCAAAACACTTTTATTTGTCTTTATTTCAGCAATATATGGTAAAAACTATGTTTTTCTTTGCATACATTACTTCATTTGCAAGACAAACTTTTAAACTTTAAAACATTTGCAAAAGTCACATTTCAATGTATTCACTTTCACCAGTCTGTTGCAACTGCTGGTACATCGTCTTCGTAACAGCAGTATCAACCAGTCTTTGTAGAAGACCTCTGCATACAACAGCAACCACATACCACCACGATAGCCACAGCGACTCCGACGGACACCAGGAAACTGCTGATGAGATGACTCCATTTTCCCAACCACGCTTGTAGAAAGTCTGTAAAGGGATTACTTACCCCAGAGTTCTCTGCCAATTCTTCGGATAACATTTCCAAACCTTTCAAAGCTCGAGTGATGCTCCCATCAGGGGCAGTGTTGTTTGGGATGTACATATAACAGAAAGTCCCAAACATCTTGCAAACTCCTCCTTATTTGGCCAGGAGAATATCCAACGCAATTCGATTCTGCCATGCCACCTGCGAAGTGGCCTCCAGTTGTTCAGCAATGCCTTTTAATGCATCTTTGGTATAGTTCACAAAACGCTGCTGGTTATGGTAAATGTAGTTGATCCAGTCCACATTCTTATTGGGTTGAATCTGGACAAAGATGGATGCAAAACCAGCTGCTATTTGGTTTATTGCTTTGTATTCATCAGGCACGCCTCTTGGTACGCCAATGCTATCGATGTAGACACCGCTATCGAAGGATTGCTTCGGTGCCTCTCTTTTTTTCTTATTCAACCACCTCGGCTTTATTTCAGGTTCTCTTACGAAATTGTTTGCTGGAACTGGGAAAATGTAGAATGGCAGAATTAACTTTGCAAGTGCACAAGTTCCTTTCCAGGGAATTGTAAGCCTTGATCTGAGTTTGTTGTCTCCACATAACCATCAAACGTCTGCTAAACTATGAGTTTGGTTCTCCAGAAATGGATTCTCATTGCCATTCACAGTAACATTGCAATAATTCTGTCCCATATTGACATAATTCTATCCTGTGCCATCTCTGGAAATGCACATATACGAACCTGGATAGGAAATCGCTGTAGGCTGTTTCTCAACTTTGCTTATGACTGGAAAATGCTGTTTCAGTTTTGCATTTATCTTCAGTTTTGTTGAAGAATAACTTTAACAGACACGTCAGATTACCTTCAGCTTGCATCAATGGGACTGTCGCTAGTTGCTGTTTACCTTCAGCACAAGAAACACAGTTCCCACGATGTGCCTCTTGGGTACTATATCTAAACCAAGATAACCATTCATTATGGTGTATGAATCCCGTCTCGAGTAACAGTTGTTCTTCTTCTGTGAAGGCAAAATCTGCTTTACTTGTAGCATTTTTAAGGCTTTGTACTTTAAGTTGGAGGGTCCCCAAAGGATCAGTTTCAGTTGGAAGGGACACTCCGATTCCATATACTCCTGAATAACTTTCTTGTGGTGACACAATGGTTATAGTAATTACTTCGGTACCTTGGAAATGCGCAATTTTTATTCTTTGTTGCCTGCTTTTATCTTTCTCTGGTATCACTGCACCACTTGTTTCCCATCCATTCACATCTGTTGACCACCAAACATTTGACCAGGATGCACAGTCTCTATTGCACAAGTATTTTGCATGAGTCAAGAAATTATCGTTGTTCCATTTAGCACAGTCCAAAATTCCTTCACAAAGTTTTACCTTGAACACAGTAGTAACACCTGTTTGCGCTTGCAGCACCACCATTCCTTTTTCTCTCACAACTGTTCCTTCTCGTATGGACATATTTACTTTCACCACCAAAATCATCATCAAGTACCAGTTGAACATGGCTATCCTTCCTTTGTAGTCAGACTTTGCGTTCAGGAGTCCGATGGAGTCTGACCAACATCAATGCTAGAAGGAAAAGTCTTAAGTTTTTTTTACAGTGGGTGATATGAATCCACGAAGTCCTCTCTGCGATCTTCACAGCCGTAGGTGTCAAGATAAGTACTTGATATGGGCCTTCCCACCTGGGGGATGACCAGTTCTTTCTCTTCACTATTCGGATCCACACCCAGTCCCCGGGTGCCATGCTTAACAAGGTTTCACTTCTGGAATCTGCAAAGGAGTCATTGGTTACAAGAGACTTGACATTTAGCAGCTTCTTCATATAATCCACCAGATTCTCACCCCCCTCACGTTCCACTGGCAACAATCCTTGCCACTGCGGGACGTAATATGGTCTCCCAAACAAAAGTTCAAATGGTGTAAGTCCTTTGTAGGAGGGTGAGATTCGCATGTACAGGAGTGCCAATGGAAGGCACGCAGTCCAGGATCTATGCGTTTCTGCCATCAGTTTGCAGAGTTTACTCTTCAGGACACCATTGTGACTCTCCACCAGTCCAGCTGACTGTGGATGGTAAGCACAATGGTACTTGAGATCAATTTGAAACACTTGACCCAACTTCTGCACAATCTGGTTTACAAAATGAGACCCATTATCACTATAAATGCGCCTTGGAAGACCAAATCGGGGAATTATTTCTGTTGTCAAAAGCTTTGCTACTGTGTGTGCGTCAGGATGCTTTACTGGAAAAGCTTCTACCCACTTAGAAAAAGCATCAATTATAACTAGACAGAACCTTTTTCCCTCTGAAGGTGTCAACTCAATAAAGTCCATACAGAGTGTGTGGAATGGATATGGAGGGGTAGGGAATGCCTGCTGAGATTTTTTAACTCCCCCCTGAGCATGATACTTTGCACATAATAAACAAGATAAACAGAATTGCTTTGCATAAGTTGAAAATCCTTTACACCAAAACACCTTAGACACTATTTGAACCACTGTCTGTACTCCTACATGGGCAGGTCCATGGCTAACCAATGCAGCATACCTAAAAAGGTTTGAGGGTAATACCATTTTGCCATCTGATGCCCTATACAACCCATCCTGTTGAGTGATACCATATTTCACCCAACGACATTTTTCTTTCTGTGTTGTCAATGTTTGCATTACTTTTAGTGTCTCTAAGTCTAAGAGGTGTCCAGACTCTAAATCATTGTCATGTAAAAGCAAATCATTTTCTTGAGCTGCCTTTTTTGCAGCCATATCACCAAAAGCATTCCCCCTGGAGACAGGATCTTTTTTGTTAGTATGTGTGGAACATTTACATATCGCTATCTGAAGTGGTAATTGCACTGCATCTAACAACTGTAAAATTAAATCTCTGTGATTTATTGGTTTGCCTGTCACAGTAACCATTCCCCTATTCTTCCATTGTTGAGCGAAAACATGTACAGTAGAGAAAGCATATTGACTATCTGTATAAATTGTCACTTTTTTACCCTCCCCTAAGGTACAAGCTTGAGTCAAAGCCACTAACTCAGCTGCTTGGGCAGAATAAATATTTGACAATCCTTTTGCTTCTAAAACTTCAGTTTCTGTGGTGACAGCATACCCTACTAGTGTTCTTCCTACAGTGTCCTTCTTTGCTGATCCGTCTACAAACAAAACAAGATCAGAATCTACCAACGGAATATCCGTTAAATCTGGTCGGGGAAGTACTTTGTCATGAATGCTCTCTAAACAAACGTGTGGAGTACCTTCTTCTGGAGTCGGCAAAAGTGTCGCCGGGTTAAGAGTAGTACATCTTTCTATGGTCATATGTGGCTGTGTCAGCAGCACTGTCATACATGACAAATGTCGACTAGGAGATAAAACGTTTATCTTATCTTGCAAAAGTATAGTAGCTACTGAATGTGGAACTCGCAATTTTAATGGGTGAAACAAAACTAATGATGCTGAGGCTTGCACTGCCATGGCGGCTGCCACTAAAGCTTGAACACAATGCGGCAATGCCCTTGCAACAGGATCTAATCTGGAGGAATAAAAAGCTATCGGTCTCTGTTTATCCCCATGTACTTGTACCAGTACCGAAGTCATATATCCTCCCTTACAATCAACCATTTGTACAAACTGCTTAGAATAGCTCGGAAAACCCAAAACAGAGGATTCTGCTATCAATTGCTTAATTCTATTAAATGCTTGTATTGCCTTATCTGTCCACTGTATATTACTTTTAGCTGCCATGGGAGTGTCATAGATCAGTGCGGTCAATGGCCCTACTTCTTCAGCATAATTAGGAATCCAACTTCTACAAAAATTAGTCACACCTAAAAACGACATCATCTCCCGCTTAGTCGTAGGCATAGGTGCTTCAAGAATTGCTTGTTTTCTTTTATTTTCCAATTGTCTACCTTCCTGCGAGATTAAATAACCCAAGTACTTTACTTGTGCTTTCCACAATTGTAACTTTTCTTTATTTACTTTATGTCCTTGCTCAGCTAAAAAACTAAGAAGGGCTAGGGTATCCTTTTTACAACTTTCCTGCGTGGGTAAGGCCAACAAAATATCATCTACATACAACAGAACTTGGCTTCCCTCTGGGGGAACAAACTGAGCTAAATTCGCAGCCATTTCTTGTGCGAATATTGTCGGACTCTCACAATAACCCTGTGGCAATCTGGTGTATGTGTATCTTTTACCTTGGAAAGTGAATGCAAACCAAAATCTACTCTCCTTGTGTAGTGGTATGGAGAAAAAGGCATTGCTTATATCTATGACAGAAAAATATCTGTGCTGAGGTAGTAAATCATTAAGTAATGTATAGGGGTCAGGGACCACCGGTGCTCTTGGGATCACAGCTGAATTAACTGCTTGTAAATCCTGAACCAACCTCCATGACCCATCCATTTTTTTTACAGGAAACAATGGAGTATTGCAGGGTGAATCTGGGCATTCAACAAGAATTCCTACCTGTTTTAGCTGTTCAATAACTGGTTTAATTCCTTCCTCTGCTTGCTTACTTAGTGGATATTGGTGCTTACAAGGTCTAAAACCTGACTTTGCAGTTATACAAACGTCACCTGCTGTTTTCATTAATCCTACATCTCCTTTACCTCTTGACCATAAATCTACAGGCAAGGCACTTAACGCACTATCTTCCTCTTGAGTTAGGAGGATTTGTCATGCCATTTCTGTTTTGTCATCCCTGAGGTGCACACTTGGTCATGCCCAAGTCACCCAATTTAATCTTTGTACCTGGATCTGTTGATCTTTCAACTGACTTTCAGACATTGTGTTCCAAATAGTTACCTCTTTCGCCAAATCTACCCAATGTGTCCCCACTGCTTTAGTAACTGAGATATGTAGGCTATAACTTGAGCGATATAAAGAACTAATTTCCTTAGTCAAAGTACAAGTTACTACTGTATTACCTTGCGTATCCCAAAACATATCATTCAAAATTATCCTTGCACACTTGTGCTTAAAGAATTATTTTTCGAATTCTTTATCCGGACCAGGGGCCTTATAGAACATTGTACAATGTAAGTGCGCCGCAACCTGCGGTGACCCACTCCTAGATTTACTTAGAGCTAGATTGATCAACTCTGTATCAACCCTCCCCGGGCCGTCTGAAATCAAGTCTAGGCTATACCAGTAAAACAAGTCTTGTACTCCCTGTACTACTAAGCCATCCGCTAACCTTTTTGCCTCAATACCTTTAGGTGTGGGAATTGCCGCTATTCCAAACACATGCATCAAAGCTCTTCCTAGCAAATTAACTGGACAAACTTTTGATATAATTACCCTACACCTAACAGTTTGTTTTTTTGCGGATTTGTGAACAGCAGAGGATGAGACAGTGGTTCCTTATAAATTTTCCCGTTTGCCGCTTTTACAAGGACAAACTCATCTGTTTCGCAGTTCGGAGGCAGAACTGCTGGACCCAAAAGTGTACGCGATACACCTGAATCACAAATAAACTCCACTTTTTGTCCCTCAACCAAAAACTCTATCATGGGTTTCTGATCTAGATGCATAGCAATACCCAAATTTGACAGGTTTATGACTTCACAGTCACAATCCCGCCCTTCCATTAGAGTGTTCTGACATTCATCGTAGAGAGTGTCTGCCTCTTCACTATCCCCATAATGAAGATGGTGCCTTTCTTTACTATCATATAGTCATGCGGAGACCTTGTTCGTAAGCTGTGGGGGATGTTGCCACTCTTCACAGTCGGCAGCGAAATGCCCACGTCTACCGCATTTAAAACATTCTCCACGTTTTAACCTTTCCCTATAGGCTGAATGTCCACCCGGTTCATTTAACGTGTCCCATTGCGGGCCCCCACGTTTTTTTTACGCCACCACGGTGCCCTTGCCCCCTTTGGTCCTGTACTAGGAATATCCCACCATCATCCCCTACTGCCAACACTTGTACTTTCTTTTTTAGATTAAAATGTCGCTCAGCATGCCGTGCATATTCAAACAAAGGTTGCAGTCTACATGTTCTGTGATCTACCATATGCTTAGTTATAAAACTACTTATCGGAGCCTTACAACCCTTAAGAAAAGCATTTTTCAATTGCTGTTCATACGGACTATCATTAGTCTGATCCTGCGGAATCATCATTCCACAATGGTTATTGAACACTTCTGTCAGTCTTACAATATAATGATCCACAGATTCATCATCATTTTGAATGCACTGATTTATTACTGTCCAGTCTGCTCTTGGACGCCACTTATCAGAAATTCTCTTTAACAGATCAGTGACTCGTGTGTCTAACACCCCAGAATTATGCTTTAATGTAGTGCCGTCATCTGCCTTACATGTCCAAGTACCACAAACTAAGTGCCAATCTGGACCTAAGATTTGTCGCACTACTTGTTCTACTTCTAAACCATTTAGATGATAACTTAAACGCATACCAACTATGTCCTCAGAAAACTTTTGAAAATTTACCTTGGGATGAGGAATACCATCCGTAGCTCATTTTATATCCTCTCTAGCCCAGGGACGATAAACTAAAATAGTTTGTTCTTGTCCAACATCTCCTGCATGTGGGTTTGCAACTTGTATTAAGGGAAGAGCTTCTGAATGGTCAGAAAGTTTAATAGCCCAACGTCCTTGCCCTGCTGGTCCTGACCTTAACTGCATAGGTTGGTCTACCTGTTGCAAAGCAACCTTAGGTACTACGGGAATTTGTGAGTAAATTGGAGGGGTCACAACATTTCCTTGAGCAGTTAATAACCCACCCTGCTGTACAGATCCCACATCTTCAGACTGATATTGAGGAGGTTCCCCTGGTATGGCAGCAGCAATTTCACCATACGGTGGGGGCAGTTGCCTGCCTTTGTACTGCACAAACTGTGTGCTCATCCTCCTTATCTAAAAATAAAGCTACTTTTTCACTTGGCACCAGTGATTCCTTTTGATTTATTTTCTCTTTTTCCTGACACTGTTTTTCTTTTATAGCTCGTTTATTTGCTTCTTCTAACCATTTTTGTGCTTGGGGAAATCCCAATTGTCTTTGCTTTTTAGTTCTAGTTCCTGCATCTCTTTTCAAATCTCTAACCAATTTTGCTCAGGCATTCTTATTCAGTGTACCATCAAAATCATATTTCAACTTCCACTTCTTCAAAAATTTAACATTATTTTTGTTTAAACTTTTCATATACTTAGCATCAACATTTAAACAGGCATCACTCTCACACTTGCAGCAACTTGAACCCATGTTTTCCTAGATTTCTTATTTTAGGACTGCATCAAAATTATTTTTACAGGGCTTATTATAAAATGGGGCTATCTTAACGGGGATCCTAACACAATAACAGGTAATCCTAACAAAACAACAAGTAATCCTAACAAAATAATCTTAATTATTCCTACCCACCCTTAACTAAAAATAAAACCCCTGTCGACAAGGTTAAATTAAATTAAAAGAAAAAATTGTTTTCATCCTACCTGAACCAGATGAGATTCCGTTTCCCCTTTTGGTTCGGAAACCATCCCTCAGATAGGGATCAGAGAGTGGCCGGCCTCTTTCCAACGACAAATCAGTCGGAGGGCTTTCCGTCGAGGGAATCTTAAGATGAGAAACCCTCACCTGCACAGGTTTTTCGGTCTCTCTGTCGGTCTGATCCGTATCTTCGTAGAGGTTTCCAGGCCGAAGGGCCAAAATGTCACAAGAAAAAATTCAAGCGAGTCACATCTGCCTCAGGTGATGAAAAACTTCTTTATTTGCAGCTAACCAGATTACAGCAGCATGTTGGCCAAGATGATCTCAATCTGATCAGCTTGTTTACTGACATCAACTTTTATACTTTCCTGTTACTAGCCAAAATAGCTTTTGTTACATTTCTAACAGTTGACAGTTGGCTATGAAAAACATCTAGGATCACAATTTACCTCAGGAAAAGAATGTTTTACCTCAAAACCACAGCTAGTGTAGAATGTTTACCTCAAAACCACAGTTAGTGTAGAACGTTTACCTCAAAACCATAGTTAGTGTAGAATACTTAGTTCAACAGTGATAGCTGGAATTTTCCAGAGCCTGCCTCAGTATAGAAAACAGAGGTTATTCAAGTTCATAAGCAAACTACATCTATCATAGATAAAGCCCATCTTTAATAAACATGGTTCAATGACCTTTTCTTTCCAACACTTCAGCAAATAGCATATTCATTTTGCTAGATGGGAGAAAGAGACAAATAATAGTATGTTTTAAAACTTTTTCTCTTAACATTACCCTAGCCCTGAATAGCATTCTGCTGTTGCCCAGAATGATACCACAGTAGAAGGACAAAATGATTGACTTCAACAATTGGCTAAGCTTCTGGTGTCATTCTAAGGGGGTCCAGTATCTGTCTGCCTGGGACGACATGGTCGAAAGACCATGACGCTTTGCCAGAGATGGTCTGCACCTGTCACCCACGGGATTCCGGATACTGGCTAAGGCTCTTGCCGCCCCTATAGTGCCTTTTTTAGACAAGTTTCAAATGTAACAGGAACAGGCAAGCAAAAACTGAGGGTAATGCTACTCAATGCTAAAAGTCTAAATCTCAAAATGCATTCACTCAAGGCACTCCTTAAAATGGAGAACATCGATACCTGTGCAGTGATTGAGACTTGTTTCAAGGCTCCAAACAGCACCCCTGCACTACCAGGCTATAACTCATACCACACTTTTCGGCCACGTAACCTGGACCGGAACACCAAAAGCGGAGGTGTGCCCATATTCATTAAGGATATCCACACCTCCAAGCCAGTTGCTCAGCATAATGCATCTGAGGTTATCCAAGTGCAACTAACTCTGGGTAAAACTGCAATCCAAATTGTAGCATGCTACAGATCCCCCATTATGCCCCAAGATTCCCACTCCTCTTTTCTTGATATACTGGAAAATATTAGGGTTCAAACACCCTAATAATAGGCAATTTCAACTACCCCACCATTAACTGGGAAAGCTACTCATGTACCAACTCCTTCACTCAACGCTTTCTGGAATTCATAAATTCTAGTGCCCTGGATCAACTTATCCACACCCCCACCAAGGGCAACAATATCCTAGACCTAGTCATTACCAACATGAATGACCGGTGTTCCACACCTGAAGTCAACTCCTCGTTGGTCTGATCCGACCATAAGCTAATTACCCTAGATTTCCACATCCCACCCCATCCACCATTAAAGAAACCACAGTAAATAATTTCTCCATAGCCAACTTCATGCTTCTTAAGACAGAAGTAGCAAACTTCCTGACACCCATGCAGATGGACAATACGGTTATGACTGCTAAATCCTGCACAAATGCACTCTATAAGTGCATATAACTGGTGCCAGAGCCATGGCCTAAAGTTAAATGCCAAAAAATGCATAGTCATACCCTTCGGGAAAAACAAGGTTACCCCTAGCTACCAAATAGGTGGCAATCCACTGAGCATAGAAGAAGTTATCAGGGACCTGGGGACCCAGGTTGATAGTAGCCTGTCATTCGACACCCATGTAGCTAAAGTAGTTAGGAAGACCTTCTACATTGCCCACCTTATCATGAAGGGATTCTCATCTAGATCAAGGGAGGTCATAGTCTCCCTATACTCATCACTCATCAGACCAATGATTGAGTACAATGCCCCATTCGGAATGTATCTGACCCGACACTTGCAGCAGCTGGAGAGGCCACAAAAGTTCCTCACCAAAAGGATAAAGGGTCTCAAACATCTGTCCTATGCTGCCCGACTGAAAGAACTCCAGCTCTATTCAGTCGCCACGCTTGCTCAGAGGTGACCTTTGCCTAACATACAAGGCCATGTCAAACCCAGATTTGATGAATATGCTTCACCTCAAAAATCTAGATCCATCAGAGCCACAAGGGGAAACTTAAACCTCGACACGGCTATTAATAGGACGCTGGAGGGATAGATTCATCACCCAAAGACTCCCTATGCTGTGGAATAAAATCCCGGTATATGTGAGGCAGAGCACCTCGCTGGCCTTGTTCAAGAGAAATCTTGACCAATGGATGGGAGATCGCAGATATACCCCAGGGATTACCTCAGTGTCACTGCTCAACAGAGGCACAGCAAAATAATGGGTATAGTTCCCCATACTAAAGGGGTGGCGTAAGCCACAAAACTATGGGCTAGGCTTGTAAATGCCCTCGGGCAGATAGCCTAGTATGAACCTATGAACCTATAAGCACGAGTGCATGGATCGTGCTATCCCAAACAGAACCAAGACACTATCCTCCAAAAAAAGGAAGCCAATCTGGTGGTCCCCTGCCATAAACTGTACAACAGAAGGAAGAAACTGTTGCAAAAGAGAGTAAAATCTCATGAGTGGAGGAGCTCCCTGGTCAGCCTCAGTAAGACGCTGAGATCCCTTATAAGAGCATCCAAAGCTAGCTATGAAAATAAAATCGCCACTGATTCTAAGGACAACCACAAAGCATTCTATAGCTATGTCAAGAATCTCAATGGCAACACCCAGATCTCCTCTGAGTTACAGCACAACTGCATGAAAATTGTAGAACCAACTGATATTGCCAACATTCTGGCAGATAGGTTCAGTGCTAACTTTACCACCCTCTCACACCCTAAAGGGCCCATATGTATACAGGAAGAATGCAGAGTCCCTGTAATCACAGCTACACAGGTAAAAGCTGCACTCTCTCTAAAGCCAAAAACACAGCATCCATGGGACTGGACAACATCCCAGGCTGCGTTTTACACGAACTTCAGAACGAACTGGCTCCCCACCTAAGCACCATGTTCAATCATAGCCTCACATCAGGCTTTGTGCCCACTGAATGGCGCACAGCAACAGTTATCCCACTCCACAAAGGGGGAGCCACCACTGATCCCAGGAACTATCATCCTATTAGCCTGATGAGCTTGGTCTGCAAGGCCATGGAACGTATAGGTTCATAGGTAGGTATTAGGCCATCAGCCCTGGGGCCTACACAAGCCCAGCCAAAAAGGTACCCTGGCTTTTACCACCCAAGAAAATTATTTTCCTGTGCCACTGTTGAGCAGAGCCACAGAGGTGATCCCCGGGATGAATTTCCTATTTCCCATCCAATCATCAAGATTTTTCTTGAAGAGTGCTAATGAAGAGCTTTGTTTGATGTAGATAGGTAGTTTATTTCAAAGTATGGGAAGTCTCTGGGACAGGAATCTATCCCTCCAGCATGTTCTGTTTATTGTGGTGACAAGGTTTAGGTCCCTACAGCGTGTAGCTCGGAGGGATTGGGATTTTTTTTTAAGAGGAGCATGTCCAAAAGCTCTGGGTTTAACATACCTTTGTATGTTAGGCAGAGATCACCTCTGAGTAGACGATATGAAATGGAGTAAAGCTGGAATTTTTTGAGATGGTCTGCGTAGGGCATCTGTTTGAGGTCAGTAATCCTCTTTGTGAGGTATTTCTGTAGCCTTTCCAGTTGTTGTAGATGTCTTGTGAGGTACATACCAAAAGGGGTGTTGTACTCTATAATGGGTCTAATGAGTGATGAGTACAGGGGAACAATGACCTCTTTTTTTCTGGATGAGAAACCTTTTGTGATGAGGTGTGCCACGTAGAAGGATTTCCTGACTACTGTGGCGATGTGATTATCAAAGGAGATAATACTGTCCACCTGTGTCCCAAGGTCTCTTATCACACTTTTGGTGTTAAGTATACTACCGCCTATGGGTACAGAGTTTTTACCAAAAGGGATGACAATGCACTTTTTGGCATTGAGCTTAAGGCCATGGCTTACCAGGCATCTGTCTCAGTGAGACCCTTTTGTAGGATGTCCACATTATTAGGAGTTTCGATTATGGCTCCTAGTTTGCAGTCATCTGAGAACTTCATTAGCCAAAGACCTTCTGTGTTAGCCTGTACTTCAGAGAAGTAGATACCAAACAGGAGAGGACCCAGGACTGAACCCTGTGGTACTCCACTTGTCACTGGTCTGAAGTCAGATTTAGAGTCTGCTACTTTCACAGTGTGGGTTCTGTCAGTGAGCCAGTTGCCAACCCATCTTGTGACATAGCGATTTATACCTCGTTTAGTGAGTGTATCTATAATTTCAGAGTGAGAGATGGTGTTGAAATCCTTGGCAAGATCTAGATAGGCTGTGTGAACCACCTTACCCTTGTCTATGGCTTTGGCGACTGCTTCAAAGAAGTCTATCAGGTTTAGGAGACATGATCTGCCTTTTACAAACCCAAACTGGGTGGAGTCCAGAGTTTGGAGATTACCAATGTCTTTGTTTATAAGTTCCATGATGATACGTTCCATGGCCTTGCAGAACAGGCTCGTCAGGCTAATGGGGCAGTAGTTCCCGGGGTCCATGGTGGCTCCCCCCTTGTGGAGTGGGATAACCATTGCTGTGTGCCAATCAGCAGGCACAAAGCCTGAGGTGAGGCTATGATTGAAAAAAAAATAAACAGCCTCTGCAAGGCTCGAACCCAGGACCCTGCATACCATAGCCAAAGTGGTTTACCACTAAGCCCTGTCAGATATTATCATGGAGCTCATAAATAAAGACATTGCTAACCTCCAAACTCTGGACCCTACCCAGTTCTGGTTTGTGAAAGGCAGATCATGCATCGTGAACCTAATTGACTTCTCTGAGACAGTCGATGACGCTAAGGTGGTTCACACAGCCTATCTTGACCTCGCCAAGGCTTTTTACACCATCTCCCATTCTGGAATTATAGCTAAATTCCCTAAACTAGGTATAAAACCCCACGTCACAAGATGGGTTGCCAACTGACTCACTGACAGAATCCACACTGTAAAAGTTGCAGACTCCAAATCTGACATCAAACCAGTGACAAGTGGAGTACCTCAGGGTTCAGTCCTGGGACCTCTCCTGTTTGGTATCTACTTCTCTGAAGTACAGGCTAACACAGAAGGTCTCTGGCTAACGAAGTTCACAGATGACTGCAAACTAGGAGCCATAGTCGTGTCCCCAAATGATGTGGACATCCTACAGAAGGGCCTCACTGAGACAGATGCCTGGTGTTAGAGCCATGGCCTCAAGCTCGATGCCAAAAAGTGCACTGTCATCCCCTTTGGTAAAAACTCTGTACCCGTGAGCTACCACATAGCTGGTAGTCTACTTAACACCGAATGTGTGATGAGACCTTGGGACCCAGGTGGACAGTAGTCTCTCCTTTGATAATCACATCGCCATAGTAGTCAGGAAGTCCTTCTACATGGCACACCTCATCACAAAAGGGTTCTCATCCAGGAAAAAAAGAGGTCATTGTTCCCCTTTACTTGACACTCATTAGACCCATTATAGAGTACAACACCCCTTTTGGAATGTACCTCACAAGACATTTGCAGCAGCTGGAAATGCCGCAGAAGTACTTCACAAAGAGGATTACTGGCCTCAAAGAAATGCCCTACACTGACCATCTAAAAAAACTCCAGCTTTACTCTGTAGCATATCGCCTACTCCGAGGTGATTTCTGCCTAACATATAAAGCTATGTCAAACCCAGAGCTGTTGGACATGCTACACCTAAAGAAATCCCAATCCCTCTGAGCTACACACTCTAGGAACCTAAACCTTGTCACCACAATAAACAGGATATGCTGGAGAGATAGATTCCTGTCCCAGAGACTTCCCATACTCTGGAACAAGCTACCCATCTATGTCAAGCAAAGTTCCTCATTAGCACTTTTCAAGAAAAATCTTTGAGTGGATGGGAGATAGGAAAATATACCCCGGGAATCACTTCTGTGGCTCTAAAAATAACTTTCTTGGGTGGCATAAGCCAGGGAAACTTGTTGGCTAGGCTTACTAGGCCCTTAGGCCGATAGCCTAGTACCTACCTATGAACCTATTATTAGTCTAAGTATAATATTATGTAGCACTGAAATGTGCTGACATTATAAGGGTGACAGTTCATTATTTACCCATAAAGCAAATGTCAGAGTAGAAAATTTCAAATAGTGGATAAAGAGGAGGAGGGGAAGAGAAGAAAGAGTGAGAAAAAGTATTTGTTAGAAGTAATAATTAGGGTAGATATGGAAGGCAGGAGAAAAAAATGAGTAAAAGCAACATTACAAGTAAGAGAAACGAAACCAAGGAAAAGAAGAAATAACATGGACAAGATTTACTCTGTGTGTGTGTGTGTGTGTGTGTGTGTGTGTGTGTGTGTGTGTGTGTGTGTGTGTGTGTGTGTGTGTGTGTGGTGTGAAAGAACTATAAAGCAAATCTGCACTGATACCTGCTTGCTGCCCTGCTAAGGGGAACACTGGTGCAAGTGCAGTGGCCTGGCTCCAGTAAAAAGGGATGGCAGCATAACTCTCAACATTATAGAACAAGAAATCTGGATAAGGCCATAAATAATAGGTGACAAAGGCCCAAAAATGGGACAATTTATAAATATTGCACTTACAAACTTAGAAAGTTGATAAACAGGTTTTGCATTAGAGTGAATTTTCTTAAGGATATGAAGTCTGAAAACCAAATGCCTGTCAACTTTCTGACTTCAGTGCTCAATGATTTGCCAGTGATTTGACAGAAAACTGTAATTTTATGAAAAACAGACAAACAATCTGGACTTTCTGCAAAAATCTGTACTGTTGAGAGATATGGATGGGAGTCTTGAAGCATCACCCATCAATCATTTTCATTTGTTTGCCAAAGCCATTACCGCAGTGTTTTGCAGAGAGATGGGAAAAGCTTTAAATTTGAGTGGTATGTTGGGTGGCTGTGTTTGTGGAAGGTGGAGGTGTGTCTTTGTAAGTGTGGTGCAAATGTTTTGGATTATGAAATGGAGAGATATTGTGCTCAGTGAAGTCCCTAGCAATTTCATCACTGCTTGAGAAAGACAAATACATTCCCCTGTGTTTGTCAGTACTATGTTTGAGTGCATCATTTTGGAGTGTAGTTTCACTGCTACAGCTGCTGTTACTCTTTCAATACAAGTAACTGCTTTGGAAGTTTTCTCCAGGAGTCTGTTGCTGAGAGGATGAGAGACATGCTACAGGTATACAACTAAGACAGACTAGATAAAGCAATAGTAAGAAAAAGTACTAGGTCACATCAGAGGCTTGGGAGGTCATTGTTAAGAAACTGAGAACTGTTGTAAAATTTATCATTAAATACTGTAAGTTCAGGTTATACCATAAGAGAATAACTATGTAAAGATAACCATGTCAGCAGCCAAAATGCATTATAAGTTGAATATTTTACAGTGCACATTTTAAATGGATAGACCGGCCTAAACTCTGGACTGATGCGTTTGCTTTTTTTTTTATTCCTGGGAAATGCTATTCAGAAGTGAAGCGGCATAGAGACATACAAGGGAACAAGTTTAGTGGCACACCAGGCTGTGTTTTTTTTTTTTATGTCTATTGTCATGCAAAGCTGACTAAATAGTTGAGTCTAGTAAAGCTGGAAATGTGATACTGTAGCCCGCTGAAGGAGGGGAGATGGGAGGAGTAACCTGGCCAGGAAATGAAACTTGCAAAACTGCTCCTTGTGTAACGTCTTTTTTATCTCGGTAATTTGTTGACACTTTTGCAAGTTTCTTTCAGAGAATGTGTAGTACATCAGTAGGAACAACATTTGTAAAACTCAGCACATACCAGTCAATGATACATGAGCTGCAGACTCTCAAACCTGGCAGTTTTTTTCAGGTGTTCCATTCTAAGTGAATGGAAGTCTAGTCTGACAACAAATGGTAGGGCTATTTGTTCTCAGTCTGTGCATAATGGGACAGATTTAGCTTTCCAAAGGAATCACGATCTCTGCCCCCATGAGGGCAGACAAGAGTAAAAACAAAATAAAATTAGGAATGAGTACTTATTTTACTGCAGGCAGCTTTGGGAGGTGTAGTAAATCATCGCAAGATAAAAAATACATGTTTTCTTCATCATTTGCCCGTAGTTGTCCTTTAAAGTGAGGCCTAGTACACAGTTAGAATTTTAGCTGTACCATGCTTCCTGTGCACTTCATTTTTCACTTTAACTTTTTTTATTTGACTCATCTTTTACGTTACACATTACCACTTTCTCAGTTAATTCCTTTATCTGTGTACTTGTAATTTAACTCACTCTGTATAAAGCCATAGCTTTAAATGAAATTTAATCTGCATTCCCTAACAGCATGTTTCATTATTTCTTATACCACAAACTATACAGCTTCTTATTAATGAATCATGTAACTCAATTCAGTCTTTTACTTGATTTTGCAACTCAGTAATATAAACATCTGTAGTTTCAGTAGGACCTTGTGAAGACTAATGATGAATGCACATCAAGTTCATTTTATGTTCACAGTAATTTCTGAACTTCACTCAAACCGATGCTATCCTATCTTTCTTTTTTTTTCTTGAATTGTAGAAATATTAAATGTCTTCAAGTCATCGCTCTAGTAACAGAGAAAAGTGTGTCACTACTTTTTTGGGCTGATCAACTATTCCATTTACAGCAAAGAACAAACTGAATTTCTATAGTTAAAGTTTACAGTTTTTTGCTTAAACTCCCTGTAAACAGAATTCCTGGAGTTGTAGCATGATTGTTTTCAATAAAATATACACTTTTGTACTTCTAAACCAAGAGAAAATAAATATCTTGCCTCAATTCTGACATAATGTAACATCTGGATGTTTGCAAGAATGCCCACTAAACAACATATACACAGTGGATGGATTAACAGCCTCCGTGAGGGGTTTATTAAGGATGCATTTCGCATGCATCTTCCTGTACCAAGACACTAGAATATTCAGAGGGAAGCACTAGGCTAGCTGCCTTCTGTGAGCCATTTTAAGCATAGCCAATTTCCCCTTCAAAGTTGAGACTCAATCCTTGTGCCTTCTGTCTGTGAGGTAAACACCCTAACCATTACAGTAACCCTCAACCTTTAAAGGTATACAGCCAATATGTAATAACAGGCTTTACCTCAATATTCCTCTTATATTCAATAAATAAATAAGCAGTCAAGGCTATAAGTATAACACTAAAGCTAACTAACACTCATTCACTCAATCATTCATTTATTTATGCATGGAGTTAGTTAACTAGTTCTGTCTGTTGCCTTGTATAATGGATTGATCCACTAAAGACCCATTTTAGCCACAGCCCAATAAAAACAATACAAGTAAGGATAATCAAAAGCAGCACAACTGATTATGAAGTGGAGATAATTTGACAAGAAAGGACATTTACAGTGGCGCAGCAGTGCAGTGAAGAAATTACACTCCCTTTTTCTTTTATACTTACATATGTAAAATAATAAAAGACAAGTATTCCTTTAAAGTAAATGGAGATGGTGTTGATTTATTTAGGTATTTCACTTATGTTGTATTAATGATAATGAGAGAGATGATGAGGTTAGGGTAGGGCAGCTAGACCGAGGGGAGGTTGTAAGAGTATGCAGATTCATGGTTATGCAATGAAGTAGTGATCTATGCATAAGGTTCCTGGGAGTTCCTGTCTAAGTCATAACTTTATAAGAAGGCAAGTTGTTGACATGGGATGAGGGCCAGAAATGCGGCTATACAGCAAGATAAAAAATAAGGGTCACAGTGATTTTTTAAGGGGAAGAGACACAACAGAAACTCATATTAACATCTGCAGTACGCATACCAACCTAATATAAAGTAAATGGGATTTTTAGTTGTGAATGGGAAATACTGGTATAACAGCCCATAAGTAACAACACCCATCTCATAACAGACAGGTTCCACAGATGAAAAAATCAAATTAACAAAACTTTAAAAGTGCTTACATAAGGCTGGACAATACAAGGAATTCCTGAACACTCTGTGCAGTATCAAATCATATATACTGAATTGCAGCCTGGATTGAAATAAAAGTATATAAATAAAGTAAATAAATAGAGTAACAAAAAATTGTTGGAAAGTTTTGGAGACACATTAACATGATCAGAAAATTGTCAGTAATATGGTGTTGACATAGTGAGTCATCTGTATGAGCAGTAATGTGAAGAAATTACTAATCAGCATTAGATGACTTTAGTTGCTTTTGATATTGACTACAATTAGTTAATCTAGTAGATCAAACACTAGTGAAGCTTAGTCATGGAGGAAGCCTAAGGAAACTAAAAGATTACAAAATAAAGAAATGGTAAACATTACCCCAAAAACAATTTGACACAGATAGCTATCACAGAAAAAAACACTATTATGACAATAAAGAGTAAGAAATGACAAGTCGTTTTACAATATCTTTAATAAGGGAAGGAATAATGTGTTTCTTACAGTGCTGCAATGTATTGTGTTAGCAGTCCCATAGCCTTTAAAGGTTACAAACAAGCCTGCTTTCACAAGAAGTCAGGGTCATACACCTTTCCAGCTCATAAGGCAAGTAAAGTCTTAAAGTTTCTTATATTAGTAGCCTGTCTCCCTAATAACAGCAAATGATTATGTAACACAGTACCCTGAATTCCAAAGGATCTTTTTTCAGGTTTTTATAAAACCTATCCATTTCCATCATACTTATATTTGTTGTGTTACATGAGGTATTTCTTGAAGTTACACTAATGTACTACTTACCACCTCGTTAATAAAGCATTTATGCATCAACACCATGGTTCCTTTGAAAAATCTATATCTTATGGTACATTAGTTCATCTTATACAAGTTTTATTTTTTTGTACAGCCAACTCTTTTCAAACCATTTATTCTTAGTAAAATACCACTGGACTCATTTCTTGATCCATTTCACACCATATAAACAGAATGATGAACCATATTCTTCACATGGTGCAATCAGTGATTGAAACAAAAGTTAAAAAAATCCACGCTCCTGAATAAGATTCTACAAAACAAGTCATACGTCACTACAAGGCACTTTCTTATTATTGCATTAACACATCACTCGCATGTTAGTGACCTATCCACGTCAAGATATTTAAAAAAAAAATCATTTGATGCAAAATCTCAGTATTAATAGAATGTGGGCAGTTCTTGTTATTCCGCCCAAAGTCCAAAGCCTAACACTTTTTGGCAATGAATTGAAAAACTGTTTATGTTTTTGTTTTATTTTTATTATTTTGCAAATCAAGTTAGTCCCACTAGGCTAGTGGCTTCTTTTCAGGGGAGACCCAAGGTGGTATGCATACTACATGGGGAAATTTGGCCAGGGCATTGGGGAACTTCCCCTGCTTGCAATCTGAATGTGCAATGTTGTTGGAATGTGAATATGTGCACAAGTCCCATTCCTAGTGCAAAGGTGGCTGAGAGGATAGTGCACAAAATGGAACATCAGCAGAGAGAGAAAGAAAATGCCAGCTCACAGGTAGTATGTGGCATTGTGATAGAGGATTTGGAGGAGGTTGCTTGAGCAAACCAAGGAGACAACTGTAAAGGAATGTATGGTTACAACCCTCCAGTCAGGAGGGTTATGGGATAATGTATTGCAAGATTTAATAAATCAGTGTGGGCTAGAGAATGAGGTTTCTGAGGTTATATAATGCACTAAATAAATAAAGGAGATGGGAAGGAGACATTGGAGGTAAACAGTGGAAAGAAGACATATGCAGAGACAGTAGCAGCTACACAGGAGAGGGAGAGACAGAAAAAAATAGAAGACAGCTCAAAAAGAAAATCTTTAGTAAGAATACAGAGTAAAAAGGAAAAGGAATTAAACAGATATGAGGTATGGGGAAATGTAATTCTACCACTGGGAACAAAAGTACAAGAGGTAAGAGCATCTATTCTATTTAACTAAGAGACATTTTGTGACCTGTTTTTTTTTTATTTTTGATACTGTGCAAGCCATGGAGAGATTTAGAAATTTTGTGTGTTAATATAAAAAAGGACAGAATGATAATCCTTTGAATGAATATAAACTAAGGGCAAATTTTCAAGAGTTTAAAAAGAAAGTACACTTACAATTCCGAACGAAAGTGGATAGACAGACTTTAAAAGAATATTTAAAAAGAATATGGAAAGAAATAATAGACATTTCACAAGTTTATGATAATAAGAGTTTATGGACTGATAAATGGGACTGTAATACTATTCTGAAAATGGAAATGGATAAATTGTACATATTCCAAGTGTTATAAATGTTGATGGTAACGGTTGTGGCAAACTACTGGGAAAAATCAAAGAGTTATTATTTTTGTGGAAAATAAGGACATTTAATTAACAGTTCTGACAAGAAGAAATGTTATATATGGGGTAAAACAGGGCATGAAGCAAACTAAATGTGAATTTGAATGGTACAAATGTAAAAAAGGGGCATTTATGAACGAATTGTAAAAAAAAAAAAAAAAAAAAAAAGGATGAGCCAATTGCCAAAATTCAAGGCAAAAATAAAGCTAAAGAAAGGGTTGAAGAGGAGATAGAATTAGAAAAAAGGGAGATGCTGAAAAAGATAATAAAAGAGATGAATTAAAGATAGAATGTACAGTTAGTGATAAAGAAAATATAAGTTGGAAAAAGAAAATTTAAAGCTATTAACATAAAGGAAAAAAGAAAGGAAACAGATGAAGCCTTTCTTACAAGGAATTAGTACAAAATGATATCTCCTAAGCTAAGAACTAGAGAAAGGAATAACTTGAGAATTCTTTCTGTGAATGTCAACAGTATGAAAAATAATATTACAAGAAAAGGAATTTTTAGACTGGTGCAACAAATGTGATATTGATATAAATATTTTGGAAGATATAAGGATTCTGGCACAAAAGAAAAGACTACAGACAAAAAATATGGGATAGGGAAATAATATGGAACATAGGGAATGAACAGTTGTCAGGACTAGCAATTCTATGTAAAAGGATAGTAAAATTGTGGATGTTATATTAGTAAAAATGGGAAGAACAACTATTACATGGGTGTTATGGGTAGCGTAAGCTATGGAACCTTGCTGGCTAGGCTAACATAGGCCCTTGGGCCGATAGCCTAGTACCTACCTATGAACCTATAAGATGGCAAGACAAAGTGTGTATAATTATTGCTATATATTCATATGTAACTAGTAAAGAAAGGGAGAATTTATTTCAGAAAGCACTGGATTATGGTTTTGTCAACATGGATATAATAATTACAAGAAATTTCAGTTGTGACTTAAGAGGTAATAAAAAAAGAGGATAAAGATGTAAAAAAACATGATAGAAATAATAAAATGTGAAAAATTAGTTATATGGAACAATAAACATGGACTTACATAAGAGATACTTTAAAAATTGAAATGGATGATTTTTTTATATCAGAGGGAATATGTATATTGGAAGAATAAATTATTATGACATGTTTTTCAGATGATTTGGCAATATGGGCAGAAATATATTATAATAAACAATATATATATATATATATATATATATATATATATATATATATACACACATATATAAAATGTATTTATTTTACATTTGTTAACCAGGGGTGTCTGTCTGAGCTGGAAAGTCCCTTTTTCAGCAGAGGCCTGGGTAGAAAAGCTCCACATAGAAAAATTAGATGTACATTTAGATATTTAGACATGATCAGTATACACACAAATTACAATAGACATGTTTTTAAAGTGGTATGCAGCACATCATCAGTTACAGTGGAGAGAACAAACAAGAAAATGTTAATTTAAAAATAAAGGTAATTAACAGACTTGTGGTGTACAGCTGAAATTTGGAACATAGGTAGAATACAGACATAGTACACAGGAACAGTACATACATTGTAAATTAGCCAGTGTTTTTTGAGTAAGAGTGAAAACTATTATCAAGTACTAGGTTTAGTATGTGTACCTTATCCGTTTTCACTAGCCTTTACATATATATATATATATATATATATATATATATATATATATATATATATATATATATATATATAGAAATATATATAGATAGATAGATATATAGATAGGGCAATGTATAAAAAGAATAAATGAGATAGAATGGAATGAAAAAAAAAGAAATATTAAGAAATTAGGGAAAGATCATATTAATATAAAAGTATTTACATCAATTGGTTGGAATGCTGAATTGCTTTTAAAAGAAAATATAAAAAATAGTTATTTAAAAAAAATTAAAGGAAAAAGAAAAGCAGGAATATGCCAAAATACATAGAGAGTCAATAAACAGTTTAGAAAATAATAATAGCGATTATTATGAGAAAGAAAAAGATGTATATGAAAAATTATGAGAGAATTAGAGAACTATTGTATAAATAGAAGCATTTTTATATGGTAGAAAAGTAGTTTCACCTTACTTAAGAAGACAAGGAAGTTAATAAAAAGAAAAGTCAGTAACAAATTATGGAAAATGTACGTCATGTAGAAGAAATGTTTAGAAAAAAAAGAACCACGATATAAAGAAATGGAAAGTTAAAAAAAAAATCTCTTAGCAAAATAATAGAGAACTTGGAAAATAGATTCCATTCCATTCCATTCCATGAATTAGAAAATGTATTTAAACAGTACGGTCCAGATGGTATTGAATTTGAAATGTATGAAAATCTAGAAGGATGACAGAAAAAATATTTAATATGTGTGTATAATGAATGGTTGAATGATGGATTAAAATACAAGGAATTGTGTAGTGGAATATTAAAATTTATATGGAAAAAGGGAGAAAGGGAAGATATGAAAAACTGAAGATCAACAGTTTAAATAATACAAATTATAAGATATTTATGAAAATAATACAAAAGAGACTTGAAAATAAGATGCAGTATATCATGGAGAAAGGTGTGTAAAGTATAAGAAAAAATGGATGCCAGGAATTATTAATTATAGTGATATAAATTATAGATTATATAAATAGAAAGAACAATGTAAAGTTTATGGTAGGTGATATTAGTCCCTCCAAAACTGAGGAATAGACAAGATGAAAACTGGTCAGGGAGGCTGCCAAGAGACCTACAGCAACACTGAAGGAGCTGCAGGAATTTCTAGCAAGTACTAGATGTGTACTACGTGTGACAACAATCTCCCGTATTCTCCATATGTCTGGACTATAGGGGGTAGGGTTGCAGGACGGAAGTCTTTTCTTATAAAGAAAAATATCAAGGCCTGTCTAAAATTTGCAAAACAATACATCAAGTCTCCCAAAAGCATGTGAAATAATGTGTTATGGTCTGATGAGACCAAGGTTGAACTTTTTAGCCACAATTCCAAAAGGTACGTTTGGCACAAAAACAACACTTCACATCACCAAAAGAACACCATCCCCATGGTGAAGCATGGTGGTGGCAGTATCATGTTTTGGGGTTGCTTTTCTTCAGCTGGAACTGGGGCTTTAGTCAAGGTGGAGGGAATTATGAACAGTTTTAAATACCAGTCACTTTTGCCCAAAACCTTCAGGCATCTGCTAGAAAACTGAAGATGAAGAGGAATTTCACCTTTCAACATGACAATGACCCTAAGCGTACATCCAAATCAACAAAAAAATGGCTTCACCAGAAGAAAATTAAAGTTTTGGAATGGCCCAGACAGAGCCCAGACCTAAATCCAATAGAAAATCTGTGGGGTGACCTGAAGAGGGCTGTGCACAAGAGATGCTCTCACAATCTGACAGATTTGGAGTACTTTTGCAAGGAAGAGTGGGCAAATATTGCCAAGTCAAGATGTGCCATGCTGATAGACTCCTACCCAAGAAGATTGAAAGTTGTAATTAAATTAAAAGGTGGTTCAACAAAGTGTTAGTTTAAGGGTGTGCACACACAACAAAGTATTAGTTTAAGGGTGTGCACACTTATGCAACCAGCGTATTGTACGTTTTTTTTTTTTCCCCTAACAGATTTGTTTGTTTTTGAATTGAATTGTACAGGTTATAGGTCACATTAAAGGTGAGAAAAGTTTTGAAATGATTTATTGTGGTCTCATTTTTTTATATCACAATTACCTGGCATTTTAACAGGGGTGTGTAAACTTTTTTTTATCCACTGTACGTGAGCTCTAATAGTAGAAGCTGAGGCTCCTAATTGGAAAATAGTTAACAAATATTCTAATACCTTATTAATTGAGGCTGAACAAGAGTCAAATTTTTCTGCAAGAGACCAAAGCACAAATCTATTCCATTTACTAAGATAAAGTTTGCTGGTGGATGGTTTATGGGAAGCCAGAAGAATCTTTTGTACTGCGGAAGATAGACTTTTCTGCCTGGCAATTACTGGAAGTGGAGGAACCAAGCCATCAGCTTGAGACTGTGTAGGTTAGGATGGACCAGCCCCTGTGGATGAGACAGTAGGTCTGGGGTTGGGTCCGCAGTCCAAGGACTGTGAACCAGGTAAGGCCAGATAAAGGAGAACCAGACTTGTTGGGGCCAATAAGGTGCAATGAAGACCATTTTCCTTCTCAACCATTGGGCCTTCTTCAAAAACTGAGGGATCAGGGGAAAGGCAAAGAGGTGGAAAGTAGCCCCCGGGGCCAATCCCGTAGAAGAGCATCTCTCAGGGACTCCCCCTGAGGGGAAAACAGGGCAAAGTAGCTGCTGCATTTGTGGTTTATAGGAGATGCAAATAGGTTGCAGCAAGGCTGACTTCAGCGAGAAAATATCTTCATCATCTTCATCGCTACATTGGGATTGAGAGACCATTCATGAGGCTGGAGAATGCATCTTCTCAGTTTGTCCGCAATCACACTGGAATTCCCCAGAATGTGTACTGCTATCAGAAAGCGGTTGGATGCCACCCACTGCCACACTTAGAGCTACCCGACATAAAGGTTTCTCTCTATTTGTTGATGTACCAGACCACCCACATGTCTGATTGGAGAGCAATTGTCCCTGAAGGGAGGGTCGATTGAAATGCCTGCAATACTAGAAGAATGGCCCTCAGTTCCAGGACGTTGATATGCAAATTGGCCTCAGGGGGCCTAAGTGCCTTGGACTGTGTTTCCCTGAAAATGCCCCACCCCATCAGGGCTGCATCTGTGGTCATTTCTCCCTTGAGCTGAGTGGGGGTGAAAGGGCAACTCCATAATTACTGTTTTGACTTCTTCCACCACATTAGATCCTGCTTGCATTGGTTGGTTATGCAGATTAGGTAAGACATTCGGTGTGTTAACAGAGACCACTGTGATTCCAGGAGCTACTGGAGCAACCTCATGTGGTACCTTGTCAAGGGAACTAGAGTGATTGTCACTGCCATTGATCCTAGGAGTTGTAAGACTAAGTGAGCCAGGGCTTTGTTGTGAGAGAGCATCACTTGAAGTTGTGATCTTAACCTTTGCAGCCTGAAAAGAGGTAAAGCAGCCATACAGGAGTTTGTGTTGAATGTTGCTTCAATTAATTTTATCTCTTCCGTGAGTGACAGCTTTGACTTTTCCCTATTTATTGAAATGCCTAAGTACTCTGCAAGGTCTAGGATGGAGTCCAAGGCATGAAGCAGCAGCTACCTGGTGGGGGCGGTAAGGAGCCAGTCATCTAGATAGGGAAATACACAGAATCCTTGTATCCTTAAGTGAGCTGCTACCACTGCAATGCATTTGGTGAACACTCTGGGGGCTGTGGTGAGACCAAAGGGCAGTGCTCGAAATTGGTAGTGACTGGCTTCTAGCCGGAAGCAGAGGTATCTTCTGGAGTACTTGTCCATCTTTATATGGTAATACGCATCCTGAAGATCTATAGAGCACATCCAATTGTCTTTCTTCAGAAACAGAAGGATAGACTGTACCATGACCATCTGGAATTTTGCCTGTCGATAAATTTTTTTCAAAACACTGAAGTCTAGAATTGGCCTCCAGTTCCCTGTCTTTTTTGGCACTAAAAAGAAACTCGAGTAAAATTCGGATCCTATTTGGTCTGGTGGGACTGTTCGGATGACTCTCTTTTGAAGCAGCTTTTAAATTTCTTGTGCTGCTGTATCCCTCTGACTGAACATCGGGGATTCACCTTTGAGGTCTTGGATAGAGATGGAAGGGGATATGGTGGCCTCTGGTAATTATCATCTGCACCCAAGAATCTGATGTTACTGAGTGCCAGGCTAAGTGGTGCAGAGATAATCTTCCCCAACTGCCAGAAGTAGGCAATCGAACCACTGCTCAGCAGCACTAGTAGGGCTGTCCAGAGAAGGAATCCCTGGAACTCTGGTTACCCGGGTCCCCTCTGCCATGGGAGGGGTATCCTCCGGATGAGTTCCCCCCTCTGCTCTGGGAGGAAAACTCACCATGTGTGTCCCAAAAAGGCCTTGGGACTTCCTGAACCACATCCTCCCACTTCTCTGATTCCTGGAGTACGGATGTTGAGGAGTCGAAAACGCATGCCCACAGCAGAAAAGGTCTTTCCGTCCTTCTCACACCTGGCTAATGTGTCTCTGACTTTTATAGGATCATAGGAGGTTACTAGGCTATTGGCCCTGAGGCCCTTATGAGCCTAGCCAAGAGTTTAGCCCATGTTTAGAAAAGTCAGCACCCACAGCCCCTGTCCAACAGGGACATAGGTGGAGTCCCAGGATAGTACTTTCTGTTTACCATTCAGTTATCCAGGTTGCACTTAAAAAGGGATATTCCACAGATGGAGAATTCTCTGCGACACAAATCTGTCCCACCAATGAGTCCTATTGATATCACAGACCAGGTTGAGGTCACACGTACGGGTTGCTTGAGTGGAGCTTGACTTGCAGATATGCAGCAGTCCCATCAAGGCCCAGGGTCTGAGATTGCTTTTGTATGCCCGACAGAGGTCACCTCAGAGGAGTCTGTATGAAACTAAGTAGAGGGACAGGGCTTTTAGCCTATCTGTGTAGGGTAGGTGTTTGAGGCCCTGGATTCTCCTGGTGAGGAACCTCTGTGGTCTGTCCAGCTGCTGCATGTGCTTTGCAAGGTACATCCCGAAGAGGGTGCTGTACTCAATAATTGCCCTCACAAGGGAAGAATACAGGGATCTTATGACCTCTTTGTCCTTGGATGAGATACCCTAAATATGAGATGGGCCATGCAGAAATCTTTCCGCATGATGCAAGCAACATGGTGGTCAAAAGTCAGGTTGCTATCAACCTGGGAGCCCACATCCCTCACTACGGCTTGTGTACTTAGGACGTTGTTATTAATGTGATATGTGGAGACATCACTCTCCCCAAAGATGGGTTGGGTCAAACAACGAGGTAGCATCAACAGGAGTGTTGACGAAGGAAGATTTAAAGGGGTCTGCAAAATCACACAAGCACATCCAGGCATGGCGCCTAATGGCAATGCCTGTACCCGTTGCCCTAACCATCCCTTTGGCTGTGTGAGCAATAAAACGCAGGGACGAGTTTGATGTCAATTCTAGGGTTGCAAGCTGGAAGCCAACTTTATTGTGTACCTTGTCAGACACTGCTCCTGCCAAAGTGCCTGAGAGCTCAGTGATCAGGTCCCTCTGAAGATGGGTGAAATGTGCCAAGAAATTCAACGACCATATGGCAAAGGTCATTGAAGCACAGACCTGCTTCCCAAATCTGTCCATCATCCAAGGATCACAGTTTGGAGGATGGACAGTTGGGCTCTCCTCTGCGAGTTCCTTCTTTGTGGTAGCCGCCACCACCATAGCATCTACCGCTAAGCCTTTAGACCAGTGGGGCTGATCCTCTGGTGCACTAAGAATTTTGACCGATCTACTGGGAAATGGCTCTATAGTGTCAGGGGCCTTCCAAGCACTCTGCATAATGAGCTTGACCAAATCATCGGCAGGTGGGGTCACTCAAGAAGCAGAAGGTTGGGCACAAAAAGCCTGCAAGAAGACAGATTCCTCAGAGAAAGGGTTGGTGGACTTCCAATCACCCCCTCCATTTCAAGATTTCCAGGATGTCTCTAAAGGAGACATCTTCAGGGGGTGACCATGGGGACCCTTCCTCTTCATCATAGTCTGTATCCTCAGTGAGAGATTCTTTTGGAGAATCTAAGTGCTTCCTCTTGCATGACCTCTTACATGGTGACTCCTCAGGGAGAAGGTCTGAGGAGGACTCCTAAGAGAGGGTACCCTGCTGCAGGGTTGTCTTGCTGCTCACATGCTCACCTTCCTGATGTAGGAGGTTGTGACACCTGTAAGCCAGAGGGTATGCAGATGTGACACCGACTGAGATATTGCCAACTGCAAGCCTGCTGAGACAAGAGCTCTTTCCATAATCTGAAAGGTAGGCCCACCTGAAGAGGGATGGGATCCCAGAACCAAGAAAGATAACCTCAGAACTGGGGTCACACCCCGCTCCGATGAGTCCACCTCCATGGCAGGAACCTTGAGAGGACCTGGAACTGTCATAGCATCTGGAACCATAGACGGCGCCATGGAAAAAATCAGCACTGAACTAGGGATCCCAGAGCCAGCAGCAGAGTCGGCTCAGGAGCCAAGGTGAGGTCCACCATTGTCACCTAAGTAGTCGGTACCGGGAGCAGCATCAAAGTTTCGGGCTCCAAGACCTACGGAGAGGTTGAAGGAGGAAGATAGGATGAAGTCTGTGGACAGTAGACCTTGGCTCTGGAAGGGAGGGACTGGAAGACCTCTGGCCACCAAGAGCTAATCCACTAACCTGGCTACATCAAACTCAGAAAGGCTCCTGGTGGAACAAACAGACATCCCTGAGGAAGATTCCAGACGTTCTGTGAAAGGGCTCAACTGTTGACCATAAAAGGGGTCAATAGATGGGGAGTACCTAGTCCTGGGCAGGGATTCGACCTTTCGGCTGACCAATTGTTTTGTTGCAGGGGAGGTAACTGGTGTGTGTGAAACTATTGTTGGTGCCAAGAGGGTCAGAGGTACCGATGAAGGGGTTGGTACAGTGGTAAGTTTTGTCAGTTCTGGAAGAGTTGTTGGCACCGTGGAAAGAGTTGTAGACATTGGCGCAGAAACAGTTGTCGAAGTCAATTTTGATTCTTTAGGCTTTGGTTCCAAAGCAGAAACCTGGCCTTTGGATGACTTTAGGTCATGAGCTTCAGGAGACGCTGGAACAGAGTGGCTCCTTTTCTTCACTTCTTTCTTAGGAGACTTTGATGTCTCCACCTCAGACAAAGCCTCTGAGAAAGGGCATTTTAACAGCCCCTTGAGGATTATTTTTTTACAGCGCTCTGCAAGAGTCCAAGCACTAAAACCCTTACAGAGCTCACAAGGTGGTTGGATTTCCAAATGTGGCACCACCAAACAATATACGCAGGAAAGATGACCGTCCGAGTTGGGCATCTTTCTGCCACAGTCCTGACATTGCTTAAAGCCAGTGGTACCTTTCTGTTTCTCTGCCATGATCAATTAAGGTCAACCAAACAGTTCAGCCACACACACACACACACACACACACACACACACACACACACACACACACACACACACACACACACACACACACACACACACACACACACACACACGTAGTAAGATAACAGAAAAATATATATATATATTTTTTTATGTACCAACACTGGTAATAGAGAAAGATATCTAGACAGGATAAAAGAAGGGAAAGAGAATACCAACAATGGTATTAGAGATTTACCAAAGGTAAAAGGGAAGGGAGGGGCCTATACCATCAGTGGTAAAGAAAAAATACTAAACAACAGGGAAAAACAGCACTTGCACACACAAAAATAGCAATTTAGGCAATAGGGTAAACTAACGATAACGTTTTTATAGACTACAAAAAGCTATAAAGAAGGAAATATATAAAAAAATAAGCACTTAGTTTGACAGCATGACTGACGTGTCCTAAAACTGCGTGGCAAAAGAGCTCTGAGGGGAAGGCAAGACAGGCATTATGGGTAGCCTTAGCTTGAGTGTTTTTGACTGACGCAAGCTTGTTATAACAGCCGAGCCCATTCCGAGGATGGAACCGAAACCCAACAGTCAAGAATGAATGAACACTGACAACATCAGATTATCTGTTTAAGGGATAAACATTGATAACGAAGACCATAATAAAGGATGGGAACTAATAATAAAGGAAATAAAAATATCTGTATATTATGGAAAATGTATAGATTACTGTATAAGAAAAAAGTACAGTTGTGTACACTGACCATAAATGTAGATGTTCGAGTGTATTTATTGTTGCAGTCATCACTTGTGGGTTATCCCTGCTGGATAGCCCTCGGCTGGCCTGAATACCAGAGTAAAGGTTTCCCTCCTGCGTCGGCTGTTCTGTGAGTGTGGCTGATGTCAGGTCCACGGGGCTATAAAGGAAGACAGCCAACACCATTACATCAGTTTTTCTTGCCCCCAAAGGTCTTGGAGCCCCAAAGAAGATGTATACAATAGTAAAGAAAAGGGGGTAGGTGGAAGGGAAACAGGACTGCAACAGTGAATACACTTGAACATCTACATTTATGGTACTTGTTTTTCATGTTTCACTGTTGCAGTCATAACTTGTGAGAAGAATCCCAAAGCAGATGAAGTGGGTGGAAGAAAGATGCACAATTATGGGGATGCTAGCATGCCCTGCAGGATTGTAGATGCAAATCCTGTCCTGGTTTTGGAGAAAGTAGCCAGCTGGTAGTGTTTGGTGAAAGTGTGGATAGATGCCCAAGTAGCAGCTTCCAGGATTTCCTTGGTAGGAACCCCCCTCAGAAAGGCTGTGGCAGTAAAGGCTGCTATTATGGAACAGGATCTCTTAGTTTTGGGAGGACTCTTTCCATGGAAGGTATAGCAGAAATGTATAAAATGAGAGATCCATTTAAAAATGGTCTGGTTAGTAATAGATTTACCCTCTACCCCAGGGGCGAATGAAACCAGGAGTTGGTCTGATTTGGTCGTGTCAAGGTAAAATCTCAACTGTCTGTGCACATCTAAGGTATGCAGAATTATCTCCCCTCTATTTGTTGGTT
The DNA here is from genome assembly GCF_019279795.1 of Protopterus annectens. NCBI lineage: Eukaryota > Metazoa > Chordata > Ceratodontiformes > Protopteridae > Protopterus > Protopterus annectens. The sequence goes on along the minus strand of NC_056733.1, from coordinate 568,524,849 downwards.
TAGGAAAGAAGGTGGGTAGGTGTATGGCCTGGTTGAGGGTTACATCAGAGACCACCTTAGGCATGAAGGAGGGGTTGGTTCATACAGAGACCCTGTCCACGTAGAAGATGATGAAGGGTTCAGTGGCCATAAGGGCCTGGAGCTCAGATACCCTCCTAGCAGAAGTGATGGCTAGCAAAAGGGCAGTCTTCCAAGAGAGGCATTTGAGATCTGCTGAGGAAGCTGGCTCAAAAGGGAGGTAGAGTCAGCTTTTCCAGGACAAAGATTAGATACCAAGCTGGCACAGGGGACCTTCTTGGTGGTCTGATGTGAGCCACACCTCTGAGTAACTGTTTCTAGATATGCTGAGAGAATAAAGGCTGATCCACCTGGACGTAGGCTGAGATAGCCAAAGCACGAGTCTTGATAGAGGAGTAAGACAAACCCTTATGGAGGAGCTCTGCCAGGTAGTCCAGAATCAGGGGTAGAGAGGCCGTAGTGCTGGGGGTATTCCTAGAGGAGCACCAGTAGGTGAATCTCTTCCATTTAGAGGAATAAGATTTTCTGGTGCTGGGTCTACGAGCCTCCTTAATAATGTCTAACACCTGATTGCTGGGGGCTGCAATGTTCACAGTCTTTGAGGAATCATCCATGCTGTTAATTTGAGTGTGGCAAGGCCTGGATGCAGGAGCTTCCCTCCCTGTTGTGTGAGAAGGTCTGCAGTGGACGGCAGGGTAAAGGTAGGGTGCATGGTCATGCTGAGGAGCATGGGGTACCAGTGCTGCCTTGGCCAATCTGAGGCAATCAGGATAGCCCTTGTTCCTTCTTCTCTGATCCTGAGTAGAACCCTGGGTTTCAGAGGAAGTGGGGGAAAGGCATACACAAACAGGCTGCTCCAGTGGAAGGAGGGGGCGTCCACCCTCCAGGCTTGTAGGTGAAACTGTCTTGTGCAGAATTTGGTCAGTTGATGGTTCTGGTGGCTTGTGAAAAGGTCTATGTCTGGCTCCCCCCAGAGGCGAGTGATCTGTAGGAAGGCCCTCCTGTGCAACTGCCACTCATGGGGGTCCATGATCTGTCTTCTTAAGTGGTCTGCCAGGGTGTTTTTCTTCCCTGGAAAGGATTGAGCTAAGAGTTGCAGTCCCAGATTCAATACTGACTGTCAGATTTCCATGGCAAGGCGACATAGGGGGTAGGAATGAGTGTCCCCCTGTTTGTTGATGTACCACATGACAGTGGTGTTGTCTGTCCTGATTAGGTACCCCTGTAATGGATGCTCTTGAAAGGTTAAGATAGCTCTTTGCACTGCCAGAATTTCTTCCAAGTTAATGTGGAGACCTAGAAAGTACAGTTTTGTACCTACCATAAATGTAGATGTTCTAACTATTGGGTAGTCCGTATATGGCTGGCGTCGGTCAGGGCGCATTAGAGAGCGTCAGTGCGTCAGGGGTACTACGCGCCGCATGACCGACCATCCTCAGTCTTTTCTTGCCCCAGATGTCAGAAGACCCTGAAAGATAAGGCCAAAACCAAAACTCCAAACATACCTGCACCAAAAATATGTACAATATATACAAAAGTAACAGAATATAACCTCACTGCAGCAATGTGGATCCTCGAACATCTACATTTATGGTAGGTACAAAACTGTACTATGTTCTTCATTCCACATTGCTGCAGTCCTAACAATTTGCAGAATCCCAAAGCAGAGGTAAGGGAGGCTGGCAAATCATAAGGAAGCAGGAACTGACAACATGCCTTGCAAAATAGCTGTGGCAAAACCAGCCCTAGACTTAGAGTAGAGAGGAAGGTGATAATGCTTAGAGAAAGTATGCACTGAACTCCAAGTTGCTGCCTAGAAATGCTGTTGAGTGGCAGTGACAAATATTTCAATTCAGCAGTAGCACAGGCTCTCAAGGTTGTAGAGTAAATTGAGATCCCAAGCAGGAGTAGGAGCTCTCATTGGGGATATTCTTATTTGCAACAGATGTGGAATCAAGGGTAAAGGCCATGGAGGCTTCCTTTAAGACTCTCTCAGTAATGGGGTGCCAGTGCTGAGGCCAATCTCTGGAGCTATAAAATCATCCGGTGGAAAAGCATACATGATGAGTTTTTCAAACAAAAAGAAAGAGCATCCACTTATCTATGTCTGGCAGTTTCCACTCGTGGGGATCCATGATCTGTCTCTAAACACATCTGCTAGAGTTAGTTGCAAGCCGGAGCGCAGTCCTCCCATAAAATCATTGCTGCCTGCACACGTAAGAGAATGTGTCTTGTTCTGTTTGTTGATGTACCCTGGAAGAAGTAACTCCTTGAAAGCCAATGCAAACTGGACTGCTAACATCTCTTTCATGTGTTGATATGTAGATGCTGTAGTTCACAGTACACTTTTGTTGTATCCACCATTTTCATAGATGAGCCCCCACAAGCAATGTCTGAGGCATCTGTCGTTATTGATCAGCCTCTGGCCGTGGGTCACAGAGGTCCCTTGTTTAGGTTTATTTCCTGATTGAGCCCACAAAATTCCTTGAATGGGCAGTATATTTTGAATGACAGTGAACCAGTGTCCAAAGTGCTGTGCTGTGTCCATTTTGAGATACTACTGCAGCTCTCATATGCAGTTTGGCATTGGGAAGCACAAAAACAAGAATACACATGCCCTTGAGGTTTGAAGGACTGTCCTGGTAGTGGTCAGCCCGGACTGAAGATAGTTGATGGAAGTAACTGGAAACTCTTTTTTGTTTGTCGGGGGTTGGCCATCCCATGGCTGCTGTATTCACCCAGAACACACATGTCTTGAGAGGGTGTCTTGGTACTAGACCGACTTTACAAAGGTGCTGCCAGGCGAGAAATGTACCAGCAGCTGAAAAGAGCAGGTCATTGGGTCTGCTACGAGGGATCACTGACCCTACCAGGAAGTCCTGAGCAGAGAACCTGTCCTAGAGACCTAAAAGAACCTGAGCTCTGCCCCCTACCCTAGACCTACCTACCCCTAGGAATCATATCATAAGCTAACATCCCCCAGTAGGCCAATTTCACCACTAAACTTGAGGAGGCTGCTGCAAAAACAAAACCACATTGCAAAGAATGTTTACCCACCTGTTCAGACACATGAACTAAATCCCAACTTAATACCTTCTGCCCAGAGCATCCACATTACCTTAGAATTGTGAAAGGAGATAATTCTGATATTTTTTTAACATGTGAAACTGATAATTCATCCTCCTCATGGCTAGAAGTAGAAGTATACACAACTTTTCCATCCATCTCCAAAGCCCTTGCTCTTTATCAGGAGAGACACATTTTTTTTAACAAGGTGCCTTTCACACCTTTAGGCCCTGAGAGACCAGTTTCGGGTCTGCCCTAGGACTCTTAAAAAGATACTTATGAGCTTCCAGGCACCCTATAGTACCTATCCGGTTTGGGGATTCAGGAAGCCTCAGAACAGGAGGTATAGCTAAAGGCTATGCTGGGGTAAAAACAATTCCCTCCTAACCACCTTAGGAAGAATGGGAAGAACAGCACCTGAGAAAGCCCTCAGCCTGGCCTACCTTCTGTGAGGATACATCCTGTAAAAACTAACCTGGCACAGTCTAACCTTCTCTTAATAGTGCGGTTGTTAAATCTAGCACAAGAGCGGCAACCAACGTGACGCCGCGCTCAGGCCCCTAACAAAGGTATACACAAGTATGGTAATCCCACCCAATAGTTAGGACTGCAGCAATGTGGAATGAAGAACATCTTCCTGTTCCAAAAAGGCCAGGGTTTGTAGAGTTCCAGTGTAAGCTCCCCAGGAAATATCTGTGGATAAGATCTGCTTGTGTGGGAGAAGAACAAAAGGAAGGCCTTTATTCAGGGAGCAAGCCTGGGCCCACCAGAGGAGTTCCTTCTGTAAGCAAGGAAATTAGTGCCAGTTCGTGCTCCAGAGACTGGGAGTGTTGGCACCAGAGGTTCCTTAGGTACCACGGCAGTTTCCACATAAGTAATCTGGCAAGGGTACCAGCAGGATACAGGAGGCCATGTATCCCAAGGCTTGTAATATTTTCCTGGCTGTGAGGTGGGTCTTGTGTGCCAGCTGGTGGAAGTAGGACTGCAGAAAGGTCTGTTTCGGGGGGGGGGGGGCATTTGTGCGGATGTGTCTAGCATAGTGTCCAGGAAGGTAATCCTTCGTGTGGGTAGCAGCTGGGATTTCTCCATGTTTATGGTGAACCCAGTGAGGTCAGGAGGGTCTTCACAAAGGAGAGGTCCTGTAGGAGCTTTTCCTTGGTTTCTGCCTGAATGAGGCAGTCTAAATAGGGGTAAATACGTATGGTTCTCTGCCTGCAGTAAGCAATGACTTGAGGCAAGCACTTTGTAAAGACTCTGGGAGCAGTGGATAAGTCAAAGGGCACTGCAGAGAACTGAAAGTGCTGGGACCCTGTTCTGAACCTTAGGTAAGTCCTGCAGGACTCTCTAACTGGAATATGTAGGTAGGCATCCTTCAGATCTAGGGTCACTAGCCAGGCTTATGGTAGAACCATAGGCAGTAGTTTTTGCAGTGTCAACATTTTGAATTTTGGAACCAGAAGGGACAGATTCAGGGTAGAGAGGTCTAGGATAGGGCACCATGTGCCCTCTTTTCTGGGAACCAGGAACAGTCTTGAGTAAAATCCCTTCCCTGTCTGTTCCTTGGGCACGGGTCCTACAGCACCCTGGGTGTAAACTTTTTGGATCTGGTAAATAGCTTCTGCTGTCTGGTTTGCAGGGACGTCTGGGCAACCTGATCTCTTTGGTTTTTCTTTGAAACAGAATCTGTACCCTCTGGTAACAATTTTCAGGACCCATAGATCTGAGGTGATTATGGCCTGCCAGTTTTCTAGGAAAAGGGAAAGTCTTCTGCCTAGCTTGTCTGGAGGCCTGGGAGGGCAGAGGGGAGGGAAGGGAGTTATTGTGAGTCTCTGGTAAAGGAAGTGGGCTTAGAACTCCCCTTCCTTGGAGGGACAGTAGACCATTGCCTAGTTCTTGGTTGGCTGTGTGCCTGCAGCATAGAGGTTCTGTCTCTGCGTCCCTTCCTCTGTACTGGCTTAGCCTGAGAGGGAAAGGGCCAGTGCTTGGTAGGGACGTTTCTGCTGAACCTGGGAGGCTGAACCTGCAAAAAATCCTTAACAGAATGCAAGGATTTGGCTTTGTCCTCCATTTTTTTGATGACCTCCTCGACCTTGGGGCCAAACAGCTGCTCTTTATCCAAAAAGGCATCTAAGAGTTTGGATTTTACCTGATCAGGTAAAGGTTGCTCCCTTAACCAGGTGTGCCTTCGGATAACTGATCCTGTGGCTGCAGCCCTGGTAGTGGCTGTAACCACAATGTAAGGAGTGCCTTGCTACCTGAGAGCTTGACTGTATGAGGTCTGTTAATTCTCTGGTAGTGTTACTGTCAGGCAAGGCAGCTATTTTCTGTTTAATGAGTTCAAGCACATTTTGCTGGAATTTAATCATATGAAATTGACAGTTTAATGCCCTAACAGCTAGAATGGCTTTGGTGTAAACCTTTTTATCCATCCTGTCTAGACCTCTGCTTTCTTTGTCATTTGGGATGGGGTTTTTAGAAGAGCTTGCTACAGCTCCCATAGGGCTCTGAGTAATAATGTCAGGGTCTGCAGTAGGGTTTTTAAAGAGGTACTTGTGAGAGTCTTGCACCTGTAGTATCTATCGGGTTTTCTGGGTGCTGGAGGGAGAGAATCTGGAGATAGGGCTGATTCTAGAAAAACATCCTCTTTTACATCCAGGACAGGAGGAATGGCCACAGACTTATGCTGAGGCAGATCTAAAAATTCCATGAGTCTCTTTTTAGATCAGGGGTAGTCCTGGGCCTCCCACTGAAAATGTTCTTTGAGAGTGTTTAGAGTTTCCCAGAAGGAAAGGTCCTCAGGGGGAGAGGCAGTCGGAATGGTATCATCAACATCAGAGTCCTCAAATGCTGCTAAGGGCTGGTCTTCCATGTCTGACTCCTCTAGATCTGAATCCACTGATTCCTTGTCTGCAAGGGCCTCTGGGGGGGGGGGTCTTTTTTTCTTTTGGCTGGTGTGGGAGGGGGAGGTTGGCTACCCCTGATCAGAGTCATTAGGTCCTTGCCATTCTGAGAAGTTGCTGTGATTGAGGGACTGGCTGGCTAGTAGTAGTTTAGTGGCTGGGACCCTGCGGAGGCATCTTTTTGGGGGTAGATTCTGGCTTGGGCCTAGCTGGTTCAGTAGCCTTATACAGAGTCAATTTGACCAGCGGCATTGTCATTGGTCTAATACTGACTTTGGATGTTGGTGGGGGCTCCACGGAAGCCGGTGCCTGCAAAGCGGCTCCTGACCCGACTGTGTGACGAACAAATGACATCTCGTCAGGAGAAGGTTGATCTGGTGGCATACCGGACTTCGAATGGGTCTCGATAAGAGGCCTGCAGCAGATCATCGGCTGTTGTCAAGGGCTGCGAAGGCGCCTCACTGAGTTCAGCCATAACCTTGCTTTGAGTAAAGGTGGATGGTAGTCTGGGGTCGTCAGAGGGCCTAACTTTTGGAAGCCAATCCTTGTCTTTGTCTTTTTTCTTCCTAGGAAAGTCAGTAACTGCCTGAGAGACTGACACCATATCGCGTTGCTGGAAAGACCAACTAAAATGCCTCATTACAATATCAACTCTTCTTTTTATAGTACGAGCAATCATTACATCCGAGTGATGCCTCCAGGTGCATCTGCAGTTACCGTCTACTGCTCCTCTAGGCGTCAAATATTACTTGTTCATTCTTGCATTAATAATTCCAAAACCTTGCTACATACAAGATATCAGAATATTTTATCTTGAAGTGTACATGATGGCAAACACAATTGCATTCATATTTGACCTCTGTCAATGAGTATTTGTTAGAATTGGAAGGTTATAACAATTTTTAAAGGCACAGGCCACACCCACTAGGAGTTAAAGGTGCACACTCAAAAGAGCAGTAATGGAGGGAATGAGTTGGGCACAGAACCCGCACCCTGGAATGTTGTGGTCTGGGCCTAAACAGGTGATGCAGAAAGAATGGAAGTCTCGGTGTGGGATCTGCTTTCCACAACTGAGACAGTTATTAATTTTCTCTGACATCGGTTTAAGGCAAGAAAAGGTTCCCCAACGGGGAACCACCAGCTTTAGATGGGTATCTTCACTCTGGCAACGGCCGACCGATGCACTCACGTAACTGCTTCTGCTTCAGGTTCCACAGCAAGAAAGACTGATGTAATGGCATTGGCTGTCTCTCTTTATAGCCCTGATGACCTGACGTCAGCCACACTCATAGAACAGCCGACAGAGCAGGGAAACCTTTACTCTGGTATTCGGGCCGGCCAAGGGCTACCCAGCAGGGATAATCCACAGTGAAACACGAAGAACATGTGCATTTCTTTAATTCAGTGTTGTCAGAAAGTACTGCATTTGTCTAGTGTTACCATGATTCCTAGAGGATATGAAAAAATGTTATTAGAAATATGTTTCCTTTATATGAGGTTCAAGACTAAACCCTGTTAAAATGGGTGTTTTATATGTGGATAAGGAAAATGGAGGATTAGGCAAGATAAATCCAATAGCATATGCTGTTTCATTAAACTTATATAAGGTAATGAAATAGCTATGTGAAAAGAATGAGAAAGTGGTGTTAATTATATTGAAGTATGAGTATAAGGAATTTGGGGAAAATATAAGAAATAAAAGAACAAAATACTTTCATGAAAAGATAGAGAACTATCAACAAAAGATAAGAATTTGGAAAATAAAAATGTACAAAGTTGAAGATAGAAAGGCATGGTATATCAATATCAAGAAGAAATAGGTTCATAGGTTCATACTAGGCTATCTGCCCTAGGGCATTTATAAGCCTAGCCAGAGTGTGTTTGGCTTTCGCCACCCATTTTAAATTAATTTTGCTATGCCCTTTTTCGAGGTTAGTATACTGTGCCTCTGTCTAACAGTGACACAGAAGTGATACCCGGGGTAAACCTACGATCTCCCATCCACTCATCAAGATTCCTCTTGAAGAGAGTCAATGAGGGACTCTGCCTAACCTGGACTGGGATTTTATTCCAGAGTGAAGGGAGCCTCTGGGTTATGAATCTGTCCCTCCAGCATGTCCTATTTATTTCAGTGCTGAGGTTCAAGTCTCTTGAGTGCATAGCTCAATGGGATTTGGATTTTCTGAGGTGCAGCATGTCCATTAATTCCGGGTTGGACATGGCTTTATATGTCAGGCACAAATCGCCTCTGAGCAGGCGGTATGCCACTGAGTAGAGCTGGAGTTTCTTTAACCGGGCAGCATATGGCATCTGTTTGAGCCCTTTGATCCTCCTGGTGAGGTACTTTTGGGGTCTTTCCAGTTGCTGCAGGTGTCTGGTAAGGTACATCCCAAAAGGGGCACTGTACTCAATTATGGGCCTGATGAGGGATGAGTAAAGAGGCACGATGACCTCCCCTGATCTAGATGTGAATCCCTTCATGATTAGGTGGGCTATATAAAATGTTTTTCTAACCACTTTGGCCACGTGGTTGTCAAATGAGAGATTGCTATTAACTTGGGTCCCCGGGTCCCTAATTACTACTTCTGTACTTAATGGATTACCACCTATGTGGTAATTTGTGGGCCCTTTGTTTTGCCAAAGGGGATGACTATACACTTTTTGGCATTTAGCTTGAGGCCATGGCTCTGGCACCAGTTGTCTGTTTCTATGAGGCCCTTTTGGAGGATGCTTGTGTCGGCTGGAGAGTCTATTATGGCACCCAGTTTGCAGTCATCTGCGAACTTGGTCAGCCACAGTCCTTCTGTGTTGGCCTGTACATCCAAGAAATATATACCGAACAAGAGAGGTCCCAGGACTGAGCCTTGTGGGACACCACTTGTAACTGGTTTGGAGTCTGACATGGTTCCAGCAATTCTAACCATGTGGGTTCTGTCCTTGAGCCAATTTGCAACCCATCTAGTGACATAGGGGTTTATATTTAAGCTGGTGAGCTTATCTATAATGCCCGAGTGGGGTATTGTATCGAAGGCTTTTGCGAGGTCCAGGTAGGCTGTGTGGACCACTTTATTTATTAGGTCCCATGATGATCCTTTCCATAGCTTTGCAGACCAAGCTAGTCAGGCTTATGGGGCGATAGTTTCCAGGATCCGTTGAGGCACCACCTTTGTGGAGAGGGACCACTGTTGCTGTACGCCACTCTTTGGGTACATGTCCTGTAGTAAGGCTGAGATTGAACAGTAGTTTTAGGTTTGGGTTTAGCTCTTCTTGGAGTTCATGCAGGACGCAGCCTGGGACACCGTCTGGTCCCATTGATGCTGTGTTTTTTGCTTTGGAGAGGGCAGCTCTTACCTGAGCATCTGAGATGTCAGGGGGGCAGCACTCTGCTGAGATAGATATTTGCCCTTTTGGTGGGGAGGGAAGTTTGCGCTGAACCTGTCAGCTAGGATGTTGGCAATGTCTGTGGGTTTGGTGTATTTTTTGTCATTTTGGACTAATTCTGAGCATATCTGGGAATTTCCACCCAGGTTCCTAACATAACTAAAGAAAGCCTTGTGATTATCCTTAGTGTCCTGTGCAATTTTTCTCTCGAAGCTGGCCTTAGACAATTTTATGAGTGCCCATAGTTTTTTGCTAATACTGATCAGAGATGCCTTCCCTTTTTGGGATTTTGCTCTGTCATGTAGTAGCTTCCTCCTTCTATTGTATAGTTGGTTTATGGCTGGGGTCCACCAGACAGGACGTCTGCCTTTGGAGGATTGGGTCTTGGTTTTATTTGGGATTGCATGATCCATGCATTCCTGAAGGTGTTCATAGAATGCGTTTATAAATGATTCTGTGGTCTGGGCGTATTTTCCACAGGCCGGGGCTTTGAAGGATTCCACCTCAGTTTTGAGGAGTGTGAAATGTGCTTTAGAGAAGTTTTTCACTGTGGTTTTCTGGGCAGTGGTGGGGGTCGGGATGTGAATATCCAGTGAGATTAGTTTATGGTCTGATCTTACCAGTGAGGGATACACTTCTGGTCTGGAGCATAGAGTCCCCATGTTGGTGATGATCAGGTCCAGTATGTTTTCCCTTCTTGTGGGTGTGGTAACAAGTTGTTCCATAGCATTTGAGTTTATAAATTCTAGGAACCTTTGTGCTAGGGTGTTGGAGCTAGAGTAATGCTCCCAGTCTATGTTTGGGTAGTTGAAGTCACCCAATATAATGGTGTTTGGAGAGACCTTCATATTTTCCAGTGTTCTCAGGAAGGCCGAGTGGGGTTCCTGGGTTTGGGAGGGTGGTCTGTAGCAGGCTATAAACTGGAAGGCAGTTTTACCCACAGTTAGTTGCACATGGATAGTCTCTGATGCTTCGTGCTGTGCCACCAACCTGGAGGTGTGGGCATCTTTGACGAATATTGATACTCCCCCTCCTTTTGTGGTTCGGTCCAAGTTTTGGGGCCGAAAAGCATGGTATGAGGTATAACCTGGTAGTGCTGGGGTGCTCTCAGGAGCCTTGAACCAGGTTTCTGTTACTGCACAGATATCGATGTTCTCCATGCTAAGGAGAGTCTCGAGTGCGTGCATTTTGAGGTTTAGACTTCTGGCGTTGATTGAGTAGCATTACTCTTAGTTTCTTATCCCTTGTGATACCTATGGAGGTGGGCTTGTCTTTTGAGCCTTGCCTAAAAAAGGCACTATGGGGGTAGGAAGAGCCTTTGCCAATATCCGAAAGCCCAGGGGTGACAGGTGCAAGCCGTCCCTAGCGAAGCATCGTGGCTTGTCGAGCATGTCATCCCAGGCTGACAGGCATTGGATCCCCTTTGAATGACACCAATACTTAAGCCAATTGTTGAAATTGATCATCTTGTCTTCATATTGTGGCATCATTCTTGGTGAGGGTAAGATGCTACTTAAGGTCAGGGTCATACTGGCCTGGGCTACATGCTCAGAGAGCTCCTCTATGTCTCTTTTCATGTAGTCCAGGGAGGTACGTCTCAGGTCATTCACACCAGCATGGACAATGACTGAGTCATATTTGTACTTGCCTTGGAGTGACCTGAGTGCTTGTGTTATGTGGCGGATCCTAGCGCCCGACAGGCAGCTCACCGTGACCTTCTCCTTGTTCAGCCTGGTGAGCGGGACGTCAGTGTGCCTGATGACAGAGTCACCTATTACAAGTGTATCAGGTGTGTTGTTTAGCCTTAAGGGCTGTGACTGTTCGGCACAATGGCTTTGTGAGCTATGTGTTGCACGTGTTTTGTTTTGGGGTAGCAGTTGCTTGGGTGTCTGCTTTGGAGGTCTCTGCTGCTTAGGCAGATTTTTATTTAGAGCCTCTGAATATGTTTTTGTGTGTTTATGTGTTTGGTTTGCTGTCGTGGTAGGTCTATGTGAGACTGGAATTGTAGTGAGTGTGGTTTCCTTCTCCTCCTGACTGGTTACGCCAGTACTGAGTTGAGAGAGCTTAGCCTCCAGTTTGGCTATATGGTTGCATCTCTCACATGTGTTGGAATTTGTTGGGAGGAGGAGAGGGTTGTCTGTGTACATGAGGCAGTTGTAACATTGCCTCAAGATTCCCAGATTCACCAGCTGGACCGGAGAGGAGATTAACAACTGACCTTTGGACATGCTAGAATACTATTGGAAATTCCAATGGGGAACAAGGTACTCAAGGGGAGTTTGTGAGGGTGTAGTGCTTTTAATTTTTTAGTGCTGACTTATATAATTGCTTTAGTGAGCAAGTGCCAGGTAACTTAAATGCAATGTGTTACAGGTAACTTAAATGCAAAAATGACAAACAGCAACTTTCTTTCAAGTGAAACAAGGAAATAAGTACAGTAAGCAATGCAGATATCACTAGGGATCCACAGAAGTGCTGAAAAGCCGTGTTTTAAGTGGAATTAGCATTTCAGGGAAATAACAAGCAAACAAACAGCAAGCATACAAACAAAGCTAAATTCAGCAGGCCTGGATCTAGTCTATGCTACAGCAAACAAGGTGTACCAATTTCAGTAAGAAACAGTTCAAATATGCAGGCACTATAAGCCTTTAACCAGAAATTCCCATCTCAGAAGGGAAGAGTCCAGCCTCTCCTCCCACAAGAGTGCAGACCACAAACCTTCTTAATGTAAAATAACGGGCCTGAAGCCCAAGTGCTTAAACCAGAACTAATACACTTTTAGATTAACAGACACTGAGCCCTCAATCAGCAGTTCCCAACTTAGAAGGATGTAAGCTACCTGTCCTGCCACCACAGTGCAGGCCACAAACCTTCCTAATGTAAAACAACTGGTCTGAAGCCCAAGTGCTTAATCCAAAAGACTTAGAATGATAGCTACACTTTAATCAAGTTACTAACAAGCAGTAATAAATACAATTGAATACTTTAAAGAATGCCTGGATTAGTGCTCAAGTTATAAAAACAAAGCAAGATTCAGCAGGCCTGCATCTAGTCTATGCTACAGCAAACAAGGTGTACCAATTTCAGTAAGAAGCAGTTCAAATATGCAGGCACTATAAGCCTTTAACCAGAAATTCCCAGCTCAGAAGGGCAGAGTCCAACCTCTCCTCCCACAAGAGTGCAAACCACGAACCCTCTTAATGTAAAATAACTGGCCTGAAGCCCAAGTGCTTAAACCAGAATTAATACACTTTAAGAATAATAGACACTGAGCCCTCAATCAGCAGTTCCCAACTTAGAAGGATGTAAGCTACCTGTTCTGCCACTACAGTGCAGACCACAAACCTTCTTAATGTAAAACAACTGGTCTGAAGCCCAGGTGCTTAAACTAAAAGGCTTAGAATGAGTTACACCAAGCAGTAATAAATACAATTGAGTACTTCTAAGATGACACAAAAGCAAAATAAAGTAGGAAGAAACACAAATACAGTAAAAGCAGATTTTTTTTTTAAGTGGAAAGAGAGAAAGGAGTAGCAGAAACTAAGCTGATTGGCCTTCTCAAATGTTCTCCCTGTACTGGGTAGAATGAGGTAATGACACTAGACTGGGAGAAGGGTCCCAGATCAAATTTACACTAGGGACGGGCAACTGCAAAGCCACCAACTATAAAAACACTATGCCAACAGTGGGGAGGGTGGGAAACAAACTGCAGAAATGTTTCTCACAGCTGAAAAGCAGCAGTGAGCCTTTAAATGAAAGTTTTAAACAGCTAAAGGAGCCTCTAGAAAAAAAATGAGTTTAACTGCAACAGAAACAAACAACCCAACAGATGCTTAATAAAAGTGGACAATCTCCAGTTAATACCTCACACACAGTGAAACTAGCCAGAAAAATACAGAGTACACAAAGTGCTACAAATAACAAAGAAATAAACAACAAAATAAACAAAAAACAGGATACTTAATGTTATATATTATAGCTCCAAGTTTCCTCAGTGTCTCTCCTTCGATCAGTTCAGTGTGAAATGGCAGAACACTCACAACTGAACTTTTTAGGTAACAGAAAGTTGAAACCTGAGACAGCTTTTAAGAAAGAAATCTCAAAAGAACCAATGAGGTGCTTAGTCTAAGCTGTAGTCCAGGTGACCTCAGTCAGCCAATGACCTCAAACAATTCTCTCTCACTGAAATGCCTGATGGCTTTGGCTAAACCAAGATGTCCCTGAATCTGTGCTCAGACACACAGCCTCCACAAACACTAGGCCCAAATACAAGCCTGAATATGGAAATGCTACAAATATCCCCACTACATAGAACAAACTGCAGAAATGTTTCTCACAGCTGAAAAGCAGCAGTGAGCCTTTAAATGAAAGTTTTAAACAGCTAAAGGAGCCTCTAGAAAAAAGAGTTTAACTGCAACAGAAACAAACAACCCAACAGATGCTTAATAAAAGTGGACAATTTCCAGTTAATACCTCACACACAGTGAAACTAGCTAGAAAAATACACAGTACACAAAGTGCTACAAATAACAAAGAAATAAAGAACAAAATAAACAAAAAATAGGATACTTTATTTTATTTATTTATTTTACATTTGTTGACCGGGCTAGTCCAACTGGATATATATCCGTTTACAGTAGAGGCCCGGGGAGAAAAGCTCCAGTACATGCATAAAATGACACTGGTAAATCACAAAAAAAGTTATCTTAAAAACAAACAAAGAAATAAAGAACAAAATAAACAAAAAACAGGATACTTAATGTTATATATTATAGCTCCGAGTTTCCTCAGTGTCTCTCTTTCGATCAGTTCAGTGTGAAATATTGTATAAATCCATGGGAACATGTCTCAAAAGCAAAGATTAAAGCCAGTGGTAACCAGACTTTTTCGATTCTCGGCTCCCTTGCTGAATCCAGGTTTTCCCAACCCCCCTTGGCGCACATAAAGTGCATATTTCATTTATTTATTTATTTATTTGGTATTTGTTTAACAAGGCTGCCCGACTGGACTAGGAGACCTGGGGAGAAAAGCTCAAACGTACAATAAAAAGGCAATTACCAAAAAAAGTGTACATTCTGCTTAACAGCATAACACTGATCTACTATGGCTGACAGGTAAGCAAACCTAATGGCAACCTTATTAACTTTAAGTTTATAAGAGCAATATTTAAAATCTGTCCCTATTATTTGGCTCTGTCCAGCATACCTCTCAATTGTATATATTTCTGCAGAATGTCCAGATTTTTGCCTCATATTTTTGGTCTTTTTATCATAAAATTGTTGTTTTCTGGCAAATCACTGGCAGATCATTGAGGTTGAAGTCAGAAAATAATGACAGACAGTTAAGTTTCATACTTCATAACCTTCAGAAAATACATGCTAATGCAAAACCTGCAAAAACCTGCATTTCTATCAACTTTCTAAGTTTGTGAGAGCAGTACTTAAAAGTGTTCCTATTTTGTGCCTTTGTACCCCCACTATTTTTGGCTTTGTCCAGATTTCTTGATCTAAGAGGGTGAGAAGTGCGTGTCCAGTGGCATGGTCTAGACTTACACAGACCTCATTGCTGCTGCCAGGGATCACTCAATCTTCACTATCTCCACCAGTGACACACACACAGTCCCTTTTGCATTCATCCACGCATTTACTCACACACATCGCTCTCACTCGTTTCTGATGTCTCACACAGTCAGTCACTCCCTCATCCATATCTGCATTCACTCATACATCACTCTTACTCTCCCAATTATACACACACACACACACACACACACAGAGTCACTTCCTCATTCATACCTGCATTCACTCACACATCGCTCTGTCTGTCACACCCACACACCACACACCCACTTACGCATTCATTCATACATCCCTCTCACTCTTCCAATCTCACACACACACACACACACACACACACACACACACACACAGTCACTTCCTCATTCATACCTGCATTCATTCACTCATTGCTCTCACTCTCCTGATCTCACACATACACACACACACACACACAGCCACTTTCTCATTCATACCTACACATACACACACACACACACACACACACACACATACACATACACACACACACACACACACACACACACACAGCCACTTCCTCATTCACACCTGCATTCACTCACACATCTCTCTCACTCCAGATCTCACACACAGCCACTTCTTCATTAATTTCTGCATTCATTCACACATCGCTCTCACTCTCCCGATCTCACACACAGCCACTTCTTCATTCATTCCTGCATTCACTCATACATCGCTCTCACTCTCCTGATCTCTCTCACAAACACAGACTCGTTTGCTTTCATGCACACATTCACTCACACACGCAGACAGACACACACACACTCATACAGGCATTCACTTACCTGACGGGCTGGTTCCAAGTGCTCCACAGCCCGGTGGTTGGGGACCGCTGCTATACTTGATGCCAGTTCTGCTAAAAGCTACAGTGCAGGTCTAGACTTAGTTGGCCGCAAACTAATCAGCTTAGCTGCAAAATAACATTCTCCAATATTCTTTAAGATAAGGTTTCACACCTTAAGACTAATGTTTCTTTTTTATCAACTTCTGAATAGCTCTGTCATACCAATTATTACACCAATTGTGGTTAACTTTTTCAAGTTCAACTTTTTGTTAGCAGTAGAAACACAATCAGTGATTATTTTTAAGTATAACTCACCCCAGGATAAATATACATCTTCTGTGCACAAATCTGGTTTCCAATCCAGTAGTACAATTTATTATTAATCTTTATATGGTCAGCTTTGAAAACATGTTTGTGCTGACATGCTGCAAGACCAATCTCGCACCTGGTATGGCCACTACTTACTATCTGCCTAGTCATACCAGGCAGAACCAGTGTTTGATGCTTCATCCAAAATAATTTGGCCCTTGGTTCTTGAAGAACAAATAGTTTCCTCAACATATTCCCAATAAACCTGTCAACAAACGTTCCTACATAACCCACAAAAGTTGTGGCAAACCTTAAACTACCTCCTTAACCCTGGTAAAACCTCCACGCCACCCCTTCCACACCCAACACAGAATCCTTAGCATCTGAATTCAACACTCATTTTATTAACTCTATCACGTCCCTCCTAACCACCAAAATCTAACACACACAGTCCCCTCCCCTCCCACTACAACCACTAACTCTTTTTTCCTTTAAACCTGTCCAAACTTCATACATAAAAAAGCTCCTTAGCAAACTGAAACCCTGCTGCCTTGCTGCTGACCAACTTACCAATGAATTATTAAAAATAGGTTCTCCATCTATTGCCTATCCTATCTCTATCCTAATCAACCATTCTATCTCTGAACAATATGTACCTCACCTCTGGAAAAGCTCTCACATCATTTCCCTCCACAAGAGTGGCCCCTCTAGCGATATCTCTAACTACCAACCCATTGCCATTCTCCCACCCATAGCTAAAATCTTAGAGAAATGTATTCACCAACAACTCCTAAATCACCTTACCACTAACAACCTACAATCCCACACCCAGCATGGCTTTAGACCTAAACATAGTACTAACACAGCCTTAATATCTTCTATTGACACTTTTCATCACCTTAAGAATAATGGTCTACTAGTCTTGGCAATTTTCCCGGATATGTCAAAAGCATTTGATGCTGTTTCCCACCAAATCCTACTTAACAAACTTGCTACTTACAATCTCAGTTCATCATCACTTACATAGTTTCACAGCTACCTATCAAACTGTAAACCAGCTACCAAATGGGAGAACAATCTCTCTCCTCTACTGCCAGTATCCACTAGAGTACCCCAAGGGTCCATACTTGGACCCCTCCTCTTTATCATACTTACCAACAGCCTAAATTCAGCAACCCAACTTACTACAATCATACAATACACAGACAATACATCTCTTATCTGCTCTGCCCCTTCCCACCAAGAACTTCAAGATAAGACTCAAAAATCATTTCAGGAAATTGAAACTTACCTATCTAACCACCAACTCATTCTAAACACAAATGAACCTAAGTTAATGATTTTCGCAAACAAAACTTTCAAGCCCTACTCTTCACCTTTCTTTATTCAATCCACCAATGGAACCATAATTAAGCCTATAAATCCCACCAAACTCCTAGGTGTAACAATTGATGACAGGCTGAAATTTAATAATATTTAATATACATATTTCTCTAACAATCAAAAATGTCCATGCCAAACTCGGCTCTCTCTACAGGGCCAGACCTTTCTTAACACACCAAGCCAGACTAGCCACAACTAGATCTCATCTTCTATCTACCCTTCTCAACTGCTCACA
Organism: Protopterus annectens; assembly: GCF_019279795.1. NCBI lineage: Eukaryota > Metazoa > Chordata > Ceratodontiformes > Protopteridae > Protopterus > Protopterus annectens. The sequence continues at coordinate 568,507,176 of NC_056733.1, read as the reverse complement.
CATTTTCACAAACTTGTGCAAGGCCGACCTTAATAACTTAGATTCCTGCTATAATAAAATAGCAAAGTTTGCCAGCAACCATCCCCATAAAACTCATTATTGTTCTGTTCTTCAGCAAATGAAATGGCTTGAACTTCCCAACCTGTTAACATTAAACCAACTTACCTTCACCCACAAAACAATTCACAACTCCAGTTACTGCCATGTACTTTCCACCCTGGTCCAACCACATGCCAATACTAGGTCCCTTAGGTCTTTGGACAGGCTACTGCTAAAAACAACCCAGTCTTAGAACTACCATGATGACTCCCTCTATTCAAATAAAATAGCCAATACTGGGAATGCTTTCCCTCAATGCTTACAAAATATTCCTAACTATTCTTCCTTTACATTAAAAAAAAAAGAATATTTCAAAAAGTAGAGTTGTGTACACTTACCATAAATGTAGATGTTCGAGTGTATTCACTGTTGCAGTCCTAACCAATGGATTATCCAGCTCCCGGTAGCCCGCGATTGGACAGAATACCAAAGGTAAGTTACTTACCTTTGGTATTCTGTCCGATCAAGGGCTACCGGGAGCCGGATAACCCATTGGTTAGGAATGCAACAGTGAAACACGATGAACATCCACCTGGCTCTGCCCCTGTAGTTCTCCCGGATAATTTTCTCTCTCCTAGTACTTTCACAATTCTCTCATCACCCTTAAACAGAGCAATCCTATTTTCTCCATACGAGTTGAAACTATTGGCACAAGCCCTGTTAGATTTTTAAGTATTGCAGTGATCAAGAAACTCTGTATTATGCTATGACATATGTCACTATGCAATTTTCTTTGTCAGTCAATTTTGTTAATCATATGTTTCTTTGATTTTGTTTTTGAAATCTACATATCAGTACATGGTATGCTCTATGTTGTGCTATCACAATAACGTTTCTTAATTACTTTAGTTAACATACGACTACTAATCTATGATTTTTAGACCTAATTGTATTATTATTATTATTATTATTATTGTTTGTGGAGCTTTTCTCCCCGGGTCTCCACTGAAAATGGGCTCCTGGCCCAGTCGTACATAAATAAATAACATATCCTTGGGTGAAGTCTGTCACGCCCGTGCAATGGCCAGCAATCAAGCAGCCTCAATCCTCACCACTAAAACCAGTGAGGAGCGTCCACATAGGGAAAGGATAATAAATACACACACAGTAAAGTACAATTTCCTTAAGAGCACACAGAGATCACAGTCAGTCTGAGGGTGGTTTCTCCCTTTCTCTCCAGGTCCCCCTCAGTCTAGTGAGCACGCTAAAACCTCCAGCACCCTCTCTATCCAATCAGTGCCTTGTGTCCCTGCCCAAGTAGCTGACACACACACACACACACACACACACACACACACACACACACACACACACACACACACACACACACACACACACTGAGATAAGTTATATACAACTACACAGACACTCCTGGGGAAGGCTGGCACAGGTTCTCCAGCTGTGCCCCTTTTACCTAGACTATATGGTAGTACTACTTGCCACTATTCACTAATATTTATCAGCTACCAAAAGGCCCTTATGAAAGGGTGTCCAATTATACTGTGCAATATTATTATCCAAATGGCAAGTGCAATTGAACAGTCGAGGCTTATTTGTAGTGGCTTGACTAGTATCACTATATACATGCAATGTACTCTTAGAGCTTAAATTATCTCTACACAAAACAGCCACACTTGAAATGTTTAAAAATATTTAATAATAAATAATAAAAACACAAGACAATACTTTTTGCTACACAGTCAAGAGTTCAGAGATCACAGGAAAATGCTTAAAATAATACAGTAGAATAGTTTTGACATCAACACAGAAAAACACTTAGTCTAATCTTCCTATTTCCTAGCTATTTCTAACAAAAATACTAAAGTCTAAGATCCTACTTACATCAGACACAGGCAGAGATCTGGTGAGTTGGATGTTCTCAAGACAAAATTCTCAAATGCTCTCATTCTTTCTCTCCTTAAATTGATAACACGGTACCACTGATTCATTTCAGATTACATCATTTCTTTCTGGTCCCTAGGCTAACAGAACTAAGAGGTTAACAGCCCTTTTGATATTGCAGCTGGTAAGGAAGTTAGAGCAATAAAATAAATTATACATGTAAATTCTAGCCATTAACTCTGGCCTCAAAACAATAGGCAGAATTCCTTCTTCTAGACATCTCGGCCCCGAGACCAAAGACAGTCATAAAATGTTTGACTTAGCTTTCTTACAGCAGAGTGCACTGTTGTTACATTTTTGCAGTTCAACATTTAGCATAATTTTCTTATATTTAAGAGGACAAGCATGTGGCTTACATTAATATTTACAAATGACAGAATTATCTACAAAATTCTACCTGGCTAGGCTGGCAGCCTTCACCTATCTTCACAAGCTCAAATGGCCAGCTACGAAAACAACCCTATCCCTTAACTATTAACATATAAAATTATTACAATAATTGCTTACTAATATTTGTCTCATACAAAATCTAACAATATCCAAGAATGAATGGTCAGTTCCAACAGCAACAAAGAAAACATTACAAAGTAGCAGCATGAACAACAAACCAAAAACTCACAAAACATGCATTATTAATGGAAAATTGCACCCGTTTATTGAAAACTATTGTTTTTGCCTATTAAGCTTTAATAAATCTTCAGAACAAAAAGCATCACAGCTTGTTTAATTAGCTATGATTTAGTCACACAATATTTTTCAAATTTAATGGTAACATAAGCTTGCTTTTCTATGCTTCATTCTATATGAACTATCACTTATTTAGTACTTTGTTTTTTACTATGTGTTTTGAAGCTTAAGATGTTAATGGTCCCTCAATTATGTTACATGATTTTCACAGCTACTTAAGCTGTGAGTGAGAATAGGAAGCACTACATAGGTTTCAATAAATGTTTTTTTTTTTTTTTTTTAATTAATAACTTATTTTTATACGTTTTAGTGTCAGCTGTAATACATATGTGTGCAATCAACTCCAGCTGTTGTGCCACAGTTCTGAGGAGCAGATGATTTATGTATGGATTTTCTAGTACATAAACCCAGAATTCATTTTTGTGACTCCACCACTCAGCCATTACTAGGGATTTACCAGTGCAATTCAGTTTGCCTGTAAGGTCACATATTTCTCTTTCTACTTCATGCAACAGGTGACACTTTCAGATGATTCTCTAAACAGCACAATATCATAGTAACATCAGCATCCACATCAATCTTAAAGCTTACTGGAGTTCCATGAAATGGGAGTGTAATTTACTGGCCTGACTCAGTATTTGGCACAGCAATCACTAAACACAGGAAAAATGCTTTCTAAACACTTTCCTCATTTTTTTCTCTTGATGGCTACTTCTTTCACTAACAGTTTTACAAACAAAAGCAAAATGACAAATTTTGCTGCACTTCTTATCAACATGAATCACACTGCTCTGACTCCACATGTAAATGGTTAAATCTCATTCATTCGCCAAGCTTACATTCATTCATTCTTATTCTCTCTCATGCGCATGCTTACTTTGGCCAGCATCATGCTCTTTACTGAAATTGACATTTCCTAAGTGTTCTACCTCATACGCATCCTTTGCTGTATTCTTAATAGCATTTTGACTCTCTTGTAGTTCAGCCTCTCTAGCAATTTGAATTACATTTTCCAGAGTTAAAGTCACTCCTAATTGTAACTTTTGAGAAACTTCAATATCAGCCAACCCAAATGTAGTATTCGGGCTGGTAATGTAGTTGTTGTACTGTAGGGGCGCTGTGGGGAATTCAGCATGTACTGTTGGTTCTATATTCTCTGGTAACTTGTTGGTTCTGTGTAGTAGATGACTTGCAGAAGTTGTGTGAAGAAGCATGGGTGCGCACCTGGAGGCTCTTAATAAAGAAAGGCCTTACAACTTAATAAACTGTGTGGTCTCCTTCATTACCACGATGTAACATATTGGCGACGAGGATGGGATGCCTCCGAGTCCGCTGCGAGTAACCTGGTGAGCTGTAGTTCATGTCGGATGACTTAAGAGACGGGCCTGCTGGAGTGATGTCGGGTTCCATGTTGGGGTCACTAGTTGCATACGACTGTCAGACACAGACCTGGGAGGAGTATTGTGAAGTGTTGGAACATTTTTTGAGGCAAACCAGATAATGGAAGGGTCGAAGCGAGCCATATTGCTAAGCTCGGTGGGCAGTAAGGCGTACAGTCTGATGAGGAACTTATTGAGTCCGGATAAACCGGGGACAAATCGTTCACAGCGTTGACGAGTTTACTTCAGTCACATTATAACCCGAAGCCGAGTGCAATAGTCCAGAGGTTCAAGTTAAATTCAAGGACTAGAATGGCTAATGAAACGGTAATGGAGTATGTCGCAGTGTTGAGGAACTGGCACAACATTGTGATTATGGGGACAGACTGACAAATGCTACGAGATAGGCTCAGATGTGGCATTGCAGGCGACCGCATACAACGCAGATTGTTAGCGAGCCTGACTTGTCGCTTGAAAAGGCCTTGAAGTTGGCACAGGCCATAGAGACAGCGACTAAAGACATTAAGTGATTTACAACAGAAAACCACGGAAGGGTTGGAAGCAGGAGTGACCCACTACCAGTGCATAAGGTGGTCGTGGAGCATAATTCACAAGGAAAGTCTGGTCAGTATGCTTGTTACAGGTGTGGAGGTGAACATCTGTCATGGAACTGTCGTTTTTTAACTGTAAAATGTCATGCTTGCGGGAAAAAGGGCCATGTAAAGAAAATGTGCCGCTCAATACCCTCTCGAGCAGCCAAAAAGGGGAGGAAAAAGCAGTATGATGGAAAGGAAGGGAAACCGAAAAAATAAACGGCAGTATGCACACCACATGCGTGAAGTTACAGATAAACCAACCAGGGAAGCCGAAGAAGTGTTCACAATGTTTAACGTGAAAGAGGCCAAGTGGGAAAGAGTTGATCCCATTAAAACCCAGTTGGACTTAAATGGTAAAATGGTGCAGTTTGAAGTTGATACGGGGTGTAGTGTCACAGTTCTGTCAGAGGCAGAGTATGGGAAGTTATGGCCTAGAGAAGCTCGGAAGCTGCAGGACTGTTCAGTGACTTTGAAAACCTACACGGGTGAAATAGTTCCCACGTTGGGAATGGTGAAAATGAAGGTAAAATATAAAGACCAAGTCAAAAAATTGCCAGTCATGGTGGTAGCAGGTAAGGGACCAAACCTTCTAGGCCGGGTGTGGTTAAAGGAGCTAAACATGGACTGCCTACAGCTCCATAAGGTGGAACATCCGGGCCTGACCTTGCAAGAGGTGCTAGAGAATAATGAAGAAGTATTCAAAGAGGAACTGGGGACCTGGAGGGGTCCACCAGCAAAGATACACGTGAAAGAAAACGTCACGCCAGGATTTTAAAAACCCCGTCCTGTACCATATGCGATGAAGAAGAAAGTTGAGTTTGAGTTAGAGAGACTCACGAAGCAAGGTATAATTGAACCAGTAAAGTTTGCGGAATGGGCAGCACCAATTGTTCCAGTATTAAAGCCAGATGGTACTGTACGCATCTGTGGTGACTACAAGTTAACAGTGAACCAAGTCTCGAAGCTAGAGCAGTATCCCTTGCCAAAGGTGGAGGATGTGTTTGAAAAATTGTCGGGAGGTGAAAGGTTTAGTAAACTGGACCTCAGTCAGGCATATCAACAAGTAGTGCTGGAAGAAGGGTCAAAGACGTATGTTACCCTGAACACACACAAAGGTTTGTTCCAAGTAAATCGTTTACCTTTTGGGGTTTCCTCGAGTCCAGCTATTTTTCAGAGAATAATGGAGGGACTAGTGGCAGGAATTCCAAAGGTGGCTGTGTATTTAGACGATATCCTGTTGACGGGAAGGAACATTCGAGAGCATCTGGAGACGCTGAATGAGGTGCTGAGTCGACTGCGAGGCAGGTCTACGGGTGAACGGAGTAAATGTGCTTTCATGGCAACGGAAGCAGAATTCCTGGGCTACAAGGTGGATGCATCAGGCCTACACCCCTGCCAAATAAAGTGGAAGCCATTCAACAGGCACCAGCACCCACAAATGTTACAGAACTGAAAGCCTATTTAGGCTTACTCAACTATTATAACAGGTTCCTGCCAAATCTGTCAACACTGTTAGCTCCTTTGCATAAGTTGTTAAGGAAGGAAGCTCAGTGGTCGTGGAAAAAGGAACAGGACAGAGCGTTTGAACAGTCAAAGGAACTAATGCAATCTTCAGAGGTTTTGGTGCACTACGATAGTCACAAGGACTTAATTTTGTCATGTGATGCCTCACCCTATGGATTGGGGCGGTGTTGGCACACCGGATGCCAGATGGACAAGAGAGACCCATTGGGTTCATGTCACGAACTTTGACATCAGCGGAGTCAAACTATTCTTAGATAGATAAAGAGGGTTTAGCTGTGATGTTTGGAATCAAGCGATTTCACAAGTACCTCTATGGGAGGAAGTTTACTATTTGCACTGATCATAAGCCTTTGTTGTCATTATTCAACGAGATGAAAGCAGTGCCGCAGATGGTTTCTCCTCGCATTCAGAGATGGGCTGTAACGTTGAGAGCTTATGAATATGAGATTGTTTATAAGCCTGGAAAACACCATAGTAATGCAGATGCACTAAGTAGATTGCCGATGCCAGGGCATATCCAAGAAGAGGAAGCGGAGGACCGAGTTTTGATGATGGAAGACATAACCTTGGTGTCTGCTAAAGAACTGAGAGTTTGGACACACAAAGACCCGGTGCTTGCTAGAGTGTTTCAGTGGGTCCAGCAAGGCTGGCCAGTCCAACAAACGGATCCAGTTTTTCGACCGTATGAGGTGAGAAAAACAGAGCTGAGTGTGCAAGATGGATGCGTATTGTGGGGGGCACGAGTGATAATTCCGTCCCCAGGAAGAAGGGCACTGTTACAGCAATTACACCAAGGTCATGTGGGCATTACCCGAATGAAAGCTTTAGCTCGAAGTTATTTTTGGTGGCCAAAGTTGGACCACGAGATTGAAGTCATTGTGAATGAGTGTAAAACATGTCAACAACATCGCAATTTGCCTGTGGCGGCGCCACTACATCCATGGGAGTGGCCGAGCAGACCTTGGCAGAGACTTCATATAGACTATGCAGGACCATTCATGGGGGCCATGTTTTTGATAATCATGGATGCTCATTCGAAATGGATGGATGCATATCAAGTTAAGACACCCACTTCTCTCGTTACCATTGAATGCTTGAGGAGGAGTTTCAGTAGTCAAGGACTGCCAGAGACTATTGTATCCGATAATGCTTCATGTTTCACGAGTGAAGAGTTCAAGAGTTTTTTGAGAAAAAATGGTATCGTACATATTACATCAGCGCCTTACCATGCAGCTACAAATGGTTGTGCTGAAAGAGCTGTGCAGACTTTTAAAGCAATGATGAAGAAGTCTGGTGAAGGAAGTATAGCAGCAAAAGTATCAAGGGTGTTATTCAACTACCGTATTACTCCACAATCTACCACGGGTTTGTCACCTGCCGAGATGTTGCAAGGACGTAGATTGAGATCCACGTTGGATCTAGTGTATCCAGATGTCCGAGCAAAGGTGGAGGGGACCCAGTGGAGGCAAAAAGAATGTCATGATAGACGACGGAGAGAGCGAAGTTTTCTGGAAGGAGATGCAGTGATGACGCGAAATTTCAGTTATGGACCTAAGTGGATTCCAGGGTTCATTGTCAAGAGCACTGGTCCATTGTCGTACCAGGTGAGGTTGAATGGAGATTTCGTAGTGAGGAGACATGTAGACCAAATTCTACGGAGCGAACAGAAGAAGGATGCCATGGAACTGCTAGCCTCAGAATTACCGTTAAGTTCGGAACCAGGGCTCGCAGTGGCAGGTGGATCGCAAATCGAGGGAGACCGCCAGAACGTGGAAGGAGAGGTTTCTGAGAATCCAACCGTTCCAGGGAAGGACACACCGATACCTGAAGTGGTAACTGTGACACCGGAGTCACCTAAGGTGGTACCACTGCGCCGTTCTAAGCGTGTGCTGGTTAAACCTAGTTACTTGAAGGACTATCAATGTTAATAAAAATGCATGTATAGATTACCAGCCTAAAAATAGTAGATTGTATGGTAACCAGTTAATAACTAGTCTGTTATTTACAAGTAAATGATTAAATGCATTGTGGAACTTGTTCCCTAGTTTGCTTATGTAAGACAGTATGTCTTAGCTTAAAAGGGGAGGAATGTAGTATTCGGGCTGGTAATGTAGTTGTTGTACTGTAGGGGCGCTGTGGGGAATTCAGCATGTACTGTTGGTTCTATATTCTCTGGTAACTTGTTGGTTCTGTGTAGTAGATGACTTGCAGAAGTTGTGTGAAGAAGCATGGGTGCGCACCTGGAGGCTCTTAATAAAGAAAGGCCTTACAACTTAATAAACCGTGTGGTCTCCTTCATTACCACGATGTAACACCAAATCACATTTCTCTCCCTAATTTATTCATCTTCAGTTTTGTCAAACCTACAAAATTCAAGCAGTTCACACCAGCAACTGAAGAAGGCTTCAACAAATTCTATTTTAGCCTGAACACATATGTGAAGTATTCCCTTTCATAAATAATATTTCTTTTTTGCAAACAAGTTCATCACACTTACTTCATACTATTTATTTATTTATTTATTTATTTACATTTGTTGACCGTGAGTGTCCGACTGAATGTAGGTCCATTTTCAGCGGAGGCCCAGGGAGAAAAGCACCACAGTTAAAATAAACAGACAGTAGTTACATTGGATTACATAGCGATTAACAATTTAACATAGCAATCACTTACAACATATTTACAGATGAAGAACATAGTACATCAGTAGACAACTAGAATCTTTATCTGTGAAGTACATAACAGACATTAACAAATGTTACAATAAGAAGTTCCTGCTGTATAATAAGTACTAGGCTTATGAGCATCTGAGCTTGCTATAATCAAGGTAGTTAGTGGAGTGGAAAGAAAGGTAGTGGTTGGATGGGGTGGGTGATATTAAGAGTGGGAGTTGCAAGGGCATAGTGCGCTTTTAGTACAATTTTGAAGTGGGTGCATGATGATATGGAGGTAATTGTGGGTTACATACTAAAAACTGACTCGCACTTAACACTCAGAAAACAAAAATGAACTGTAAATGCTTTCCACTTCTTTGCCCGTAGCATAAAGTAAACTGTTTACTTGAAGTAAAAATAATGACCAGTGGAAATTTCAGGAATGGTCTTCAAGTCTGCAGGACTTTTCTGGGATGGGGTGATCCTCAACTCGATTTGAGAGAGGCACCCACTGAGGCATTGCCTAGAGGACCAACTAATCTAATTACAGCTCTGATATATGTTTATTTATATATATATATATATATATATATATATATATATATATATATAAAACAAACTACACACACACACACACACACACACACAAGCACACACATATACGCACACAAACATAATAGCTAATATAACTGCAGAAATTCAACATCATCAGCTCTTAAAATAATTTCACCAGCATGAGCCACTTCAGTAACAGATTGCAAACTGCAAATATGAGAAAAATACCAGTTTGGATGCCTAAAGCAATAAATAAGCAGCACTACTGAAGACTATATAATAATGCATTAATTCTAAACGTCTCCATTGTTAGGAAAGACAAAACAGTTTAACTACTGAAGTGTGAATACATTGGCTAAACCTTGCAGGAAAAAAAAAAACAGAGAAAAATTATGCAACATTAGCATTCTGCTACATCACAAGCTTCTAGTCTCATTGTGATTACCTAACATCTGTGAGGATAGCTCTCAACCATACTGCCTTTGAAGGTTCATACTGACTTTTAACCTTTAACTGTAGCCTATCACAAAATACTAATCTGGTTCTCAACAGTCATGAGTTCTGTATCTGTGCCACTGCAAGCACTAAATTGTGTGTGTGTGTGTGTGTGTGTGTGTGTGTGTGTGTGTGTGTGTGTGTCAGTATGTGTTTAGCACATGTATGTCAGCCTTCAGTGTCACAGCCTATAAACGAGGTAAAGAGGGAGGTAGCGTGAGAGAAAGTAAAAACATAAAAAAATAACTAGTGACAGACACCCTTAACATAGTTAAAATTGGCCATCTCGTTGAACAGTAATAGAGAGAAAAAGAGCTTCAGCCAGCCAGTAATGCAGTCATGTGTGCATGCTGGAGGTACCAGCTGACTCACGGGAGTTGCACAAAGGCAAGCAGAAGCCATGAAAGGAGACTCAGACAGGTCTGTGCCTTACACTCTGTAACTGCTTTCCTGAGTTGATGTGTGTTGCTACCTAAATATCAAAGTATTTTAACAAAGATGGAGTTGCACTTGTAGCTAAAGAAAAGTACAGTTTTGTACCTACCATAAATGTAGATGTCCGATAGGTATGCATCTGCAGTCATAACATATGGGTTGTGCTGCCTCAGGCAGCCCTTCGGTCGGCCGGATTCCAAAGTCTGGGTCTGGCCTCGGCTGATGTCGCACTTTCCCCGCCAGAGCGTCTGGGGTATAAAAGCATCAGCTGACGCCATTTTCCTCAGTTTTTCTTGCCCCAGATGCCAGGTGCCCTCTAGGAAGGCTAAATTTGGATAAATGCTGAAAAGTTCCAAACATTTGCAAATTATATACATGTATAAACAAACAAATACACCATAATAGATTCCCCCAGCTAGCTAAAGAGGGTAAGCACCCTAGGAATACCACAGAGGGAAGGGAGGGTAATCCTGACTGCAGATGCATACCTATCGGACATCTACATTTATGGTAGGTACAAAACTGTACTATGTCCTTCAAGGATGCATCTGCAGTCATAACATATGGGTAGAATACCATAGCCAATCTGGGGGAAGAGGTACTAAGAAAAGGATGGTGTAGTTAAGATCCCCTGCAGGACTGCAGTAGCAAACCCTGCTCTGGATCTAGAGCATAAAGGTAGATTGTAATGCTTGGCAAATGTATGCACGGAGCTCCAAGTAGCAGCTTCTAAAATGTCCTTGGTAGCCACCCCTCATAGGAAGGCTGTAGTGGTGGCCGTGGCCCTTGTGGAGTGAGGCCTGATGTTTTCAGGAACTGTCTTTCCATGAAAGGAGTAGCAAAATCAAATGCAATTTCCTATCCATTTTGAAATTGTCTGTTTGGAAATTGCTCTTCCTTGCACCCCAGTTGCATATGCTACAAAAAGTTGGTCAGTTTTTCTGCTAGTTTTTGTTCTGTCCAAGTAGTAGCGTAGTTGTCTGTGTATATCCAGGGTGTGCAAAAGTTTTTTCCCCTCTATTCTGTGGATTAGGGAAGAACGTAGGCAAGTGAATAGCTTGGTTCAAGGATACCCTAGATACCACCTTTGGCATAAAAGTAGGATTGGTTCTTAGTGAAACCCTGTCCTGGTGGAAAATAAGAAAAGGCTGCACTGCCATTAATGCTTGTAACTCAGATACTCTTCTTGCTGAAGTGATTGCCAGAAGGAATGCAGTTTTCCAAGATAGAAACTGTAGATCCGCTGATGCTGCTGGTTCAAAAGGAGGAAGTGTCAGTTTGTCCAGCACAAAGTTGAGATCCCAGGCAGGTAGAGGGGGTCTTCTTGGAGGTTTAATATTTTTGATCCCTCTCAGAAATTGTCTGAGGAGAGGGTGCGAGAAGATAGGTGGATCCACATTGTATTCTGCTGAAATTGCTGAAGCATGAATCTTAATGGAAGAATAGGACAGGCCATTGTGGAACAATTCTGCTAAGTATTATAGGATATGTGTTATGTTTGCCACTGTGACATCTGAGCCTTTTGATGTGCTCCAAATGAGAAATCTCTTCCATTTAGCTGAGTATGTATTCCTTGTGGAAGGCCTGCGAGCCTCCAGGATAATGTCCTTCAGCTCTGAGATAAAACAGTTTGATTGGGATTTAAGGAATTTTCCAGGCAGTTAGCTGCAATGTTTTCAAGTTGGGATGCAGGGTCTTGAAATTGTTCTGTGTCAGAAGAAGAGGCCATAGGGGGAGAGGCCCTGATTTTGCCTGAGACATGCTTCTCAATAATGGATACCAGTGCTGTCTTGGCCAGTCCGGAGCTATTAGTATCACTTTTGGCTGTTCCTCCCTGATCTTCAGTAGAACCTTGTACATCAATGGGAGAGGTGGGAAGGCATATACTGTTAGGGCTTTCCAGCTGAAAGAGAGAGAGTCCACCCTCCAAGCTTGTGGGTGGTATGTCCTTGGGCAGAATGTCTTCAGTTGATGGTTGAGTGGGGAGGCGAACAGATCTATCTCCGGCATTCCCCATGTCATTGCTAAGAGTTCGAAGATGTCAGGGTGCAGGATCCATTCGTGCATCCATGGTAGTTCTGCTTAAGCTGTCCGCCAGTGCATTTTCTTTCCCTGGCACAATTGGGACTGTAGTTGGATATTGAGATTCAGGCATAGTTCCCACAGATTCATAGCCATCCGCATAGAGGGTAAGAATGTGTGCCTCCCTGCTTGTTTATGTACCACATGACCGTGGTGTTGTCTGTCCTTATTAACAGGTGTCCTTGTTGGAGAAGGGTTTGAACGCCTCGATTGCATGCCTCACTGCCAGCATTTCCTTTTGGTTTATGTGCATGCTTAGCTGCCCTTGAGGCCATAGGCCTTGGATACATTTGCCCTCCATGTGTGCTCCCATCCTCGGTCGGAGGCGTCCGTGGTGATGGTCTGCCTTGTTTTGGTTTGTTGAAAGGCAACCCTCTGTTGGACTGGCAGGCCTGAGCCCACCACAGGAATTCCTTTTGAAGGCATGGAATGATTGGTATCATGGTTTCTAAACTGTGACTGTTGAGACCATACACTCCTTAGGTACCATTGTAATTTCCTCATATGCAGCCTGGCATGCGGTATTAGAATTATGCAGGATGCCATGTAACCCAGGGCCTGCAGGATTTTCCTTGCAGTAAGCTGAGTTTGTCTTGTCAGAATCATGAAGTAATCTGGAAGTTGTTTTTGTTTTTCTTCTGTGAGAAAGGCCATTTGGGTGGTTGTGTCCTGATATGCACCCAAAAAGGTTATCCTTTGGGATGGTACTAGTCTTGACTTTTGGATGTTGACTGTGTATCCCAAGGTCTGTAGCAGGTGTATGGCATAGGCCAAGTCCTTTATCAAATTTTTCTTGTTGTCCGCTTGTATTAGGCAGTCGTCCAGGTATGGGTAAATTTGAATTCCCTGTAGTCTGTGATGTGCAATTACTGATGCCAGGCATTTCGTGAATACTCTGGGCGCAGTAGATAAGCCAAAGGGCAATGCTGAGAATTGATAATGCTCTGATCCTGCAAGAAATCTGAGGTGTCTTCTGCAACTTGGTCGAATAGGGACGTGCAGGTATGCCTCCTTGAGATCTAGAGTCACCAGCCAAGACTCCTTGCCCAACATGGGAAGAAGTTGCTGTAGGGTCAGCATTTTGAATTTTGGCACAATGAGATAAGTGTTCAGTGCGGACAGGTCGAGAATAGGCCTCCATTGATTTTCTTTTCTTGGTACAAGGAATAGTCTGGAGTAAAATCCTTGGCCTTGTTCTGAACATGGTACCTTTTCTATAGCTTTCATCTGAAGTAAAGTGCTGATTTGTCTTAAAGCCTCTGCCCTCTGATTTGGTGGAAGGTTTGGCATTCCGCTTCTTTTTGGCAAAGTGTGGAAGTGGAACCTGTATCCTTTGTCTATTATTTGCAGTGTCCATGTATCCTTTGTAATATAATGCCAGTTTTTTGAGAATAAAGCCAGCTTTCCGCCCAAGGGTGCTTCCAGTTGATCCCTGGTAGGCAGAATCAGAGTTAAGTCATTGAGCCTGTCCTAGTGTAGTGGTTGTTGTTGCTGTTGCACTACTCCTCTGGTTGGCAGGCTGCCACTGACGGCCTCTGTAGGAGCCCTTCGATTGACCCCTGCCTCTAGGGCGCCTGTTCCTGCCTCTCTGGGCTCTGTCCGAGTCTGGAAAGGACCAATTCTTAGTAGGCCAGTTTCTGCTGAATCTCGGTGGTTGAACTTGCAGGAAACCTTTAACTGCTTGCACAGATTTTGCCTTTTCTTCAACCTTTTTTAAGATCTCCTGAGCAGAGGAGCCAAATAAATTTTGTTTCTCCATTGGAGCATCCAGGAGTTTAGCTTTGACATGGTCTTGCAAAGATTGCTCCTTCAGCCAGGCATGCCTACGAATAACTGCCCCAGTCATAGCTGATCTAAATGAAGCCTCCAGTGCATCATAGCCACATTTTAAGAAATGATTACTAACCTGTTGTGAATTGTGTACCAAATCCTGAAGGGATTTACGGTCTAGGGGTTCAGGAGAAGAAAGTTTCTTATTCAGTTCATCTAACAAATACTCTTGGTACTGTATCATATGAAATTGACAGTTTAATGCCCTGACAGAAAGAGTTGCAGAAGTATACACCTTCTTTCCCCATCTCTCTAAAGCTCTAGACTCTCTTTCAGAGGGTAGAGGATTTTTGGCAGTAGCGGCCGCAACCCCTTTAGGGCCCTGAGAAATAGTTTCTGGGTCTGCAGAATGGGCTTTATACTGATGGAAATGAGAATCCGGGACCCTGTAGTATCTGTCAGGTTTGGCAGGGGCCGGAGGAAGAGTATCAGGGGCTGTACTGACATCATTGTACACATCATCAATTACATTCAGAACAGGAGGTATAGCTAAGGGCCTATGCTGAGGCAAATGCAAAAAGGTCCTTAATCTTTTTCTAGAATCAGAGAAATCCTGACCTTGCCACTGAAAATGCTCTCTCATGGAGTGTAGAGTCTCACCAAAGGAAAACTCTTCAGGAGGGGAGGCCGAAGGGATAGATTTCTCAGCATCTGAATCCTCATAGGGTGAGTAAGCCCCTTCCTGGTGGTCTGACAACTCAGATCCATCCGTGGAATCATCTGAAGAGTGTGGGTCAGAGGGGTCAGACCTGGGCCTTTTGTCTGGAGGAGGTTGAGAGGCCCTGTCTGGGTGAGGTTGTGAACCCTGAATTAAGGAAATAAGGTCCTCAGCAAGGCTGAGGATCTGTGAACTAGAGGAAGGCCTCTGGGAGGTAGATTTGGTAGGCAAAGCTTTAGAAAGTTTGGCAGCTTTAGCCTTGGAAAAGGCCTTAATGGACATGGAAGCAGGGGGCCTAGCTGCCCCACGTGGAGTAGAAATGTCCAAAGGTATGGTGTCGGACATTTCCTGAACACTGGTTTCAGTTGGAAGTTCTGTAGCCGACTCAGCCGGGCCTCCCGGCCTCGGTGGTCGGAAGTATGGTTTGGAAGAAGGAATCTCCGAGGACTCGGTTTCGCCAAAACCGAGGCACTCGTAGGCCTAGCCGTGGTTTCAGCCGAAACCGCTGGGCGTGAGTGTCGGTCCTTTTCCTTACGTTTTTGACCATATGGTCGGAGTCTCCGGCGGCATTTTATAAGGAAAAGCGGCTCCAAAAATTCCTCTGCAAACTCCGACCGACGCCTAAGAGTTTGTCGGTTGAAGGAAGCACAGGCTAAACAGGCCGATACGCCGTGGTCTGGGCCTAAGCAAGGAAGGCAGTAGGAATGGAAATCCTTATGAGGTATTTGTTTCCCACAAGTTAAACAATTATTTACTTTGTCTGACATCGGCTGAGGCAAGAAAGAGTCCCCAACGGGTACTTAGCTTTTTCAAGTCTTCGGTAGCTGAATTCACTGGATCTGACCGACCGGCACTTGCGAACAGCTTCTGCTTCGGCACCGCGGCAAGAAAGACTAAGGAAAATGGCCGGCTGATGCTTTATACCCCAGACGCTCTGACGCCGGGAAAGTGCGACATCAGCCGAGGCCAGACCCAGACTTTGGAATCCGGCCGACTGAAGGGCTGCCTGAGGCAGGACAACCCATATGTTATGACTGCAGATGCATCCTTGAAGGACATCAGGGTGGCTGTAGACATTTCATGAAAAAAAAACAGAATGAGTCAGTGATATTCAGGATACTTGTTTCTTCCATCATACATCTATATGTCTCTCCTCTTTTATCTCTCACCAGTTCATACCATGTTTATTACCACAAACCCCTTTTATATACCTCTGATCGTTTATCTTAAGTTTATTCTATGCTGGTTTACTGAGTCCATCCTAGATGTGCATTTCCTTTTCAAAATGTTTTGCCTCACAAAAGTGCTTTTTGGTTTCTCTACATCACTTCTCTATCATTGCAAATATTGTAGAGATGTTTTTGAACCTTTTTATGTACTCCTGAATGTATAATTCTTTTTTATGTGTATGTAACTAAAATGTATTTTTAAGTTTTTGTATCTGTTGTATAATTTTATCTCACTGTGGAGCTTTTCTCCCCCGGTCTCTGCTGAAAATGAGCCACTAGCTCAGCCAGACAAACCTGGTCAACAAATGTAAAATAAATAAATATTCACTCTACATCTTTATTACGAGTAGCAGGTAGACTCAATCACACTGATAAAGCAGGGTGGCTGTGGATATCTGAAGGAAGAAACAGGTATTGCACTAACAAAGCAGGCTGGTTGTGAATATCTGAAGGAAGAAACAGGTACCGCACTAACCTAGCAGGGTGCCTGTTGAGATCTGATGGAAGAAACAGGTATCACACTAACAAAGCATGGTAGCTCTGTCTGCAAGTAAGTTGTTGCCTTCAGAGATAGCACTAACTTACCTAATTAATTTGTATACCATGTTCCATTATACTGGCTAGCTACTTCCATGTTAGTAAAATATAAGTTCATGCATGAATGTCTTCAAATCTTAGGGTTAATGGTAAAGCACTTACTGAAAATTGTTGTTTTCACATCAGGGAAGGAGAAAAGAGGGTGATATAAAATGTGTTTTCTTCTGAATGGTGAGGTTTTTGGAGAGGCAGTATCAGGAACAAGTAAGGTATGAGGGGAGGAAATGAAGCAATGTGGACAGGAAGTGCTATTACACAAGACTGTGGAACAAAAGTTCAATGTTATACAGGTTCATAGGTTCATAGGTTCATACTAGGCTATCTGCCCAAGGGCATTTATAAGCCTAGCCCATAGTTATGTGGCTTTCGCCACCCCTTTAGTTTGAATAAAAACTATGCCTATCATTTTGCTGTGCCTCTGTCAAGCAGTGACGCTGAAGTAATCCCTGGGGTATATCTGCAATCTCCCATCCATTGGTCAAGATTCCTCTTGAACAAGACCAGAGAGGTGCTCTGCCTCACATGTACCGGGATTTTGTTCCACAGCATAGGGAGTCTCTGGGTGATGAATCTGTCCCTCCAGCACGCTCTATTTATAACCGTGTCAAGGTTTAAGTCTCCCGCCCTTGTGGTTCTGAGGGATCTAGATTTTTGAGGTGAAGCATATTCATCTAATCTGGGTTTGACATGGCCTTATATGTCAGGCACAGGTCACCTCTGAGCAAGCGGTATGAGACTGAATAGAGCTGGAGTTCTTTCAGTCGGGCAGCATAAGACATATTTTTGAGACCCTTTATCCTTTTGGTGAGGAACTTTTGGGGCCTTTCAAGCTGCAGCAGGTGTCTGGTCAGATACATTCGAACGGGCATTGTACTCAATCATAGGTCTAATAAGTGATGAGTACAGGGGCCGCTGACCTGCCTTGATCTAGATGTGAACCCCTTCATGATCAGGTGGGTGATATAGAAGGTTTTCCTAACTACTTTAGCAACATGAGTGTCAAACTAAAGGCTACTGTCAACCTGGGTCCCCAGATCTCTGATGACTTTTCTGTGCTCAGTGGATTGCCACCTATATGGTAGCTAGGGGTAGCCTTGTTTTTCCCAAAGGGTATGACTATGCATTTTTGGCTTAACTTCAGGCCATGGCTCTGGCACCAGTTATCCATTTCTGTGAGGCCCTTCTGGAGGATATCTGTGTCAGATGTGTTTCGACTATGGCTTCAGTTTGCAGTCATCTGCAAACTTTGTCAGCCATAACCCTCCTGTGTTTGCTTGTACTTCAGAAAAGTAGATGCCGAACAAGAGTGGACCCAGGACTGAGCCCTGTGGGACACCACTTGTGACAGGCTTTGAGTCTGACATGGCTCCAGCAACTCTGACCCTGTGGGTTCTGTCACTTAGCCAGTTTGCAACCCATCTTGTGATGTATGGGTTTACATTCAAGCTGATGAGTTTTTCGATGATACCTGAGTGGGGTATTGTGTCAAGGCCTTTGCCAGGTCGAGGTAGGCTGTATGGACTGCCTTTCCTCATCAATGGCCTTGGTGACTGTCTCAAAAAGTCAACCAAGTTTAAGAGGCAGGATCTGCCTTTGACAAAGCCAAACTGAGTTGGATCCAAAGTCTGCAAGTTCCCTATGTCATTATTTATGAGTTCCATTATGATCCTCTCCATGGCTTTGCAGATAAGGCTTGTCAAGCTAATGGGGCGGTAATTTCCAGGGTCTGTGGAGGCACCGCCCTTATGAAGTGGGACCACAGTCGCCGTGCGCCACCACTTGGGTAATGATCCTGAGGTGAGGCTAAGATTAAACAGCTGTCCTAACTGTGGGTTTAATTCCTCATTGAGTTCATGAAGCACACAGCCTCCCCGGAGGCATCCCATGGATGCTGTGTTTTTTGCCTTAGTGAGGGCAGTTCTCACCTGGGCGTTGGAGATGTTTGGGGGGCTACAATCCTCTGGAATAGATATCTCTCCTTTGGGGAGGAGAGAGTTTGCACTGAACCTGTCAGCCAGTATGTTGGCAATGTGTGTAGGTTCAGTAATTTTCACATCATTTTGAACTAATTCTGAGCATATCTGGGAGTTTCCTCCTAGGTTTCTAACATAGCTAAAGAAGGCCTTATGATTCTCTTTAGAGTCCTTGGCATTTTTCTCTCAAAATTTGCCTTGGATGATTTTATGAGAGCTCTTAGTTTTTACTTATAATGATCAAAGGTGTCTTACCTTTCAAGGATTTTGCTCTATCTTGTAGTAGCTTCCTCCTTTTGTTGTAGAGCTTGTTTATGGCTGGGGTCCACCAGACTGGACGCTTGCCTTTGGTACAGAGAGTCTTAGTTTTGTTTGGGATTGCCTGATCCATGCAGTCCTGTAGGTGCTGGTAGAAGGCATTTGTAAGTGATTCAGCAGTTTGAGTAATGTTTACCACTGGCTCAGGGGCCTTAAAGGAGACCACACTAGTTTTTAGAAGTGTGAAATCGGCTTTTGAGAAGTTTTTCACTGTGGTCTTTTTGTTTCAGGTGGGGGCGGATGAGGACCTCCAGCTTAGATTAGTTTATGATCTGATCTCACCAGTGAGGGGTATACTTCGGTGTTGAACATTTTGATCCCATGTTCGTGATGATGAGATCAAGTATGTTTTCTCCTCTTGTGGGGATGGTGACTAGTTGTTCCATGGCATTTGAGTTTATGAACTCCAGGAATCTTTGGGTTAGAGTGTTCGGGCTTGAGTAGTGTTCCCAGTCTATATTAGGGTAGTTAAAGTCACCTAGTATGATGGTGTTTGGAGATACATTTATCCCTCCAATGTTTTCAGGAAGGCCATGTGAGGTTCCTGAGTTTGAGAGGGTGGCCTGTAACATGCTACAAATTGCAGAGCAGTCTTGCCTATGGTTAATTGCACCTGGATGGTCTCCGATGCATCATGCGTTGCCACCAACCTTGAGGTGTGGGTGTCCTTTATGAATATGGACACCCTCCTTTCTTGGTGTTGTCCGGATTTTGGGGCGAACGCATGATATGAGGTGAAACCTGTTAGTGCTGGGGTGCTCTCAGGAGCCTTGAACCAGGTTTCTGTCACAGCACAGACATCGATGTTCTCCATATTGAGAAGGGCCTCGAGTGCGTGCATCTTGAGATTGAGACTTCTGGCATTGAGCAGCATTACCCTTAGTTTTTTCCTTTTGGTGTTCTAGGGTGGTAGGTTTAGAATTTGAGCCTTGCCTAAAAAGGCACTATGGGGTGGCAAGAGCCTTTGCCAATATCCGAAGCCCAGGGTGACAGGTGCAAGCCGCCCTTAAAGCAGCGTGGCTTGTCCAGCATGTCATCCCAGGCAGACAGACATTGATCCCTTTGAATGACACCAGAATTTAAGCCAATTATTAAAGCTGATCATCTTATCACTGTATTGTGGCATCATTCTAGGTGAAGGTAGGATACTGCTCAAGGTCAGGGTCATACCTGCCTGGGCTACATAATCAGAGAGCTCCTCGATGTCCCTTTTCATGTAGTCCAAGGAGGTACGTCTCAGGTCGTTGACACCAGCGTGGACAATGACTGAGTCGACTTGTACCTGCTGTTGAGAGACCTGAGTGCTTGCGTTATGTGGCGGATTCTAGCCTGACAGGCAGCTTACTGTGACCTTCTCTTTACTCAGTCTGGTGAGCGGACGCCAGTGTGTCTGACTAGGGAATCACCAATGACAAGTGTGTCTGGCATTTTGTTTGGCCTTAAGGGCTGTGACTGTTTGACACTCTGACTGTGTGGTCTATGTGTTGCATGTGTTGGGTCGTGAGGTGGTAGTTGTTTGGGTGTCTGCTTTGGTGGCCTCTGCTGTTTTGGTAAATTTTTGATCAGAGCCTCCGAGTATGTCTTTGTGTGAGTATGTGTATGATTTGAAGTTGTGATGGTACCATGTGTGACTGGGTATGTATTGTGTGTGGTTACCTTCTCCTCCTGTCTGGTCTTGCCAGTCCTATGTTGAGAGAGCTCAGCCTCCAGTTTGGCCGTATAGTTGCATCTCTCGCATGTATTTGTGTTTTGTGGGAGAAGGAGAGGATTTTTGAAGCAGAAATTAAAGTGGAGTGGGAGGCCTTATACCAAAGTGACCAATGGTCCCAGTTTTTCCAGGACAGTCCAGGTTTGGAAGTCTCTATCCCGGAATCCCAAACATTGCCTTTGGGACACAGAAATGTCCCAGTTTAGACCTCTCAGTCTGAATGGTGACTTGGCTTCCCAGGGTGGCCAGTCCACCTGCTTTACCATCCTAAGCAGCTCTGGGGACTTTGCAATTTTTTGGGGATGCCATTGGGTATGGGATAAGGTCGGATGCCTTCATCATGGCAGAATCCTTCCAGGCTCTGCCACCAGTCAGTCAGTCACTCCCTCAAGAGGTCTATATCATATGTGCGAATCGCACAAATTGCGAACATTCATAATATCGAACGTACCAGCCCTCGAACTTCCTATTGTCGGGGGCTGTGCCCCCCCCCCGCTAAATATATATTCCAACTCCGAGATTACACTACAGTGAGGAAAGGGCAAATATCCCATTCTTCACTGTACCGCGATCTCAGAAAAAGCACTTTGAGGTCCGGTACGTTCGATATTATGAGCGTTTGCAATTTGTGCGATTCGCTCATATGATATATACCCCCCTCAAGTACTTCCATCATGGGGGGGTTCTGCTTGACCCCACTCACCCAGGCAAGAGCTCTCCAGGCCCTACACCCATCTGCCTGGTGCTCCCGTACTGACTTCTGATTAGGGCCAAACCCTACAGTCCTCCCCTTCGACCTGGCCAAGAGACCTTCCCCAACCATGGCCCCCCATGTCAGGGGACTCCGCCACCTGCATGTCTCCTGCAGGCTGCCAAATTGTGCCAGATCACTCATGCCCTCGGACCCTCTCAGGGGAGCTTCCCTCCGATCCCGTCCGCTCCTCCAGAACTCTCCTCGGCCGCTGAGGGGCAGATCCACTCTCATGAAGGCTTCAGAGTCCCCCTGCTTTCCCATTCAGAGCAGCTCTGGGGACTTTGAGATTTTACAAGGCTGCTGTCAATTATGGGGTGAAGTTGGATGGCTTCACCCCAGCAGGAGCTCTCTAAGCCCCTCTGCGATCCACCCTGGTGCTTCCTCGAGGACTTCCATCATGGGGAGCTCTGCCTGACCCCACTCAGCCAGGCAGGAGCTTTCCAGGCCCCACCACTGTCTACCAGTTGCTCCCTTAAGGAGTTCCATCATGGGGGAGTGTGCCTTACCCCCCTCACCCAGGCAGGAGCACTCCAGGCCCCGCTGCTGTCCACCTTAGTGCTCCCTTAAGGACTTCCATTGTGGGGAGCACTGCCTGACCCCCCTCACCCAGGCAGGAGCTCGCCCAGCCCTGCCACTACCTGCCTTTCTCCTCCTTCCAGACTTCTGCCCCAGAGGGGGCATGGTCTATACCCCCTCACCCAGGTGAAAGCTGTCCTGTACCAGTCACTTTCCACCTTTCTCTCCTTTACAGACTTCAATCAGGATTGACCACTTTGGGGTTCCACTTCTACCCAGGAGAGAGAGCTCTTTTCCAGTGTTAAATATCTCCTAACTGCTGCCAAATTATGCAGTGTCAAGCGTGCTCTTGGAGCCTCTCAGGGCATCTTCCCACCCTCATGGAACTCTGCTGGGCCACGCATGACACCGATTCTCCACTTTGCCTTACCTAGGGACTTTCAAAAACTTTGGGAAATGGCCCTGGGTCCCACCCACCATCTCCCATGCACACTTCAGCACACTTCAGTCTTTTGCCAGGTGCCAGCCAGCTGCCTTGCCTGGCATATGGCAACTCCCCTCCTCAGCACGGCAACCTGGAGTGGCACAGAGTCAATTCAACACCTGGTGTGGCATCAACTGGATGCCTGGGCCAGAGCTGGAGTAATTGCCCTGGTATGAGATGACATTTCCAGGCATCTTCCCACCCTCATGGAACTCTGCTGGGCCACAAAGCCTTAGACAGTCCCTCATCCAGACTTCCATGACACCGGTTCTCCACTTTGCCTTGCACCTAGGACTTTCAAACTCGCAGGGGAGATGGCCCTGGGTCCCACCATCTCTGCACTTTTTGCGGCACACTTCAGTCTTTCACCCCCACAGTGCCAGGTGCCGACGAATGTGCATCACTTCAAGCCTCCTGACATATGGCAACTTGCCTCCTGAGTGGTTCTATTTACAGAGTGGCATCAACACAATGCCTGGTGAAGGACTGGAGGCCAATCTGCTTGCCCTGGTGTGAGATGACATGGCTGCCCTATCTCCACTCCCATGGGAAGTGGGAGAATGGGATTGCAGACCTGGCTTCCCAGGGTGGCCCTCAAGTGTCCCAGTTTAGGTCCTGTAACAAAATGGTCACCTTGCCTTATACACTACTTGGTATGCAAACTGAATGCTAATCAGATGTCCATTTTCCCACACGTACCTATTTTTCAATTACTACAGACTGAGAGGTATATATGTGAGTGAATGAAAACTACTTACTGAAGTAATAACATGACCTGGAGGCAAGGGAATATATACAGGAGAGCACACTGTACCTGGAAGTTATTTATTTTATTTACTTGACATTTGATTACCGGGAAATTTTGACTGGGGTCTGAGGATCCTATTTTCAGCAGAGGCCTGAGGAGGAAAAGCTCCAAAAATGCATAATTAGTAACATCAGTCATAGATAAGGTATACTAATTAAATATACATCAACTAGTTAAAATAAAACAAAGTTGTCAGTTGATTAATAATGTAAAAGGATTGTAGGGAAATATAGCAAAAATGTATTATTTGTAGGAAAGAAGAGTAAGATAATATAGTTTAATAATCGCATAAAATGAAATAGAAAGTGAGATATGATAAGAAAAGGTTGGAAGTAGAAGAGGGGAAGGTGTTTAAGGGAGAAGGAGAAGTAAAAAGAAAGATAGTTGAAAAGGAATTTGCAGTTAGGTAAAGTTAAAGTGAGAAGATACAATATTAAGTGGGATTAGAGCAGGAACAGATCCATGCTTTGCTTAAGAATTATTTTAAGGCACATCTAAATGAGGGAATGTTGTCATTTGCTCTGATATTTGTGGGAGGATCATCCCAGACTTCGGCAATGGAGGAAGGGTACAGGCATTTTCCTGGATTTTTCTTGGGTTTATCTACTGACAGAAGTTGTTTGTCTTCAGATCTTGGGGATCTAGTGGGGAGATAGCTAGGGAGAACAGAAGTTAGAGCAGGTCAGGCAGTGAGTGGGCTTATAGATAATGTTGTGGGCAGTTAAAAGTTGCATGAAGTTAAGGCATTGTGGTAGCTCGAGCCATTGTAGTGCATGAAGTGAAATGCTGTGGTGAGTAGAGTTTATAGTGTATTTTGCTATTTTGTTATACAGGCTTCAAGTTTTGATAAGAGGGAGGTCTGGAAATTAGTAAAGATATTAGCATCACACAAGAGGCAAGGTAATAAACAGGTGTTAGCAAGAATGATTCTAGTACACTGATTAAGAAAACATGAATGCCTGTAGAGCATGACGACGAGTTTCTGGCGAGTTTTTTTTTTTTATGTTGTTTTAGATATAAAGGTCAAATTTCAGGTTTTCATCAATGATTACACCTAGCAGCTTGGTGTGTGGCACTGCTTCAATTAAAGTGTTACTTGTGGAATACATTTTAAAATTTGATTTATTTAAGGTTTGTCCTTTAGGAAAAAAAGGAAAAGTTTTGTTTTATTGGGATTAAGTAATAGTTGGGAGTCATTTAACCAGAGTTCAATGGATGAAAAAAAATATTTTTGCATAGCTTGTTCAAGGTGCATTATGTTATTAGGCAAGCAGACAATGGCAGAGTCATCAGCATATTGAATTAGAGTAGCTTGGTGGGAAGCTAAGTGAAGGTTGTTTATGAAGATGTTGAAAAGTAGGGGGCCAAGGATGGCACCTTGGGGTATCCCAGTGATGTTTGGAAGGAAGGAAGAAAGGGAGCCTTGCCATTTTACTAAAAGCTGTCTATCCGACAGATAACTTTTAAACCATGTCAGGGTGGGGGATGTGAGACCAAGTAAGGAAAGTTGGTATGAGAGCTTGGTGTGAGAAACTGTATCAAAAGCTATAGAAATCTAATAACAGTGCAGATACAAGATGACCAGAATCTCTCAACACAGTTTAGGGTGTCCATGAAGGATAGCAGAGTGGTACAGGTGCTATATCTTGGACTGAAACCATGCTGGATTGGGGACAATAGTTTGCTGTGGAGAAGATAATTAATGAGCTGTGTACGGATACATTTTTCAAGTATTTTAGACAGATGTGATAAGACAGCCGTGGTGAGATAGACAGATCTGAGGAATTTCCCTCTTTGTGTAGAGGGATAATGAAAGACTTCTTCCAAATGCCTGGGACGTACAGTTCTGTGACTGATCTATTTATAAGAATACTGACTGGGTAGGCTATGGACTCAGCAACAAGCCTGAGGTATTGAGCAGGAAGAGTATCTGCTGAATTGGAACTAGGTTTGAGTTTTAGAAGAAGTTTTTTATGAAGTTGGTAGAGACTGGGTGAAGTAAAAAGGTATGAATAGAAGCACTAGGGCAATGAGTAACATTAGTACTAGTTGTACTTGGCTGAGGTGTGTTGTAAGCAGAGGATTGTTCTACTGAAGGTGAAGGATGAGTATTGGTTTACAGTAGGTTAGAAATACTGTCCATGAAATGAGAGTTAAAGTAGGTGGCAATTTCAAAGGGAGATTTATCTGAGAGAGGGCTAGGATTTTGTTTTGTGTCTGGTTTAAGAAGGGAGTTGATTGATGACTAGAATGTTTTTGGGTTGTGTGAGGTATAGATCGCTGATAGGTATAACATTGCTCTTTATCAGAAATAAGCTGTTTGACTTTATTACCGAGTTGTTTATAATGCTGTAAATTGTTTTGGTATTTATCTTTTAACCATTCGTTCTGTGCTTTATTTCTTAAGGACATTAGTTGCTTGGTGGCAGCTGACAGCCACAGGGCATGATTAATTTTGATTATTTTTGTCTGAGTAGGAGCTAAGCTGTTAAGAATGCTTAAAAATGTAGTATTAAACTTATTTACAACTTCATCAAGAGGAAAAGTTTTTAGAATAGTCCAGTTAGTACAGTTCAGTAATTATAGAAAAAGACTCTAGATTAAATTTTATTAAGTTCCAGTTTGATTTATATAAATGCTTTTTTAGGAGAATATTTGGATATTCTGATGGCAAAGGAGGGTAGGTGGTCACTTAGTGTGTTGAGAAGGGTATTTGATTGTGTAAATTTGTTTGGGTCAGATACTAGGATCCAATCCAATACGGATCCTTGTTTGTTACATTTATCATACCTTGTAGGGGATAGTATAAGTTGTGAGAAATTGAATAGGTTTTTATAGAGGTGATCTTAAAAACTGAGGTAAGAGTTAGCCAATTTAAGCTAACAACGCCAAGAATGATAGTTTCACATGGGATATTTTCAATGGTCCAAGAAAGAATGTTTTCAAGTATGGGGATGGTCTGTGCTTGGGGAATATAAATGACAACTACACATAAGTTTTTTGAGTTATTCATTTTTAGGATGGTAATGAGTAATTCAGTATTTTCAAATTTGGGGATGGGACCTGGGTACTTTGTAACTGTGAAGTAAGAAGTAACTGTTGTAAAATAATGCAGTTCCACCAGCTTTTTCATGCAGTCTATTTAGTCTGATTAAGTTATATCCTGGAGGAAGCGCTACAATATCTTTTACATTAGGTTTTAGCCAAGTCTCAGTGGCAACTAAGAAGTCTGAAGTACGTAGTACAAACCAGGCATGAAAGTCTTGAGATTTTGTTACAAATTATGTGAAAGTTAAGGGTAATAAAGTTCTTTCTTTTTTGCTTTGGGATGAGCTTGCATGGGTATGAGAAGAACTAGGGGTAGGGGATGGGCCTGGGTTAGGGTGAGAATTGCCCAAGAGGGAAATAAATGAAAAATAGGTGGTGAGTATTTTGAGTGAAAGAGGAGATTCTTTTCAGGTAATATTGAGACTTAAAGAGTTTGGATTTGCCTTTTAAAAGTTTGCTTTTAGGAGAGGTTATTATACATGTTTTAAACAGACCTGGTGTTACAGTACAGAAACTGTAGTATTATCAGGGATTCCTGTATCTCGTTATAGAAGTGTTATGACTATTTGTAGTAGATGTATGGTAGAAAGTTAACTAAAGAAGAAGGAAAGGTACAGAAAAGGAAATAATGAGCGTTTGTGATAGCCTGACATGGTACTGGCTTATATGTTATATAGTGGAGAATTTGGACAAAATTGGTTATTCCTGAGAAGGTGATAAACATATTAGGAGTGGAGCATTTTAAAGGTGAAAGCAAGAGCTTAAGATAGATATTATAGTAGGGATGTAATGTGACAGCAGGAGATGTATTCTGATGCTATGGCAATATTGTGGACATATGGGGAGGGGGACAATATGGTGGATATATGGGGAGGGGGGTGATGATGTTTAGTACTAGAATAGCTTTAACTGCTTAAAAATGGAAGTAGGAGGAGCATGGGGGTATAAATCTAGCAGTAGTGGGCTGGGTGGGATTTGGGAGGATGGCAGTGAAGCAGAGTGAGCCTGAGGGCAGAGAGGGCAAACGGATTGGAAAGAACACAGTAGGAACTGCAGGTCAAGCTGGAGAAGAAATGGAGAGGAAATGGCTGAAGTGTTTTTATAGTAGTATGAGTATGTAGTGTTTTGGAATAGGTAGTGAGCTAAGATAAAATGCCAAAATATTCACACCATGGAGAATACAAACAGAAAGAGAAGGAGTGTTAAGGTTAGAATAAAAGTGGAAAAATGGAACTAGTATTATGGGAATTACATGGGGTGAAATAGTATTGTGCTAGAGAAATAAAGCAGACAGAAAAAACTAAAAATAAAGTGAACATTAAACAAAGCAGGAAAAATAAGAAAGTGGAGATTATGTATATGTAAGGACAGCTGGAGAGTAGTAATGGGTAACTAGTGTGTCCAGGTGATGAGCAGGGGAAGCCAAAATTAAAAGTATCAAAAATAGTGAGAGTTATACCGAAAAACACATAAATTATACAGGAGTAAGTTGCAGGTGATCACAGAAGCAAAAGGTCCAAGTTTGGATAAAGTCTTATGGTAGCTGGTGATGCAGTTGTGAGGGGTGGTGGGGACAAGTCTTATACTGTAAATCTGCACATCACTGCAGACGTAGCGCTGATGTGCAGGTACAGATTTCAGGTATAAGGTATAGGGATGTCAGCATTTCTTATTAGAACCCATCCCTCAGATGTTTTTTTCTTATCAGATGGTGCATGTTCAAAATAGCACTCTTGAAAACTTGTCTTTTGTGAAAGCAGTTGGTTCACATGACCTACCACAACACTGCAAGTTTGAAAGACTTTCAGCTAGTCGCCCTTTAAGTATTTCAACATTATGCCATTTGGATACTTTGGTCTTGCATCATTTCTGCAAATTTATTTCATGATTCGAAATGTGAATCCACTCAGCTGACCCATTTCCAATGACCATTACAAATGAAAGGGGCTGAACTAGACTGTAGCTACTGATGAAAATAAAAAGTTAGCCCACATTAGTAGCTACAGCAGCAAAAAAAAAAAACAGCTAGTGGTTTTCACATAATGCAGCATCTAACCACAAAACAGCAAGTTACCAAGCAGCCACTTATGCTTTGCTTTTTACATGTTAGACCTCTAACTACAGTGATTATCAATTTTAATTCAGATGTTGCTGACAGGAAATACTGATTTTTAGGCCTTAGAAAAATATTTGGATACCAGGGAATAAGCAGGAATAGAAATATTCAGCTTTGTGCTCCCCAAGATAGTATGTAAAACTCAGAAATGTTGATGCCTGCATGAGAAACTATGCAATAAAATGCATATTCATGCACTTTTGTTACATACAAATCAACCGCTTCCGCATCTAAAACCATTTTACAGACAGTGCAAAGTTATGTCTCACACTCCTTGACCACTAGAGATACAAAAACGAGAAGCAGCCAAGTCAGTAAAGTGACACTGGGCAGACATGTTATGAGAATAGTCACAACAAACAGCGTCATGGCTGGTGCACATCAGAAAGAGGAACCACAGCCTAGTTTCATTAGCTAATTTTTGCAAAAGCATTCATAAATCAGACTCCCGAAGATGTTTCACACCTTCAAATAAGTATCTATTTACACCATAGCTACCACTTTCACGATATCTTTATGTTTGTTTAAAAACAGTACTTTTATGACACTTAGGATTTTCCTGCTACAAAGTAACATTAGAAAAAACTAAAATGTACACAACATTGAGAATAAATCAGCTGATGTACACTTTCATATTATAAAACATTAAGATAGTTAAAAAACAAGATGAAAGATAAATTAGGATAGTCAAAAAAACAAGATGAAAGAAGATGAAATGGGCATTATGACACCTCCCCTTCAGCGCTCAGGTTACCAGCATTCCTGTACTATAACTAAAGCAAACATTTCATCACAATTACTTGCACAGGACTACAATGTAATACTACTACAATAATGTGTTCACTCCTAACTATTAAAATATTTTCTGTTTGTTCTGAAAAACATACAGATAAGCAAGCAAATATGGCATTTTAAAAGTATTGCTTCCGTCAGCTAGAACTACAATTGCCCACACCAACCTCATTTCAACTCTCCTTTATGCCTCTCCTATATACACTAATCTATAAAAAAACTACTTCAACAAGTTGACAACCTCCTACAAAAACATTGCCAGATTTGCAAATGGCTCCCCTTTTAGTACCCACCACTGCCTAAACCTGAAACAACTGGGTTGGCTTGAGCTGCAAAATCAAATTAAATTCCACTAACTTATTATCACCCATAAGACCCTATATCGTCCAAGCAATACACCAATTCGCATGAGTCTAATCACCCCATATAAAAATCTTACTAACCTACGCTCAGCAAATAAACTACTTATATCTCGACAATAACCCAAAAAAGCAGGAAATTCCCTTTTCTCTAACACTGTGGGTAAAATCTGGAACCTACTTCCCAGTGAACTCGCATCTCTTTCTTCAAATCCACTATTTAAAAAGAAACTCAAAAATATACCTTTCAACCCACTGGCTATGTCCTTGTACCAACCCTGACTAAGATTCCTCATCCTGTTTTCCTCTTAATCTTATCAACTAGCCAGTTTCACACTGAACAAAACCCACTCCTCTATGATACTATTACATGTTAGGATGATCATACCCAACAAGGGCCTTAGGAATGTCTCACTGCCTTAGAGATGACTCACTACCTTTTAAATAATGTGTCCCTTCCTTGTAAATAATAACCTGTTGTTCTCTGACATACACAACCTTGATGTGAAATGTCTCACACCTTTCTAAATACTCTTCTATGACTGATTGGTACAAACAAAAAAAAACAAAAAAAAAAAACCTTGATTTGTTATCTATCATGATTTACTATGTTACCATGTAAATAGCTATTTTTGTCTGGTAATTGAATTGTATCTACTGTTGCTATTATTTGCTTTGTTTTTCTTTATGGAGCTTTTCTCCCCAGGCCTCTACTGAAAATGGACATATATCCAGTTAGACTAGCCCGGTCAACAAATGTAAAATAAATAAATAAATAAATAAAATATTGTAAGGATGCAGCACTGTGTGGGTCTATGACAAAAAGCTATATATTGTCAGATGAGTAACAAAGACTATCAAAGCAGTACAGGAGAATCAGCGAATAAAGTGATGCAGTCATAGTGACTCTATTGTCCTGTTTATCTATTTATAATCATTTAAAGTTTCTGTAATACTTAAACACATGCAGCAACAAAACCCTAGCTACCTTATTTTTTGTATTAAACAACCTCCATATTTTTTTTGGTATGTACAGTCAAAAAATTTCAGCATGCATTCCATTCTTCAGATGAGACAATCCAAGGTGCCATCTACCCTGACTGTAAGCTTAGGTAGATGAACGAGATCCTACAGCACTTATCAAAACATGTAGTGGAATGTTCCCTGTGCCCTGACTACATTCCCCAGTTAGTATGAATACCACATGGAGTCTCCCAGTAGCCAGTAACCTATTAGACTAACCCGATCAACAAAGTATAAATAAATAAAAATAAATAATAAATATTATATACTTTGTACTCTTCCAAAGAAGCAATGCAGGCAGGTGTTTTGTTAGCAATACAATAGGTTCACAGATTAGTACTAGGCTAACAGCACTTGTGGGCCATTTTAAGCCTAGCCAGTTAACCCATGTGAGAATCAAATGCTGCACCTTGTGTCTGTAAGGCAAATAACTGGGAGGAGCCAGAATGCCCTGCAACACAGCAGTGGCAAGCCTGCTCCTAGTTTGGGAGTATAAAGGCAGTGGTAGTGTTTTGTGAAGGTATGCACAGAACTCCTCCAAGTGGCTGCCCACAAAAGGGAGGGACTAGGGAAAGGCTATGGGGTAGCTAGGGCTAGGTGTGGGTGGCCCTCACATCTGATGATCCCAGACAGATTTAGGGAACAGCCATAACATGAAAGGAGTAACAAAACCGTCATGGCCTATCCATTTGTTTTTTGAAATTATCTGTTTGGAAATTACCTTCAGCTGAGCTCACATAGCACACACACAAAGAGTTGTTCTGATTTCCTGAAAGGCTTTCTGTTACTGTAAAAATAGTAGATGTCTGGGGAATGTGGCAAGCCTTCGAATGTAGCAGCCTTTCCCCCTTTTGGGGATTGTGGTAAAGAGTGGAAGTGTATGGCCTGATACCTTAAGCTACCCTGGATAATACTATGGTAAAGGTGGGTTGGTTACTGTGAGAAACTGAAACCCTGCACATGATGAGAAAGGGGGGCTGCATTACCCTAAAGCTGTAGAGTTCAACCCTACGAGGAGAGGTAATTCAGTTTTCCAGAGCTGTTCGTTTTCACAACAAATATTAATCTGCTGAGGGTGCTGGTTGTTAAAAGGCAATGTTAATTTTAATATAATGTGTAATATTCGGTTGTTTCTTGGCTTTCATTGGATTCTTAGCCCCTCCAGGTCTTATATTAAAGAGTTCTCCTGAGGTAGAGGGTGATCAGTGTTGTATTCAAAGGGTGGATCAGTGTTTGTATTGATTGGAAGAAAAACAGAGGCATAGATTTTGATGGAGCTGAATACTAGCTGTATCTAGAGGCAAATAGATACTTTCAATAGATGAGGCAAATTTTCTTTTCTAAGCATAGAAACCGTTCTCATTTTTTGCATGAAACTTTAACTTCTATAAGAAGGCTTTCTGACCCAAAATGACATCTTCCTGGCCTGGAAAGAGTAGGTCTGTTGTTCTGTGGAGTAGGGTTCCATGCAGCCAGATTAATTTTCCAGTGTGCCAGATTGGAGTGTGTTTGCTTGAGGAGTCAGTAGAAGTAGCAGATACAGGTCAGGGAGAGGTAGGGCATTAGAGGTAGGGTCAGGGAGGAGTATGTGTTGGAAATATGTCTTGGCCACTAGTGTTGTCTTGGCCAGTCTCTGTCTGTCAGCTCAAGCTTGTCTTGACAGAAGAGGGAAAGGTGGAAGCACCTTGAGCCCCAGAAAAGAGGGGAAAGGTGGGGCGTGCTGCTAAACTGAAAAAGCTGCTTAACTGAAAGAACAGCAGAACCACTCTCAGGCCTTTGGATGGAAGGTGTCAATTGATGATTCTTGTGGGATTGGTGAGGTTACTGTGGGAGGCAAAGAGATCTTTGTCTGGCCTTCCCCACACCTTAGGATACCTGTGCTTCTGTTGGGGATGCAATCTGTTTTCGTGTCTGCCTATGTCATATTTCTGTGTAGATCCAATGCCAAGCCATTCCAATCCAAAGTGGGTTTGCATTCAGGCAAGTGGGGCCATTCCAGGCCAAGTTCCTTGTTTGTTTATGTACCACCATTACTGTGGTGTGTTTGTTTCCTCCTTGTTTGTTCCTGATGCAGGAGGTCCTTAATTGTAATTGCATCTTATCAATAATTGCCCTTCATTTCCTGTGATTGAAAGCTCCTTTTGCATGGGACCACACTTTGTGATTCCTTTTTGAGTTGATGTTGTGGCCCCCAGGCGAGTCTGAGGCATCTGTTGTGATGACTTGACTTGTTGGCTAATGTGCCCAGTGGCATTAGTGTAAGTTTGGCTGAGGCTTACACTTGATTTGCTTGAGGCTTGCAGAATGGGCTTGGGCCACCATTTTGTTTCCAATGCTTGGGCTTAATGGGAAATTTGGTTTGCATTGTTTTAATTATTGGTATTGTGTTTCCAAACTGTGAAGAATGGGGGACCATAGGTTTTTCCATATCATTGCCTCACCCCTTTATGCTTAACTTTCACATGGGATTAGAAGAATGCAATTGGCAGTTTTGCTTGCAGTTTTTCTGGTTTTTACTTGCAGTTGACCATGTACAATTGAGTAGTATTTTGGTTTATTAGGGTTAGTTGCCCTGTTTTTTCTATTTGTTGATAGGCCATCTGGCTAAATGTGTCCAAGTTGGCTGGGAAAGATCTAAGTGCCTACTGAGATGGTGTGTTCCTGGAGTATATGTGAGGAACTGTGTATCCCAGAGGAATTCCAATAAGAAAGTTACATATATGTAGATGTTGTCTAGGTATGTTGATGCTGGATGTTGGATCAGGCAATGCGAAAAATAAAAGGGTAAATTTATGCATCCCTTGAGGTACTGAGTAGGCAATTACTAGGTCCAGCAGCTTTAAGTAGAATACTTCTGCAGCAGTAGATGAGCCAAAGAGCAATGCAGAGAAAAATGAATTGGATTGAACCTGCAAAGATATTTAGGTCCAAAATGCATGCTTGTCTGCTTCACGGTCTTGAGTAGCCTCCTTGAGGTCCTTAAATACTTTGAAAAAGAAGCTCCAGCATGCGGAGAAGCTTTTGTATTTTTAGCATCTTGAAGTTTAGTGTAGTAGAAATGTGTTTCCTGCCCTTAAGTCCAGTTGGTTCTCCAGTCAGTTTCCTTTCCTTGAATTTTAAGGAAAAGTCTGAATGAAACTGCTTGACCTTGTTACGTGGGTGTTCATGTGGTGAGGCCATTTTTTTTTCCAAATTGAGTGAAATTTGTGTTTGACACTCCCACCCGCTGCCATGCCTCATTTGTCCGGTGCATTCTTAGCAGTAGAGGCCTTCATTCCCTGGGGCCTTTGCGAAATGGTTTCAGGGTCAGCATTATGGCTTTTGTAAAAATTGGGTGAGTTTAGGAACTCTGTAGTACCTATCAGGCTTGACTGGGGGCGGGAGGGAGGAATCGGATTAAGGCAAGCAAGCCTCCAAACATCATCAAGTATGTCCAGGCCAGAGGAGGTATGTATCCCAGAGGTCTGTACTGAGGTAGCAAAGAAATTCCCTAAGAAAAGTTGGAATCAGAAAAGTCTGTCCTTCCCCCTGGAAGTGTTCCCCTCAAGGTATGCAAGGTTTCCCCAAAGAAAAACAGGAGATACAGCTCCTGCAAGGAATGGACTGCCTGCATCAGAATCTTCAAAAGGGGAATGCAGTGTCCTCTTGAATAGAATGTTCTGAAATAATGGGCCCTGGTCAGAATCTTCCTCACTCCTGGTCTTCTCTAGGGGGCTTGTCCGGAGGGTTGGGAACCCCTGATAATCAGCCATTTTTGCATCGAGATGTTGTGGTCTGGGCCTAAACAAGTATGCAGAGGGAATGTACATCCTTATGCGGTATTTGCTTCAAAAAACAAATGTGTTAACTTTGTCTGACATCGCAAGAGGTAAGAAAAGATCTTAACCATTATGCCAGGAGGTATGTTGATGCTCCTGTGCAAGAAGAAGCAGGTATCCATTTCACATCAGACACAATAAGATTTGTAGCAGTGTTGGTACTAGGGTCTTCTATAATATATTTATAATAAGGGGTGTTGCCAGGACTTTTTGTTATGTAGTAAGACATCATGTAAAATAACAATCTTAAGTACCACAATCAGCATTAGCACTACAAAACAGACGAGTTATATCCCAATCCTAAAGATGAGACATTGTGAGGAGACGCAACAAAATTTGCACAGTTATCATTACAACAGATCCATAACAACAAGGTCCATCATTAGTAACAACTAGAACTTATGCTGCAGGCAAAAAAGACTGCTCAGCCAGTGAAACATTCCCAGGCAGTTAATCACTACTACAATCCCCATAATGCATCATGCATTCCTTCCTATCTCCCTCTCTCTTTTTCTCCATCTCTCTCCAATTCTCTAGGCAGAGAGAAAGCCAAGGGATAAAGGAAGAAAGGAAAGCAAAACAGAAAAGTTAGACCACAAGGTATTATGAAAGAATGGTCATCTTCTCTCGGATCTAAGTGCATAACATCTGTATCTGAAAAGGAGCTGCCTCTCATCAGTAACCACTAGAACAAAGTGTCTAGGTGACAAGTGTCCTAGGTGGTCATACTCTCATGAGAACTCACCATTACTGACAGCATCCCCAAAGAAAGACATGGATCTGGAAATTATATCTGGTCTGTAATGCCTTACAAAGGAGCTTGGAAAACACGAAGTAGCCTTGAGTACAAACATCATCTACAGTGGCATTACAAGAAAAAAAGGCTAAGGAAGAAACCATCATTCTAGAAGAGTAAGTTCTCAAAGGTACAGGTACGGTTCTACTGTATTCCTCACAGCAAAATACAATACAATAGGCTAACCACCTGGAAATGGTGAGCTTGGTAAATGTCTTGTCAAATTTAGATTTGTAAAAGAGATAAAGAGTTAAGCAGTTCATTTGTACCGAGGCAAGGTTTCCTTTGGTGCTACTGGTGATGTGGACTCAGAAACACACCCAGTGTACAAGAAGGGCTGATCAAGAGGGTAGCATAAAGTATCCAGTTGCCAGCTCTGCTATCCTGGGGAAAGATGTGGGGTTTATGGTGGCCTACGTGACTTCTGGTGGAGACCAGAGACCTTGAAGATTTTTAGCTGCAGGAGAAGCAACAGTCATCCAGCAAGTGATAGCCAGGTGAATGAGTCAGGAATGTTAATGTCAATGCATCTCATTTCTCCTAGCTAGATATTCTTACTGGCCAGCCACAGTATAATGGCTATCTAGTGCCTGTCTACTGCTCCCTATTTAGAACCTTAATTCAAAGCTTAGGATTGAGTAGACACAAACCTCCCTATCCAGAGAAGTTGGAAAGACTGCCTGATTCAGGGCTATATCTGTGATCACTTAGAAAGGGACTGCTGAGGTATTCAGGGGAAGTTCGAGGGAGCTGACAAGAAGTAGGACATCAAAGGTGTCTGTGTGGGGGATGGGAGATTTATGTATATATATATATATATATATATATATATATATATATATATATATATATATATATATATATAAATAAATCAAAGGCAAACAGTTGGTTATCTTTCTTGAACGATTTGGTTATGTTTACATAATGTCTGAGCTGTGGACATCCATAAAATGATGCCAATATTCCCTCAGTTAGCATAATGTAGGGAAAATACATGATGACTGAGAGGCTGGTTTGGATTAGAATCGGTAGCATGTTTTGACATGAAAGAAGGATTAGTCATTTGTGATATCCTTTCCTTTTCTTATGAAAATCAAGTAATGAAGCTTAGCAGAATGTCAGGATCTCTAATAATGTTCTCATAGCCGTAGTAACAGCTCAAGACAAGAACTTCAAATAAGATGCGCGTCTGAAGTGCTGTCAAGGAGGGATGGCATGTCTATCCCAGGAGGGAGGGACATGTATCTCTGCACACTGAGAGGGGAGGCATGGTTCATGAAGAGTGAAGTAGCACTCATCTGATTCTGAAATGCCATGGGGAGAGGGGATGGACAACAGGGTAAGTCATGACATAAAAAATTCCTCACCCTCATTAAAGCAGCTGCCGAAGGGACTTCCCAGGGCACCTTTAGGTTCCATGCTGGCCCCAACCTGAAAAAAGTTGAATTAGTCTGGAGGATAAAAGGATGGGATGGCAGACCCAGCAATGGACAAGAAAATCAGGTAGGGACCACACAGTATGAAGAAAGGAACAAAAAAAATTCAAGTAAGACGAAGCTGCAGGCTTGAAGGAAAGAAGTGTGAGTTTTTGAAGCATATAATGAAAACTCCAAAAATTCCAAGAAAATACTGAATCTCAAATAGGGCATAAGAAGATGAAACATTCCGCAAAAAAAGGTTTCACAGGTCTTGGATGTAGCTAGGGTGGTGGTATCCTGAAATAAATGGAAGACTGAAATGGTCATTTAGTGGACTCTGACAATGGAATAACAACCTGGATAAAAAGAGTTCAATCACATAGCTAAAATATTCAGGGAGCAAAGCAGGGAGAGGGACAATATACTAGTGTATAACCAACATGTAAAAGACAGAAGAGATTCGGTTTGTCTAGATAGGTCTTTGGAATAGAATGTCCTTGGACCTAGTTAATTAGGAGAAGCCAGGGTCCTTAGCTTTTGCTGGAACTGAACAATCATGTTGAAAGCTTTAGTACATGGAGATCTGGATGAGACCAGACACAGGATAAGGGAGCTGTATCTTGGAGGCTCAGGCGGCTACACAGAAGAAAAGGTAGAAGACAAACTAAGTTTGGATGGACCAAAAAGGAGGCTATGTAAACGACTTTTGACTTTAGAGTCACTTCTTTTTACATGAATTTAGTCATTACAGCAAGAAGAAAAACAAAGAGGAACCTAGGACAAGGGAAAAACAAAGTATTTTCACGTGACCTCATGAGGAGGGACCCACAAGAAATCATTGCTACATTTGGCGTTGGTTACAAAGATAAAAGAGGTCATAAAGTGGATGGCCCCACATAAAAAAAAAAAAAAAAGAGATTCCCTTGATTACTGTCAGTTCGGCCACCTAACCTGGACCGAAACACTAAAGGCGGAGGCGTGTCCATATTCATTAAGAATATCCACACCTCCAAGCTAGTTTCTCAGCATAACGCATCCGAGATTATCGAAGTGCAACTAACTCTGGGCAAGACCGTAATCTAAATTGTAACTTGCTACAGATCCCTCACCATGCCCCAGGATTCCCACTCCTCATTTCTTGACACACTGGAAAATATTAGGGTATAACCTAACACCCTAATAACGGGCAATTTCAACTACCCCACCATTAATTGGGAAAACTACTCATGTACCAACTGTTTTGCTCAACCTTTTCTGGAATTCATAAATTCCAACGCCTTGGATCAACTTATCCACACCCCCAACCAGGGGCAGCAATATCCTAGACCTGGTCATTACGAACATGGGCGACCAGTGTTCCACACCAGAGGTCAATTCCTTGTTGGTCATATCTGACCACAAACTAATCACCCTAAACATCCACATCCTGCCCCCACCCCCTATTAGGGAAACCACCGTAAAATATTTCTCCAAAGCCAACTTCACGCTTCTTAAGACAGAAGTGGCAAATTTCACGACACCCATGCAGACGGATAATAGAGATATGACTGCTGAATCCTACAAAAATGTACTTTATAAGCACTTACACGAGTGCATGGATCGTGCTATCCCTAACAGAACCAAGATGCTATCCTTCAAAAAAAAGGAAGCCAATCTGGTGGTCCCCTGCCATAAACAAACTCTACAACAGAAGAAAGAAACTGCTGCTGCTGCTGCAAAAAAAGAGTAAATCCCATGATTGGAGGAACTCCCTGGTCAGCCTCAGTAAAAAGCTGAGATCCCTCATAAAATCCTCCAAAGCTAGTTATGAAAACAAAACTGCCAATGTTTCTAAAGACAGCCACAAGGCATTCTATAGCTATGCCAAGAATCTCAATGGCAACACTCAGATCTGCTCTCAGTTACAGCAGAATGTCAGTAAATATACAGAACCAATGGATATTGCCAACATCCTGGCAGATAGGTTCAGTGATAACTTTAACCCCCTCTCACCCCCTAAAGGGCCCATCTCTATACCGGAAAAATGCAAAGTTCCTATAATCATGGCTGCACAGGTAAAAATCACACTCTCCAAAGCCAAGAACACAGCATCCATGGGACCTGACAACATCCCAGGCTGCGTTCGGCATGAACTACAGAATGAACTGGCACCCCACCTAAGTACCATGTTCAATCACAGCCTCAGCTTAGGCTTTGTGCCCACTGAATGGCGCACAGTGACAGTTATCCCACTCCACAAAGGAGGATCCACCACGGATCCCGGGAACTACCACCTCATTAGCCTGACGAACATGGTCTGCAAGGCCATGGAACGTATCATCATGGAATTTATAAACAAAGACATAGGTAATCTCCAAACTCTGGACCCCACCTAGTTCGGGTTTGTAAAAGGCAGATCATGTCTCTTAAACCTGACAGACGTCTTTAAAGCAGTCACCAAAGCCACAGATTAGGGTATAGTGGTTCACACAGCCTATCTAGATCTTGCCAAGGCTTTCAACACCATCCCCCACTCTGGAATTATAGATAAACTCACTAAACTAGGTATAAATCCCTATGTCACAAGATGGGTTGCCAACTGGCTCACTGACAGAACCCACACTGTGAAAGTAGCAGACTCCAAATCCAAATTCAGACCAGTGACAAGTGGAGTACCACAGGGTTCAGTCCTGAGTCCTCTCCTGTTTGGTATCAACTTCTCTGAAGTACAGGCTAGGTCTTTGACTAATAAAGCTTGCAGATGACTGCAAACTAGGAGCCATAATCGAAACTCTTAACGATTCTGGACATCCCACAAAAGGGCTTCACTGAGACAGATGCCTGGTGTCAAAGTCATGGCCTCAAGCTCAATGCCAAAAAGTGCATTGTCATCCCTTTTGGTAAAAACTCTGTACCCATGAACTACCACATAGGCAGTAGTCTACTTAACACCGAAAGTGTGATAAGAGACCTTGGGACACAGGTGGTCAGTAGTCTCTCGTTTGATAATCACATCACCGCAGCAGTCAGGAAATCCTTCTACATGGCACACCTCATCACAAAAGGTTTCTCATCCAGGAAAAAAGAGGTAATTGTTCCCTTCTATTCATCACTCATTAGACCCATTACAGAGTACAATGCCCCTTTTGGTATGCACCTCACAAGACATTTACAACAACTGGAAAGGCTGCAGAAATACCTCACAAAGAGGATTACCGGCCTCAAACAGATTCCCTACGCAGACCATCTCAAAAAACTACAGCTTTACTCCATCACATATCACCTACTCAAAGGAGATCTCTGTCTAACATACAAAGCTATGTCAAACCCAAAGCTGTTGGACATGCTCCACTTAAAGAAATCCCAATCCGTCCGAGCTACATGCTCTAGGGACCTAAACCTTGTCACCACAATAAACAGAACATGCTGGAGGGATAGATTCCTGTCCCAAAGACTTCCCATACTCTGGAACAAACTATCTATATCAAACAAAGCTCCTCATTAGCACTCTTCAAGAAAAATTTTGATGATTGGATGGGAAATAGGAAATTCACCCTGTGGATCACTTTTGTGTTGTGCCTCTGCTCGACAGGATCACAGGAAAATAATTTTATTGGGTTGTGAAAGCCAGGGTACCTTTTTGGCTAGGCTTATATAGGCCCTAGGGCCAATAGCCTAGTACCAACCTATGAACCTATGGAGGTCATTCATGAGAAGTTAAAATACAATGATTAAACCTGTCTACTAGGGAATCTCCTTCTCCCAGAATGACAGTTGCTAGCTGGAAGTACTGGGCCTGAATGGCTCACTGTCACAACATTCCAACACAATGATAAGATCAAGTGCCACCCTCCTTGTCAATGTACCAGACTATAAACATACTGCTGTCTGACTGGACAGAAATCACTTTGGGGAGTCTTGGTGTACCAGAAAGTACCACTTTCACATCTGGGATGTTGATGTGTAATAGTCTCCTAACATGCCCATGTTCCCTGAATTGTCTTTCCATTGAAGTGTTCCCTATTGTAACCATTGCTAATTGGGTTTGAAGCTGAAAGGGGTTACTTGTCAAGCTGTCTGTCTGATCTAGCTACAAGGCTAGGTGGAGTGGTTTAGAAAAGTTAATAAACTGCTGGAGAGACTCTAAGTCCCGAGACCACCACATTCTTGAGGATCCACTGAAGTGTTTTCATAAGAGACCATAAAAAGTAATGCTGCCATCAGGCTCAGGAGCTTTAACTCATTTAACCCTGAACAGCAGGAGGTGAATCAACACTTTTACTTTCTGAAATCTTCTAAGCCAGGAAACCACTTGCTTCTTGAGGGCTTTTCTCCAAAATTCTATATTGAAAACATGCTTCATTAGAATTATAATACTTGGTAAATGGTGTGAAGTTACAAGAATGTAACACATGACAGCTCTTTGGTGGACAATGGGCTATACACTGGTGTTGGTATTAAAGGCCTATCTGTAGATGCTGATTCTATACTGCATATTTATGAAAGGAAAAATGTATTTTTGTTACCTATAAAATACCAGTGTTATGGTTAAACAAAGGGTTATAGCTCTGTAAGTGTGCAAGTTAGAGCCAAATATCAGGTAGGGAATTGTTCATCTGTTCAAGAGCTTTCCAATGATGGCGGACAAGACACAATTTCATACTGCTTTCTGTGATGCTGCTGACTCTATGCAAATTATACATATAAAAATTTCACAATGTTTTAAAACAATATTAATATACAAAACAATATGTGTTACTTGGCAAGTACCAGTGGCAACATTGTGAGCCTTAATGTTTTGTATAAGATGGTAACATTTGTTCACCTATAGGTCACAGAGCTTTTAAGAAATTCATGAAATTATGAAAATATAGGCAATAGTCATAACTACTTTACTAAAATAGTGTTTATATCTCAGTATGTCTTCATATTATCCATCATGTTTTAATGCCATTTTTTTACCAACACCCACAGATTGAATACACCACTGCCCAACATGACAATATCCCACATTATTTTTGCATTACTAATGTAAACATGGAAATATGCCCTATTTTTTATAACACTCCTTAATAATTCCAGCTGTATATATCATTTCTCTTTCCATTTCACTGTCATACTTAGCAAATCATGTCAGCTTGTGGATGCAATAGTTGTATGTCCTTTACCAGTGACAAATATACTAATTTCAGGAGTATAGGTCTCCTGTAAAGATGAGTATACTCTTACAGGATATACAGTAACTCTGCTTTCCTGATGACTAAACTCTCGCATACCTTTCAACTGCCCAGATTTTCACAGAATGTCAAGATTTCCACCTTATATTTTTGCTCTGTTACTCATAAAATTTGCAATTTTCACGCAAATTACTGAAGACTGAAGTCACTAAATAATAACATACATTTGAGTTTCAGACTTTATATCCTTAAGAAAATGCATGCTAACACAAAACCTGTTATTCCAGCAACTTTCAAAGTTTCTAAGAGCAACATTTAAAATCTGTCCCTATTTTTTGGACCTTTGCCCTTCCATTATTTTAGGCTTTGTCCAGATTTGTTATGCTAAGAGGTTGAGAGGTATGTCTTGTTGGGAGCAAAGAGTTAAGACAAGTGTTGGCAAAGACAAAGTGGGAGTTCTGTATGAGGAACTCTGTCTGTTGAGGGGACAGGATCTTGTCTTGGGGAAAAAAAATAAAAAAAATTGATCATCAGTGTTTAATTTGAAGGATGCTAGGGTGTCACTTTAACTTGTAGATGAAGTTTGTCTCAGAGGTGGCACCAGATAATAAATTAGTCTTTCCAGGGTATTTTAATCAACTCAATACATTTTTGAAGAAGACAGCATAGAGCTGTTTTCTGACTAGGCTAACAATGTTTTTGTTTGTCTGGTAAAAAAAAAAGAACAAAGCAGAAAAAGAGGGATGTGTGAAGCATTATAGGAGCGGAGGTGAAGACTGACATCCTGTAAAGATTTTATTGGCTACATAGACAATGTCTGTGGCACAATTTAGTTAGATATTTTATAAAGGAAAACCCATGAGAAATGCTCTCTACTGAAAAGCATCAGGTAATATTTTGTATGAGACAGTTCCATACTACTGCATGAAACAGACAAAAATATTAAATGTAGAAACTGATATGATCTGACCATCTGATGAAGAGGGTAGACACCCTGGACCTTAACATGCCACAAGAATCTTTCCAACCAAAATCTGAAGCACCTGTGAACAGTTCCTGAGAAGGAATCGGAGCCTGGAAGGGAAGCCCTAGACTGACAGAGAATTGATGAATCCACCACTGAAGCTTGAGTATAACACAAGAAAGAAAAGGAACAAGGAACTGCAGGGAGTGGCAATGTTGAGGCCA
Source organism: Protopterus annectens (assembly GCF_019279795.1). Lineage (NCBI taxonomy): Eukaryota > Metazoa > Chordata > Ceratodontiformes > Protopteridae > Protopterus > Protopterus annectens. The sequence goes on along the minus strand of NC_056733.1, from coordinate 568,464,179 downwards.
CATTGATTTGAGGTACCACTGAAATTTCCTCTTGTGGAGGCTGGTGAGAGGGAGCATGGGAATAGTGGAAGCCATAAATCCCTGAACTCTGAGAAATTCCTTGGTTGTGAGAGAGGCTACAGGAAGAAAAGACTGGACAAAGGTTGTCAGAGACAGAACCTTGGGAGCAGAAAGAGATGCCAGCATGTGAATGGTCTCAAGCCTGTGCCTGAGGAAAACATGATCCTGGGAGGGTATCAGGACCAATTTCTTGAGATTTATGGTGACCCCCACACTGTGTAAAAGGCATATGGTAAACTATGGATCCTGCTGGGAGAAGGAGTTTGAATAAGCAGGTTATCTAGCTAAGGAAAAATCTGAATCTCCTGGAGCCCATAAAAAGCAATAACAGGAGCGAGGCATTTGATGAATCCCCCTGTGACAGCAGAAAGGTCAAAGAAAAAAGCAGAGAATTGAAAAAGCAAGGAAGAAACAGAGAAATGTATAAATTTCCTGAAAAGAGGGTGAATGTGGATGTGAAGTTAAGCATCCCTGAGGTCTAGAAAAAATAAATAAATAAACAAAAAGACCTGGGGAAGAAGAAGAAGAGCAAACAAGGTCTGAAGAGACAACATCTGGAAAGAAGGAACCTTGAGACAGGTGTTGAGCAGAGAAAGATCCAGAATTGTCTCCAAGTACCCTACTTCCGAGGAACCAAAAATATTCAGGAGTTAAACCCCCTTCCCACCTGAGTGGATGGAACAAGCTGAATGGTGCCCTGATCCCAAAGGGATGGAGAACCAATGTGAAATGAAGAGACTGTTCTAGAGGAGGGTGATGAATGCCTGAAAAGAGGGAAGGGATTTCCAAGCCATGAAATCCCCCTGACAAACTATAGACAGCATCTAACAGTCTGAGGTGATCTGATGTCAATTTGGAAGAGTTAGAGAAAGGCGGAGAGAGAAGGGGACCTGGCAAATGGGAAGGGAAGGCCAAACATCAAATGAAGACAGGCTTGTCCTCTGAAAGGAAGGCTTCTGATATGAAGGAGTCTGAGTGCACTTAGCAGGAAGAATGCACCTAGATCCCTTCTTACCTTTAGGAGGAGGGCAAGTCTGCCTACTAACCAAGGCAGACTTAGAAGGGTAATTCCTCTGTAATTTGGGAATGGGGGGGGACAAAAAATGTGTCCGCGTTCCTGCAAGGTCTTACTCTTATCCAGGAGGGACTTAAATAGGTCAGGAGTAACTGCCCCAAAAACATTTTTGTCATCCATAGTGGCATTCAAAAGCTTGGCTTTAATATCATCAGGTAAAGCCTGAAGATGTAGCCAAGAATAACACCTCATTACAGAACCAAAGGCAGCAGCCCTGGAAGAGACATCAGTTGTCATCATAGCTGCATTTTGTAGAGTGATGGGCAACCTGGGAAAAGGACCCAAGCAGGGGAAAGAATCCCATCAGAATCAGGAAGGTCAGACACCACCTTAGCTACCTGAGAAAGAAAAGCAAAAAATATTTGGTCATGTGGGTCTGGTAATTAAACAGCCCTAAAAGACAGGGTTGGCAGTCGTATATACTTTCTTATCCAACCTTTCCATGGCTTGACTGCCTTACTTGAAGGAAGGAGCTTAGTGAATGGCAACAGGTTAAAAGGCTGAGGAAACTGAAACCACTGAAGGGTCAGCAGAAGAACACTTATGCAAACAATAGATGTAAGGTCTGGTGTCCCTCAGGGATCCGTATTGGGCCCAGCCTTAATCAATTTAGTAAAACAAAGTAAATCACAGCATCTAGTACACTCAAAACTGACTTAGCACTTTCACCCAAAATAGGGCATCCTCAGAGTCAGTTGAAAAATGTTAAACAGTCCTTTACATTTCAAATTCAAATAACATTTTAACCAATAAGCACCACCATGTAATTATAATAATTAATTGTCCTGGGAGTTAACTCTTAATAGTATTTCAAAAGTTGCATTTATCAAAAAATTCACCACACAAAAACTTAAAAGTTTTCATTGTATACATGTGTCAAAAAGTCTTTCCTGTAAAAGATCCTTTAATATTTCCCTGTTGCAAAATTGTGATATTTCAAATACTTAAAGCTTTATGTTTTAATATACATGCCATAGATAGTGTGTCATTAATATCAGGTCTTGTACTGGCTTCTAATCTAATCTGCCATATACATTACCTAACTTCAAGCATATTTTTGTAGTCTCCACCAAAATCTTTGGTGTATAATCTGTCAATGACAAAAAATATTAATTTTTTAAAATTCATACAGTCCTTACTATGAACAAATAAAGAATTAGTTGACTTTTTATTTTTTATATCCCTGACGTGTTCCAGTATCCTCTGCCTTATTTTTCTTGTAGTCATTCCAACGTAAAACGCTTGACATGATAAACATGTGGCCACATAAATTACCATGTTCGTGTTGCAATTGTACTGAGAAACATCTAATGACTTTTCAGTGCTTTACGAAGTGATGGTCACTTTTGAGACATACACAAATTGATGTGTAAATAATTTAATATTGTTTATACTTTTTTTACAAGTTTTATATACATGCACTGTTATTAATTGTGATAGATTTATTAATCACAATTTTAGTATGAAACTAGTACTTATTATAGGTTACTAGTTTAAGTTTTTTTTAAACCGAGTGTAGTTATATTAGTTTAGGGGTTTACAAATTGAGCAGCACTTTACCAGGTTAATCGGTACATTTATATTGAGTTTTGGTTTTGCACTTCACAAGAATAGTGAATTTTGCATTAGTACCTTTTGCAACTAGAGTAAAAGTAACTAAATATATATACTAATTATATTTGGAGAGGCAACACCTGGTCTTATTGTTATAATTTTTTATTCATGAAAATTGATTGTTGTATTGGTATTTAGGTTGACGAAGTATATTTTATATGTAGGATGAACAAAGTATACCTTATATTTAGGATTTGTTTTATTTAACTTAATTTACTTTGTATTTCTTATGGTATACTTAGAATTATTAGGTTTAGTTGACCTTTGATTAAGGTATTATACACCATATATCATAGAGGTGTTGAAATACATTCTAGAGGCAACACCTAGTTTCCAAGCACCCAAGTTTTGATTAATTTTCTGTTATGATATTTTGAGTGTTGACTCTTGTTTTATATCAGTGGAACTATTTTGGGTTCCAGAAAAGTTGAAACTGATTAAACATTAAAAATATTAAAAGTTTAACTTTATTATACTAATTTGTTTCATCACAAGGGTGGATTTCAAACAACATTAGGATTTGGAGTTAAACTGTTTTTGGTCATATGTCTAAAGGTGTCACTGTATTTATTTAAGTACTAGACTGATTTAATTAAGCAAGAGGTTGTCCTAATACACTTCAAATACGTAGTTGATCTATTATTCTAAATTTAGTTGCAATATTTCCATACCATCACAAATATGGAACAACTTATGATCCAATATCTAGATATATCTAGACAAATAATTTATTTGTTGCAGGGAAATAAAGATAAAGAAAAAGACAAGGAATATAGTATTACTAGTTTGCAAGCTGACTTATTTACACTACATACTCCACCGGGCACTAGCAGGGATAGAAATCATAACATAGGTTTACCAAGAGGTGATGATAACAACACTAATAGCGACAGAATGGGAGAAGTTAATAGAATGAGTAGAACAGGGATAGCACTATTTGATATGGAAGATTTTTTAATACCACCTGTTTTAGGTGACTCCTTGGGGAGGACACAGGATTCTGATCGTGGGACACTTAAATTCACAGTTATTAAAGTTTGAAAAATTAGCTAAAAAATACAAATCTTTACAGATGGATAATGTCTTTTTGGAACGTTCAATTGAGCTTAACCAGGTACCGAGAGGTCTTAGGGTTTTTCGGATTCCCATGGGTATCAAGGCTAATACAGAAGCTTATGGTAATATGCCTGAATTATTTGATAGGACAGGATTTGATCTGATGAGAATTATTATCAGGGACAACAGTAGCAAACTTGTCAACAAAGAATGATTTGATTGCACTCAAACAAATTATTACTAATGATTTGTTATTTGACAGTTATAGGCATAGGTTTGAGAAGATAAAGATAGATCTAGACAAGTTTGTTAAAACAAGTATGGAAAGAAAGCAAAGGAAAATTTTAAGGGATACCAACGAATACAAAGAGAAAAAGGCTTACCCTAAGCCGAATACAGAGGAAGGGCATAGAGAACCAGACACAAGAAGGGAGACACTCCAGACGGAGTTAGGGAAAGTTGAAATCACTCATGAGGACATAGATGAGGGAATGTTTTTTTTTTAGAAAACCCACTCCCCTTACCAACCGGGACCAACAACATTCCTTTTCCAACTAAAGACAACCCCACTGGCAGAACTTTCAAGGGAGAGGCAATTGGAGAGGTGGGGGTCAAAGGAGAAACAATTCCAACAACAATTCCAACAGGAATTGGCACCACACGTAGAAGGTTTGGGATTATCAATAAACAACATTCATTACAACTCTTTTTACAATGAATGGGCACTGTCTACTATGGACTCCACAGTTGAGGTTGCACCTGACAAGGAACCCAATGACCCACTGGTAGTTTCCCTTAGTCTAGATACTAATAAGGAAGATTATGAAGGACCAATTATTATTGGTGATGGATCCTTTAGCATATACAATTATTCAGATTTAAATATCTCTGACAGTCATTTAAGTTTATTGAAAAAAGGATTTACGTATGTACCTGACTTTAAACACGACATAAGTAAGGTTATTATTAACCTGAAATTGTATACAAGACAACTAAATCTAAAATTATATTTTATGAATAAATCTATTATAGAAAAGGAAAAGCAAAGTATAACAGTTAAGAGGAGTAAGTGTGTTTATTCCACCATATAACCCTCTGGTATTAGCTTTTGAACGTTTATGTACCTCCCAAATGAGAAGAATGATTGAAACAAGGGTGTATACTAACAACAAAAATTTGACAGCTGCAGAAGAATTCTGTTTAAAGGAACTTTCGACAATTAGTCAATACAGAGTGATGAAACCAGATAAGGGTGGTGGTGTAGTTATTATGTCAAATTTGGATTACACGTGGAATATGCAGAACATATTACATGATTCTGACACCTATGATGTGGTGTCTAAATTTGAGGTTCAGAGGGCATATACAAAGATTGACTGGCAAATTTATGATTTCCTTTGTGAAGGAATAATTGATCATGACGAACATATGTTTTTGACAGTCGAGCATCCGGTTATGCCCAATATGTTCGGTATACCCAAGATACATAAAGACATTGGAAACCCACCATTTAGACCAACTGTGGCAGCCAGGGGATCAAAAACAGAACCCCTGGCTGCATACATTGATACTGTCAGTAAGCACACCCTTGATCATATACCACACATACTAAAGGATTCATGGCACTGTTTGGATTGTTTAAGGACTCTGCAAAACACCGCTTTGGAGGATTTTTGGTTTGTCACAGTTGACATAGTAAATTTATTTTCGGTAATACCTCATGAGGTTTGGAACATTTTTCTAGAAGCTTGGCAAAACACAGTAAAATCCACCAAGTAAAAAGAAGTTTGTTAGTTGACTTAATGCAGATTGTCCTAGAAAACAATTATATTCAGTCTGAAGGTGAATTTTATAAACAGTGTACAGGAGTAGCAATGGGAGCCAGATGCGCTCCCATTTCTGCTAACTTGGTTCTAGCCAATTGGGAGGAACAACATTTGTTGATGTCAACTTATGCATCTAATATGATTATTTATCTAAGGTTCCTAGACGACATGCTATTCTTATGGAAGGGTTCAAGAGAAGAGCTGGAGGAATTTATAACTTACCTTAATCACACTACAACTTTTTTGAAGTTCACTAGTAAGGTTGAAAACCCAGCCACTGGGAATGCACAAGCCAGTGCATTTCTTTGTGCCGGTCCCAAGCCCAGATAAATGGGGAGGGTTGCGTCAGGAAGGGCATCCGGCATAAAATTCACCAAAACATTTCATGCAGACACCAAGAAAAATTTTTGTACCGGATCGGTCGAGGCCCGGGTTAACAACGACCGCCACCAGTACTGTTAGCCTACAGGGTGTTGGCGGAAATTGGGCGACTGTTGGCCGAAGAAGGAGAAGAGGCGGAAGACATGGCCGAAGGCAGGAAGAGAGGAGAAAGGCTAGAACTGTGGTAGTGAGGGTCGGAACTTTCAATGTTGGCGGTATGACTGGTATAGGGAGAGAGCTAGCTGATATGATGGACAGAAGGAAGGTTGGTATATTGTGTGTGCAAGAGACCAGATGGAAGGGGAGTAAGGCAAGGTGTATCGGAGGTGGATTCAAATTGTTTTATCATGGTGTAGATGGGAGGAGAAATGGCGTAGGAGTTATTCTGAAGAAACAGTATGCTGAGAGTGTTTTGGAGGTGAAAAGAGTGTTGGATAGAGTGATGTTTATAAAGCTGGAAATTGATGGTGCAATGATGAATGTTGTTAGTGTGTAGGCTCCACAAGTTGGGTGTACAATGGATGAGAAAGAAAAATTTTGGAGTGAATTAGATGAAGTGGTGATGACTGTACCCAAGGGTGAGAGAGTGGTGATTGGAGCAGATTTCAATGGGCATGTTGGTGAAGGGAACAGAGGGGATGAGGAAGTGATGGGTAGGTATGGTGTTAAACAAAGGAATGCAGAAGGTCAGATGGTAGTGGATTTTGAGAAAAGGATGGACATGGCTGTGGTGAATACGTATTTTAACAAGAGGGAGGAGCATAGGGTGACATGCAAGAGTGGAGGAAGATGCACACAGGTGGATTATATCTTATGTAGGAGGGCCAGTTTGAAGGAGATTGGAGACTGTAAAGTGGTGACCGGAGAAAGTATAGTTAGGCAGCATAGGATAGTGGTTTGTAGGATGACGTTGGTTATCAAGAGGAGGAGGAGTGCGAGGGCAGTACCAAGGATCAAGTGGTGGAAATTGAAAAACGGTAATTGTGAGGTGGAGTTCAGGGATGAGTTAAGGCAGGCACTGGGTGGCAGTGAAGAGTTACCAAATAGCTGGGTAACTACAGCAGAGCTAGTACGGGAGACGGCTAGAAAGGTGCTTGGTATCACATCTGGACAGAGGAAGGACGACAAGGAGACATGGTGGTGGAATGAGGAAGTACAGGAGAGTATACAGAGAAAGAGGTTGGCAAAGAAGAAGTGGGATTGTCAGAGAGATGAAGAAAGTAGACAGGAGTATAAGGAGATGAGGTGCATGGCAAAGAGAGAGGTGGCTAAGGCTAAGGATAAGGCATATGAAGAGTTGTATGAAAGGTTGGACACTAAGGAGGGAGAAAAGGACCTGTACCGATTGGCTAGACAGAGGGACCGAGCTAGGAAAGATGTGCAGCAGGTAAAGGTGATAAAGGATAATGAGGGAAACATACTCACAAGTGAGGAGAGTGTGTTGAGGAGATGGAAAGAGTACTTTGAGGGGTTGATGAATGAAGAGAATGAGAGGGAGAGAAGGTTGGATGATGTAGGGATAGTGAATCATGAAGTACAATGGATTAGCAAGGAGGAAGTAAGGATAGCTATGAAGAGAATGAAGAATGGAAAGGCTGTTGGCCCAGATGACATACCTGTGGAAGCATGGAGGTGTTTAGGTGAAATGGCAGTGGAGTTTTTAACCAGATTGTTTAATTAAAACTTGGAAAGTGACAGGATGCCTGAGGAATGGAGAAAAAGTGTTTTGGTACCGATTTTTAAGAATAAGGGTGATGTGCAGGGCTGTAGTAACTACAGAGGGATTAAACTGATCAGTCACAGCATGAAGTTATGGGAAAGAGTAGTGGAAGCAAGGTTAAGAAGGGACGTGATGATTAGTGATCAGCAGTATGGTTTCATGCCAGGAAAGAGCACTACAGATGCGATCTTTGCTCTGAGAGTGTTGATGGAGAAGTACAGAGAATGTCGGAAGGAGTTGCATTATGTTTTTGCAGACTTAGAGAAAGCATATGACAGGGTGCCTAGAGAGGAGTTGTGGTATTGTATGAGGAAGTCAGGAGTGTCAGAAAAGTATGTAAGAGTGGTACAGGATATGTACGAGGGTAGTGTGACAGCGGTAAGGTCTGCGGTGGGAGTGACGGATGTGTTTAAGGTGGAGGTGGGGTTACATCAAGGATCAGCTCTGAGCCCTTTCTTATTTGCAATGGTGATGGACAGGTTGACAGACGAGATCAGACAGGAGTCCCCGTGAACTATGATGTTTGCAGATGATATTGTGATCTGTAGTGAGAGTAGGGAACAGGTGGAGGAGACCCTGGAGAGATGGAGATATGTTCTAGAGAGAAGAGGAATGAAGGTCAGCAGGACTAAGACAGAATATATGTGTGTGAATGAGAGGGAGGATAGAGGAATGGTGAGGATGCAAGGAGTAGAGGTGGCAAAGGTAGATGAGTTTAAATACTTGGGGTCAATAGTTCAGAGTAATGGTGAGTGTGGAAGAGAGGTGAAGAAGAAAGTACAGGCAGGATGGAGTGGGTGGAGAAGAATGTCAGGAGTAATTTGTGACAGATGAGCACCTGTAAGAGTGAAAGGGAAGGTCTACAAGAGGGTAGTGAGACCAGCTATGTTATATGGGTTGGAGACAGTGGCATTGACAAAAAGGCAGGAGTTTGAGCTGGATGTGGCAGAATTAAAGATGTTAAGATTTGCACTGGGTGTGACGAGGGTGGATAGGATTAGGAATAAGTATATTAGAGGGTCAGCCCAGGTTGGAAGGTTTGGAGACAAAGCCAGAGAGGCACGATTACGTTGGTTTGGACATGTGCTGAGGAGGGATGCTGAGTATATTGGGAAAAAGATGCTAAAGATGAAACTACCAGGTAACAGGAAAAGAGGAAGGCCTAAGGTAAGGTTTATGGATGTGGTGAGAGAGGACATGCAGGTGGCTGGTGTGATAGAGCAAGATGCAGAGGACAGGAAGAAATGGAAACAGGTGATCTGCTGTGGCAACCCCTAACGGGAACAGCTGAAAGAAGATGATGATGACTAGTAAGGTTGAGAAGAGCTCCATTGATTTCTTGGATTTACATTTATACATCAGAGAAGGAAAAATAGAATCAAGTTTATTTAGGAAAAAGACATACAGTAACACCTTTTTACATTACGAGTGTTGCCACCCATACTACGTTAAGAAAAACGTAGTAAAAGGTCAGTTTATTAGGGCATCTCATACAGTAAGTGAAGACAGTGTATTTTTTGAAGAAATTGAGATGCTAATAGGTTTATTTGGAGAAAGAGGTTACCCCATGGATTTATTAACATCAATTAAATCTGATATTATTCAAAGGAGGGGGACAGACTTTAAACCAATTTTATTAGATAATGCAAAGGAAGCAGAAAAGGTCCCTGGTCACCAACAAAATCCCAAACAACTGAAATGGAAAGACACCCAAACAGGTATGGTGTTGCAATACAACAACATGTCTGCTAAACTGAAGGAAGTTATTGAGGTAGGATGGTACAATACATTTCCTGCAGACATGTTAAATACAACAGGTGATGGTCCAAAATGTATAAACAGTAGGGGTGTTAATATTAAGGAGCTTTTGGAGAAAATACTAAAACCTACCAGTCAAAAACCAGCTAGGATGGCTAAATGTGGAAATTGTAAAGCTTGCAAATTCATTAACGACTATCCTTATGTTCAAATTGGGAATTACAAAAGGTCCCTCATGTGTCCAGGTTATTGCAATTGCAACACGAACATGGTAATTTATGTGGCCAATGTACCGATTAACCTGGTAAAGTGCTGCTCAATTTGTAAACCCCTAAACTAATATAACAAATCTATCACAATTAATAACAGTGCATGTATATAAAACTTGTAAAAAAGTATAAACAATATTAAATTATTTAAAAGTCATTAGATGTTTCTCAGTACAATTGCAACACGAACATGGTCATTTATGTGGCCACATGTTTATCGTGTCCAACGTTTTACATTGGAATGATTACAAGAAAAATAAGGCAGAGGATACTGGAACACGTCAGGGATATAAAAAATAAAAAGTCAACTAATTCTTTATTTGTTCATAGTAAGGACTGTATGAATTTTTAAAAAATTCATATTTTTTGTCATTGACAGATTATACACCAAAGATTTTGGTGGAGACTACAAAAATATGCTTGAAGTTAGGGAATGTATATGGCAGATTAGATTAGAAGCCAGTACAAGACCTGGTATTAATGACACACTATCTATGACATGTATATTAAAACATAAAGCTTTAAGTATTTGAAATATCACAATTTTGCAACAGGGAAATATTAAAGGATCTTCTACAGGAAAGACTTTTCGACACATGTATACAATGAAAACTTTTAAGTTTTTGTGTGGTGAATTTTTTGATAAATGCAACTTTTGAAATACTATTAAGAGTTAACTCCCAGGACAATTGATTACTATAATTAAATGGTGGTGCTTATTGGTTAAAATGTTATTTGAATTTGAAATATAAAGGACTGTTTAACATTTTTCAGCTGACTCTGAGGATGCCCTATTTTGAGTGTACTGGATGCTATGATTTACTTTGTTTTATTAAAGCTGTTTTGGTGATTTTACCCCTGCATCACCAGTTGTTTTCTTTTTACAAGTTTCAAGTGTCAGTATTGGATTATTAATCAATTTGGTATAGTCTACTTTTCCCAAGAATAAAAAGTATTGTATAGCAAAATATGCTGATGATTGTAACATTGGTTTTATACTTCAAAAATCTTTTAGAAAAAGATGAGTTAAATGAATATCTAAATTTATTTAGTTTATGGGCTACGGACATTGGTTTGCCCCTTAGCATAGAAAAGTGTAAAGTTACGTACCTTTCTAACAATTATTAAACAACCCATTTATTTGATGGGTTTTGAACTAGAGGAAGTTAAACAGTATAAAGACTTGGGAATACTGATCACATCTAATCTGTCTTTTAAACTTCACTCTGACTCATAAAAGCTAAAGCAACTAAATATGTAGGTTTTCTGCTAAGAAATTTATCAACTAGGAATGAAAGTTTATTAGTATTATTGTATAAATCTTACATCAGACCCCTTTTGAAATATAGCAATTCATCTTGCGTTTATACTAGTTAAGAAGCTTAGAGAGAGAGAGTACAGAAAATAATTACTAAACAAATCATGAAACTTAGGTCAATGGAATATGGGTTATGATGCAAGACAGTGAAACTTTTTAGTTTTTGTTACAGATACAAGTCTTTCAGCTTTTCCTGATTACGGATGGTCACAGCAGATCACCAGTCTGCTTATGACTTGCAGTGGATTTTTACGGTGTCAAGTTGCCAGCCTGGCACCCAACCTTTAGAGAAGAGACACACACACTCATGCATCTGCTTGCATCTCTTTTTAAAGTTCAGTTGATCGCGAGGATGACATGTAAACTCCACACAGAAGGAACTCCAGCCGAGAATCGAACCAGAGAGCCTCTTGCTGTGAGGCGACAATGCTAATCGCTACACCACAACAGCCGACATCCCAGATATATTCAGGCTAAAGTAATTTTGACCCATAAGATTTTTCAGGATCCTACAAGTTTTGTTTAATGTGGAAATTAATACTTACACTACAATGTACAAACATAAAAATATGTAGTTTACAATGAAACTGAGGGATTGTCAGATGAGGGTTCAGTAGATCACAGTAAGGATAACCAAACTATGGAATGACATTCCATATAATGTCAAGCAATCTGAAAACTTGGAAATTAAGAAATATTTAGATACTTGGGCAGGCAGAAAGACCTATTTACAAGAGCTGATCAGCCTATAATGCTGTCTTTGAACTTAAGAACGTATTTGTTAATGTTTCCATTACTTATTGATGGACAAGTAAATGTGTGCCGTTCTGCTGTGCCTTCTGTAGACTGCACAGCACATAGATCAGGAAAGATGGCATTATGGCAGCAAACTGTCATGCCTTGTATATTTTCCTGTAAGTAGGATAATGCCAGGAGGTTGAACATGGACGAATCATCGATATAAAAAATGAGCTTAAAAAGAACCAGTAAATGCTATGAAATTTAGTCTACGATGCCACAGCCATTTCCTGAATTGAAAAGTATAAATGCACTAACCAAAAAAGCAAAAGTTTTTATTAATTATTTTTTTGGTCCATTAATTCATACTGTTTATGAGTCAATCTAAACAACTGGAAAAAGTGTTAGAAAAATAAATCTGCACATTTCTGTTTGTTTTTGGCCCCTTTCCTTTTACATGCCATGGGGAAATTTAAAAACCAGGAAAACATTCACTATTTCACAAGGAAATCATGCAGAATCTGAAAGGAAATTATGTAAAATGTATACGCATAAGTACATGGGTACAGAATTATGAAACTGTACATTCTGTGACAGCTGTGTAAATGTGGAGGTCCATAATTTTTACCCTAAAATGGAAATCTGTTAGGAAGTTATCAGCTCTAATGCAGTTTGAATGAAACCATAACCAATGTGCAGCCATGTAAATGACCATGCACTAACAGCACACTACTTGCCAAATGACTGAAAATGCTCAATTAATGCACCAAAGGCCAAAGATTTTTAAAATTACATGCCTTAACTGACAGAATGCACTACAGTGGCAAAACTCAATCTAAGAGGGCAGTAATTTCAAAACTAAACTTAACTATGAACACATTTGTTTTCAACTACAGCTACAGTTACTAACATGGAGTTTCACCAGTTAAGATTAAATTATTGTGCAAGTCAAACACAGAGAGTAAAGAAACAGATGTTCAATGCACTATACTGTAGCCATTTCCAGGTTAATGTCTGTCTACATAGGTGCAAAGTTTCTTTGTTTTATTTTCTTCTCATTAAAACCAATCATTCACAAATATCATGTTGAGAGACATACAAGGGTAATACCTGCAAAAATGCTCATCATAATGACTGATGAAACCAATTTCACATATATTTCTGTTACTCAAACAAAGCCATCTTAATGTAGGAGAATTTTTTTAACCAATAAAACGGTGAAAGCATTTCAAATGTACAGTGTTTTTTCACATGGTTTTCAAAGGTATTTCCATTCTTAAATCCAGATTTCACAGAAACAAATGTGATTCTGAGTTGTATTTCCAGAGATGTACCTAAAATAACATTTTTGCTCATAGAACCTAATGTACAGCTAACTTCTGACCCACTGACCTTTTTTTTTTTTTTTTGCAAACTGCACATTTCTAAAACCATCCATCTTACTCAGAGCTGCAGCACGGGTGTTAACTGGTTCCCAAAGCAACATGCCCCCTCCCACACTGTTTTTGTCAGCCTTAAAACTTTTCAAATGTATATAACTGTTGTGAAACAAATGGCAAAAACACAAACATCCAAATGGCAATGTAGGCCTTTTGGTGGTCCTAGAAATATATGTCAGCTCTGAAACTGAAATATTCCAGCAAATTTTCCAGAAAAAAAATTATGACTCTGTGCTAACTTGTTCATTTCAGATATAAAGACATATACACATTTTTTTATTTAAGTGTTTCACTGTATACGAGTCTAAATTTGCAAGGAGGAGGTAAGCATAAATATAATGACAGGAAACGTCCTTTTCAGGATATTACTTACTTGTTTATTTATTCGTTCATTTTACTTTGGATGTAAAAATAACTTGAAAATACTTTATTCTGAACATATGCTGCATTTTTCATCTTATGGAGATGTGATAAATCTACCCATAATATGAAAACTGAGTATAATGCAACTTGGTGGGCTGCCTCACTCTAATTGGCCATTTGCAGGACTCCTGGTAGAGGCCATCAATAAGAAGTTGTATCTGTGCAACACTTTTGACACTTTCTGAAATTTTTTGACAAACCAATAAAGATATCTTGTTACAGTGTGTACTTATGTTGTCTTTTAGGTGCAAAAAGAAACATCTACTACAACTACAAGATGAATTTCTGAGTGAAAGGCAAAGTTCAAAACAATGTCCAGTCTTCCTGAATATTTCAAATGCTGGAAAAAGTACAGTTTTGTACCTACCATAAATGTAGATGTTCGAGTGTTCACCCTGCTGCAGTCATCACACTTGGGTTATCCTGCCATCATGCGGTCCTGCAGTCGGCCAGAGTTCCAAAGTCTTGGTCCGGCGTTGGTTGCTGTCACTTCCTCCCTGACGTCAGTGCGCCAGAGGTATATAAGAGGCATCCGACGCCATTTTCTTCAGTTTTTCTTGCCACAGATGTCAGGTGCCCCCAATAGGTAGGCAATACTTATTGCTATATAAAAATATACAAGTAAAAGTAAAACAATACTTTCAGTCACAAGCAAATACACCACAGAGGTTGTATAGGATAGAAAGGTATGGATAAGTCCAGCTAGTTCAGAGGGGATGGAGGGAGGGTAACCTGGACTGCAGCAGGGTGAACACTCGAACATCTACATTTATGGTAGGTACAAAACTGTACTATGTTCATCGTGTTAACCTGCTGCAGTCATCACACTTGGGTTGAATCCCAAAGCTAAGGATGGGTGGTGGAGTTAAACAGGGTTAGAAGAAGCTAGTAGGCCCTGCAAAACTGCAGTGGCAAAGCCAGCTCTAGTCTTACAATATAGAGGTAAGTGATAGTGTTTGGTGAAGGTGTGCAATGAACTCCAAGTTGCAGCTTCCAGAATATCCTTGGTTGGCACCCCCCTGAGAAAGGCTGCTGATGTAACTGTAGCCCTGGTGGAGTAGGGCCTAATGTTAGCAGGTACCGGTTTCCCATGATGCGTGTAGCAGAAACGTATGCAATGTCCTATCCATTTTGAAATGGTCTGTTCTGAGATAGCTTTTCCTTGTGATCCTGCAGCATAGGCTACAAAAAGCTGGTCAGAGTTTCTGAAAGCTTTAGCTTTATCCAAGTAGTAATGTAATTGTCTGTGAATGTCCAAAGAGTGCAGGAGTCTTCCTCCTTTGTTCTGGGGATTTGGAAAAAAGTGGGCAAATGAATGGTTTGGTTTAGGGCCACACTGGATACCACCTTTGGCATAAAGGAAAGGTTAGTTCGCAGAGAGACTCTGTCTTGATGAAAAATGAGGAAAGGCTCCGCTGCCATTACTGCCTGTAGCTCTGAGACTCTTCTAGCTGAAGTTATTGCTAGCAGCAGGGCAGTTTTCCATGAAAGAAACTTTAAATCAGCTGAGAAAGCTGGTTCAAAGGGCGGCAGTGTAAGTTTTTCCAGAACAAAGCTGAGGACCCCAAGTAGGTGTTGGTGCTCTCCTGGGCGGTCTTATGTTCTTAGCCCCTCTGAGGTACTGTCTTAGGAGTGGATGTGAAAATAAAGGAGGATCCGTGTCGTAATGAGCTGAAATTGCTGAGGCGTGGATCTTAATAGATGAAAAGGAAAGTCCTTTGTGCAATATCTCAGTTAAATATTGTAGAATCTGAGGAATGTTTGGATCAAGGGGATTTTGGCCTTTAGCCTGGTTCCAGGCGCAAAATCTTTTTCATTTGTCTGAACAGGTTTTCCTGGTGCTGGGCCTCCTGGCCTCCAGAATGACATCCATAACAGCTTTGGATAGAGGTGTTGGTTGATTGTTTAGGTAATTTGCCATGTAGCCAGGTTTAAAGTCTTGAGCTGACTGTGTAAAATTTGATTGTCTCGCTGGGTGAGCAGGTGAGGAATTTGTGGTAAAATCCATGGTGGGCCATGGGCCATGTTCTTTAGAATTTGATACCAGTGCTGGCGTGGCCAGTCTGGTGCAATGAGTATCATTTGTGGCCTCTCTAATCTGACTTTCAGCAGCACCTTTGCTAGAAGAGGCAGTGGAGGAAAGGCATACACTGTTAATGTTTTCCAACCGAATGAGAGGGCGTCTACTTTCCAAGCTTGTGGGTGGAATGTCCTTGTACAAAATTTTTGAAGTTGGTAGTTTTGGGGGTTGGCAAACAGATCTATGTTTGGGCGTCCCCATTTTTAAGTTATCATTGCAAATACTTGTGGATCCAGTTTCCACTCGTGGGGATCCATGATGTTTCTGCTTAGGTCGTCTGCCAATGTGTTTTTCTTTCCTGCAGGAATTGTGCTTTAGTTGAACTTGGTAAGACAGTGCTGTGTTCCACAAGGTCATTGCTTGCCTGCATAGAGGGTAGGAAAGTGTGCCCCCTTGCTTGTTGAAGTTCCACATTACTGTGGTATTGTCCGTCTTTATTATTAGTTGTCCCGGGTGTAAGAGGTCCTTGAAAGCTGTTAGGGCATTCTATACTGCTAGCATTTCCTTTTGATTGATATGCACATGCCTTTGATCTGTAGTCCATTTGCCCTGAATGCACTCTCCTGCCATGTGTGCTCCCCAGGCATAGTCCAATGCATCTGTTGTCATAGTTTACCTGGCTGTGGGTAATGTGAAAGGCTGACCCTTGTTGAGGTGACATGCCTGTGCCCACCATAGAAACTCCTGTTGAAGGCAGGGAATGAGTGGTATCATTGTTTCCAAGCTGTGGCTGTGCTGAGTCCATACGCTTTTCAGGTACCATTGTAATTTCCTCATATGCAGTTTTGCAAATGGTATTAGTAGTATGCAAGATGCCATGAATCCCAAGGCCTGCAGAATTTTTCTTGCAGGGAGTTGGGTCTTTGTTGCCATTATTTTGAAGTATTGAGTCAGTTGTTCTTGCTTGTCTGGCATGAGATAAGCCATCTGGGCCGTTGTATTCAAGATGGCACCCAGGAATATTATGTTTTGCGAGGGCACTAGTTTTGATTTCTTTTCGTTTACTGTGTACCCTAGGCAACTTAGAAGGTGTTTGACAAATGCCAGATGTTTTAAAAGAATGTCCTTGCTTTCTTGCTTGAATAAGGCAGTCATCCAGGTATGGGTATATTTGAATTCCTCTTTGTCTGCAGTATGCAATTACTGGTGCCAGGCATTTTGTGAAGACCCTGGGCGCAGTAGATAAACCAAAGGGCAGTGCAGAGATTTGATAATGGGTTGAACCTGAAATGAAGCGGAGGTATCTTCTGCAATTCTTTCTGATAGGGACATGCAGGTATGCCTCCTTGAGATCCAACGTTACTAGCCAAGCCTTCTTGCCCAGCATGGGAAGAAGCTGCTGTAGTGTTAGCATCTTGAATTTTGGTACTTGCAGATAGGTGTTCAGAATTGAAAGGTCCAGAATGGGTCTCCATGCTTTGTCCTTTCTGGGGACTAGAAAGAGTCTTGAGTAAAATCCTTGTCCTTGCTCCTGTGTAGGTACCTGTTGAATGGCTCTCATGTCCATGAGAGCTGTAATTTGTTTTTCTGCCACTGCCCATTGATTTGGTGGCAGGTTTGGCATTCCTTTTATCCTTGGCAAGGTATGAAAGTGGAATCTGTAACCTTGTGAGACAATGTTTAGGACCCATTTGTCTTTTGTGATGATGTGCCAGTTGTCTGCAAAAAGTGCCAATTTTCCTCCCAAGGGAGCTGCCAAGAGAGATTTGCTTGATAATTGGAGGGTTGAGTCATTGTGTTTGTCTTCTGCTAGCTTGGGGCCTGTCTTCACCTCCTTTCTGGGTTGTGGCACCCCATTGGCGAGGTTTGTAAGGGCCTTGTGACTGACCTCTGCCCCTTGGGCTTCTGTATTTGCCCCCTCTGTAGTCTGTCAGAAGCTGGAAAGGACCAGTTTTTTGTTGGCCAATTTCTTCTGAAACGAGGGGGTTGCCCCTGTAAAAAATCCTTGACCATCTGCATAGACTTTGCCTAATCCTCCATTTTCTTTAAAACCTCTTCTGCTTTGACACCAAATAAGACATCCTGTTGTAAAGGTGCATCCAATAATTTTGCTTTAACATGATCAGGTAGGGTTTGTTCTTTTAACCAAGCATGTCTGCGTATGACAGGCCCAGTAACAGCTGCTCTACAGGAAGCTTCCAATGAATCAAATCCACATTGTAAAGTATGTTTGCCCACCTGTTCAGCTGCATGCAACAGATCCTGCATTTCCTTGAATTCAGCCTGTTCAGAATGTGCGCTAAGTTTTTGTTTTAATTGAGACATTAGGAATTGCTAATATTTCAGCATGGGAAACTGACAATTTAATGCTCTCATAGCCAGAGTAGCTGAGGTGTATATCTTCTTTCCCCATTTATCTAAAGCTCTGGAATCCCTTTCAGAGGGTACAGGATTTTTAGCCATAGAAGCTTTAGCCCCTTTGGGACCCTGGGAAATTGTTTCTGGGTCAGCCAGAGGGCTTTTATAAAGGAATTTGTGTGTGTCAGGTACTCTGTAGTATCTGTCTGGTTTGGCTGGAGCAGGAGGTAGGGAGTCTGGACTTAGACTAGACCCTAAGTAAACATCATCCACAATATCTAAAACTGGAGGGATAGCAAGTGGTCTGTGCTGGGGTAGTAAAATAAACTCTCACAGTCTTTTCTTAGAATCAGAGTAGTCCTGGCCTTCCCAGTGGAAATGTTCCCTCATGGTATGTAAAGTTTCCCCAAAGGAGTAGTCTTCAGGGGGAGATGCAGAAGGAATAGAGTCTTTAGCATCAGAATCTTCATAAGGGGGAAAAGCGTAATCCTGTTCTTCAGAAGAATCTGAAGAAACAGAAACCTGGTCAGAGGAAGCATAGTCCTCCTCTTGTCTTGACCTTTTATCAGGGGGGGATGGGAACCCCTGATTAGGGAAATCAAATCTTCAGCCATCTTAAGCATCTGTTTCTTAGGCATGGGGCCTTGAACAGGAGACTGATGTACAGTCTCTTTTGGTTTTAATGGAGTTTTTAGCTTAGCATAAGATTTAATGGTGACTGTAGTCGGTCTGAAGACACCTTCTGAAACCGAAGGTGTTTCTACTGCACCGGGATCACCTTCTGTTCCGGTGTCAGAAGGGCCTAATGAAGATGGTTGCGACAGCCTAGTACACTCCGCTTAAGAATCCGAAGCTGTCTGGGGTTCCATTTCCGCGGTCATCAGGGGCTGCATAGGCACCTCACTGAAAACCGGAGAACCGGCGACAGGCCCAGCAGAGGCCTCGGAGTCTGGCTTGGTTCTAGGCTGCCTGTCCTTATCCTTGCATTTTGTATGCATGCCAGTCGTCGGCTGCTCCGATGGCATGATAAAATTAAATTTCCTACCAAAGTAATGTCGTGCGAAGTCAAAACGGCGTTTGATAGTTTGTTTATTAAACCTAGCACAAAACCGACAACCTGTGACATCGTGGTCTGGGCCTGGGCAAGGAATACAATAAGAATGGAAGTCCTTATGAGGTATTTGCTTCCCACAAGAAATGCAATTGTTAACTTTTTCTGACATCGGACTGAGGCAAGAAAAGGTTCTCCAACGGGGTACTTAGCTTTATTGAAGACTTCGGACTGAAATTCGAATCGAAAATCTCAGGTGTCGGCCGACCGGCACTTGCGAACTGCTTCTGCTTTGGGCACCGCGCGGCAAGAAAGACTGAAGAAAATGGCATTGGATGCCTCTTATATACCCCTGGCGCACTGACGTCAGGGAGGAAGCGACAGCAACCGATGCCGGACCAAGACTTTGGAACTCTGGCCAACTGCGGGACCACCTGACGGCAGGATAACCCAAGTGTGATGACTGCAGCAGGGTAACACGATGAACATCATCAACAGCAGTGATAAATGAGTACTAGTTTCAGTTTTTTGCAATAAAAACAAAATATATTTAAGATCAGATCTATTTGCCTCTGTGATGACCTGCCTGGAGTTTAATTCTCACCACTGCCAACTAAATATCATACCAGAAATACAAGTGCTGCATATGGTTTTCTAGCATCCAAACCCAGACTAGAACTGCATACGGACCACTTACAGAGCCAAGTTTTTGGACTAGCACCTCATGTGTCTCCTTCTCCACACTCTCTTTCTCTCTCTGAGAATCACAGAGTCTTCCAGGGCCCCTTACACATGGTAACTACATTTCAAATTAATTATTTTTCACACCATAATTCACAGGGAAGACTTGTAAAACTAATTCCCCACAGCTTTTATTCTGGCAAGACAATATTGCCACTACTCTAAATTACTGAGTTAGACACTCACCAGCTAAAGTGCCCTATCTTGATTTACAGCCAAATGAAATAAGAATAAACACAAAATGGTAATGTGCAAAGTGATCTGCCCAGTTAGACAAAGATAACAGCAGCCTATCAACAATCTTAAATAATATATTTTTCTGAGATAATACACAAGACAAATACCAGCAACAATACATTAAAAGTGAATAAATAAAAACATTACTTAGACAAAGACAGAAGTAAAGATAGTGCTGATATAATTTAAATATGCAGACGTAAAGATAATGCACAGTGAATGGAAACCACTAATCAGTGCACAGATAGAGGATAAAACTCTGACTAAGCTAGATATTATCTCTAACAGGATACTGAACTATTAGCTATGCTGCTACTAAACTATACAGGCAGTTTACAAAACAGCAAACTTACATACATGTGGTTACCTGAATGTCTTCCAGCAAAACTGACTTCTACACTGGTTTCAGCTCAAAACATTTCCCAGTAATTACATTACTTTCCTCACACAATGGAAGAAAGATGAACAGTAAATAGGATCTCACATATATCTATGAAATGTCTGCATAATTGTTTGCATCTGACCCGTTTCACAGTTCTGGGCTCAAAAGTTCTTTGGCTCTATGGCACAATGCATAGTGTATTGGACTTGTAGTAAAATGGTAAAGGCACTCAAAGGTTGTAGGTTCAGGTCCCACCAGAGTAAACTTTTTGTCTGGCAGCTGGTGCAGAGGATTAAGGCTATGAGCTGTTCATAAGCTACATCTTGTGGCCAGAGTTTGATTCCATCAGCCGTTATTTGTGTCAATGGGTTTAGTATAATAGTTAAGGTGTTTCTCTCTCATACCAGAGCAGCAGGGTTTGATTCTCATCAAGACAATTTGGCTAGACTTTAAATAAACCACAAGGACAGCTAGCCCAGTACTTAGCTATAAACCTATGATCCAGTTTCACAAGTTCCCCATCATTTACATGCAAACAATTACTCCCCTCTTGTGAAACTCCATTTTATTCCAGCAGAATGATGTTACAGGCAACAATTAATCAGAAACATCTCAACAATTACAGCATGTTCAGCACTGTAAATAAGTTTCTCAACTGTTTGGCATCACCATACTCCTCCCAAAGGAATCTAATAACAAGTCCTTTGAAGGCATTCTGCTAGATTAAAATGGTCAACCCAACTCTCTTCTTTTACAGAAAGTACTTCTCTCCTTACCTGTCCTCAAAATCCACCATCACAGAATCTACTGCTGTCCTATAACTTCCTGTTTCCTTCTTCATTGCTACTTCCCCACTACCTGAAATCTATAAAATACAGATTCCTGTCCTTAATTATGCTACTCTTCAGCTTATTATCTACACTTATCCTCCTACTGTGCCATCTTTTTTCCTACCATGACTCAATAATATCTCACAGCATCTCTCCTACTCTGTCCCAAGCACATATCCATATTTCCTCTTTATACTCTCCACACAATGCACCATACCTATTTCATATTGCCCCTCATCTTTATTCAATAACTACACTTAAACTCAATTAAAAACAAAATTAAGTACAAGAATCCTCTCCAAACAACAAGTATGCATAATTCCTCAATATACTAAAATTCTTCTAGGAGGATCCTGACCCCACATATCACAATGAACACAATGATAATTCTCTCCCACACACTTCTATGACCAAATAAAAGCCAATCCCCAGGCCTGGTGATCTATTTTTTGCTGCAATAAATGTTACAAGTATAAGACATAAAACTGCTGAACTGCATGCCTGTATTACCCAACATATGCCTAATGTTCTCACTGTAACTGAAACGTGGCTTAAACCTAGCATGAAAAACTGTGAGGTTACACCTCCTGGGTATGACATCATCAGTAATGACAGTATAAAGAGTAAAGGTGGTGGTATTGCTTTAATATTTCCCAATACCTACCACATTTCCCCTTACAACAAACCAACACCAACATTCAGTTTAGCAGAGATTTTTATTGCTTTCCTCAACATAAACAATTATAAACAAATATGTATTATTGTCCTTGACATCCCATCTGGCAACATCACAGCTATACTGGAAGATATCCTACACTGGATATCCATAACATTTCCACAAGAAAAAATATTACTAGGTGATGTGAATGTCAATTGGTTGGACATAAACTCTAATTCCCCTACATCTAGCATGAACTTATATGGTTTCACACAACTAATTAATAGTTCCACACATTATAGCAAGACATCAAATTCTCTATTAGACTGGACCCTAGTATCAGACCCTAGCAAATACTCACCACAGATACAATGTCAGATTCTCTCAGTGATTCTCTCCCAATCTATACAACCAGACATCTTGCACATCTAGTTAAACACCATATTTATAAAACAACATGTAACCTTTGCAAGTTTAACCTAGAAATGTTCATTACTACACAATCATCTATTCACTGGATTTTCCTAAAAATCCACCCCTTAGACAATAACGTAATTAAATTCAATAAAACTCTTCTAAATATCTTAACTAGCCTTGCACCTCCTAGAAGGAAGAGAGTGAAAACAAATAATGCAATTTGGCTCTCCAAAAAGAGTAGAATGCTAATGCAGGATATAGGAAAAGCATGGAAAGAATGGCACGGGAAACTTCAGAATGTTTTGCGATCATACTAAAAAGCAAATAAATGAAAAAAAAAACTATACTATAATCATTTTCAGAATATTAAACACAACCCTAAAAAATTTTGGACATCCATTAAAGAAATCTTACATCCCAGCAAAACATTTAACCCAATCCCCTCTCCCGATAACTCACCACTTAAAAATTAATACAGTTCAACTCTTATTTTATAGATAGCATAGCATCTCTAACCAAGGATTCCACAACATCTAATCCCAACCCTGCCCTACAGCCACATACATCTACTTCAACCTTCATACCTGTGCCCACATATATAGAACTATTCTTAAACTTTAACTGTGCTCTTCTTCAGCTAATGACCTTCCAAGTGAGTACTTAAAAATAGCAGCCAATAGCATCGTATACCCTGTCTCAATCCTTATAAACAGATCAATCCAGGAATCCCATGTTCTATCTCTGAAAAAAGTCACACATTATCCCTGTGCACAAAGGAGGAAATTCAACAGACATTAATAACTTTAGACCTATAGCAATCTTATCTCCTCTCATCAAAATATTTGAAAAATATATTCAAAAACAATTGCTAGAATATCTCCTGCAGGAAGAACTCCTATACCAAACAAACATGGCTTCCATCCTTCCCATAGGACTAGTGCTGCACTTCTAACTTATACAGATACTGTCAATAACGCTAGAGATAATGGCAAACAAGTCTCCTCCTTATTTCTAGACTTGCTTAAAGCCTTCGACACAATTTGTCACAGCAAACTTTTATTTCAAATGTCCTCACTAGGTCTCTCTCAGCCCACTCTTCTGCAGTTCAAAGGCTACTTGTCCAATAGGTATCAGTCAGTAAAATGGCACTCCACACTCTCTCCTTACCTCCCAGTCACCACTGGTGTACCACAAGACTCTATCCTTGGTCCCCTCCTCTAACATTTTCACCAACTCCCTCTATACTTCCACACAACAGGCCACCCTAATAAAATACGCAGATAATTCCACTCTCATTTGCACATCTGGCAACATGGTAGACCTCAAAAAAATTACTCAGGAAACTTTAACAGCCACTGAAACATGACTCTGTAACTCACAACTCATGCTCAACCCAAAAAAGACCAAACTACTAATTTTTCCCCAAATCCCTCTCTCATGAAAAATACAAAATTTACAGTCTTCTGTCTTGATAATATAACCACTGTAGTCACTTTTCATAGCAAACTATTAGGGGTGACAGTGGGTGATAAACTTACATTCGACCTGCATATACAACTCCATAAGAAAAACTCATCAAAAACTAGGGAAGCTTTACAGAGCCAAAAACTTTCTCACCAACACAACTGAAACTACACTTGCCACTACTTATCTCCTCCCCACTCTTCTTTATGGCGGTCTTATCCTTACTAACCTCCAGGCATCACAAAAAATAAAATCCTGAACAATGCTTTAACAAAGTTGCTAAATTTGCAGCACATACCCCTTTCAGAGCCCACCACTGTATAGCATTGAAAAGCCTAAATTGGTTAGAGCTGCCACATCTACTAACATATCGATAGCTTCTTACCACCTATAAATTATCCAGCATACATCTGTCTAGCACTAAAAAACACTCTACACTACTATGTTCCCACTCAGTCATTGTGATCCAGTGACCAAAAACTCCTGTCTGTCTACAAACATAGCAAATCTGTTGGGCTATGTCTGCACTCATACAAGGTTGTTAATGCCTGAAAGGCCTGAAACTCCTAACCTATATCTATCAGATCTATACCTTCCCTCCCATCTTTCAAAACCACTCTGAACGACTTCCTACCAAAAAAATCTGTTCTTGAGCAAAACCAGGATAAACTATATCCCTAAATGTGAACAAGTACCATTTCACCCCTTATATCTCCTTACTCTCCCTTCTCCACTTACTTCCTTACTACTAACTCCCTTCTCTGACTTTCTCTCTAAATATACCATACGCCTGTTTTTTCTTCACTTCATGTTGCAGTTCCCATTTGTATTAGACTAACTTACCTTTAATTTCTCTACAAACTGTCTAACATTTCTCTAAATATTAAATGATTGTCATACACCTTGTATTGATTCTTAAACAATGTTTTTATATTATGTCTTATTTGTTATAATTATTTAAACTGCAGATGTTTTTTGTTTTATTTTTAAAGATTGTAAAATGATTGTTCTTAAAATGTTTTGTGTAATAATTTGGAGCTTTTCTCCATGGGCATCTGCTGAAAATGGGCTTCTACCCAGTCCGACTTTCCCAGTAATCAAATGGCAAAAAATGAAAGAATAAATAAATAAATAAATAAGCAAAGTTTCAGACAAAGGTGCACTTTTTCTGGTACATTATCCCTTTCTCTTTCACTGACAGACCATCTACACTGAAATTAACAGAATAACTTCTTTGCTGGATAGTCATGTTACAGAACTGCAAGGTTAAACTTAATCTAAGAAGCTTTCCATTCTGCCCACTTGCCCTACGGAACCAGTTTAATGGGTTGTGGTCTGTAACCGTGATGAACTAACTTTCTATCATACAGATATGGTTGCAGCCTTTGTACAGCCCAGACAATGCCGCTAAGACGTGGCTATGCAGCATTCCTCCCTGGGTTAAAGTCTACGGTTTATGTTCACATAGGGTGCTCTTTTCTCTCTTAAAAAATCATCCCCCCAATCACACATCTTATAGAGTCTACCAGCATAATGAATCCTTTGCAGTACACCGGACTGGCTAGTACAGGGTGTCCACTGAAATCCTCTTTGCAAGTTTGAATCTCTGCTCACGGGCTGAAGTCCAGACAACTTTATCTGGTCTGTTTTTCCTGGCAAGGTCTGTAAGGTAAGTGGCAATCATACTATAACAAGGAAT
This sequence comes from Protopterus annectens, assembly GCF_019279795.1. Classification (NCBI taxonomy): domain Eukaryota; kingdom Metazoa; phylum Chordata; order Ceratodontiformes; family Protopteridae; genus Protopterus; species Protopterus annectens. The sequence goes on along the minus strand of NC_056733.1, from coordinate 568,438,645 downwards.
GAACTTCCTAGAGTACCCCACTATCTCTAAAAAGGCCTTACCTTTTTCTTGGTGGTAGGTGTAGGTCACACACAAACAGCTTTGACACTGGCTGGCTCTGGCTTACCCTTTCCACTGCCCATTCTATGAACCAGATAAGATGCACCTGTCATACCCACCCGACACTTGTTGGCCTTAATTCTCAGCCCTTCTCCTTTGCAGCCTGCTGAATACACCCCTGCCATGTTGGACAAGTTCTGGCCATGACTCTCTGTAAATAGAAATATCATCCACCTTACCAAGGGGATAATATTCAACTCCTGTAGGGAGGTGATTTACCAAATGGTATTTTAGTAAAATTAGATAACCCAGATGTGGGTCACAAATGCTAATCTCTCACTGGGTGCAGATGTCAAAGAGTACCTGCTGGTAACACGTGATCACGTCAATAGTGTTTATATACTTGGTCTCAACCAGCTGCACAAAGGCTTCAACTGTTCTTGGCAAATGTAAGAATCTGAATATGTGATTGTTCAGTTTTCTGTAATCCACACAGAAACTGGTACTTCCATCTTTTTTTGGCTCTAGCACAACTGATGAGGCTCACAGACTGCTAGACTCCTGTATTACCCCCAGTTCCAACATGCCCTGAAGTTCTTTCTTAGAATTCCCCTAACTCCTTTTCCTGTTTGGGGTTTGCTTGATGGGCTACTGAGGTCCTGTGTTCACATGTTGCTCCACCAGATGGGTACACAATACGGATTACTAGTAAACATATTCTCAGCTTCTGGTAGTAGTACTCAGATTTTCTGAATCTGAGTAGGAAGCAGCTTCTGGGACAAGGCTGCCTCATCCACTGGGTATCAGCCTTATCAAGAAAATCTACCAAAAGAGCCCTCACCAGTTTCTCCTGCAGCACTCTGCAGATGCTGAGTACTGCAGCCTCTCTACTATGATAGGCCTTCATCATGTTAACACAGCAGATATTGCTTCTACATCCTGCCTGAGAACTTTGCCACACAGTTATCATCACTAACCTTTTTTGTACATTTCCCTCCCACACTGCCTGCAGATTCTTGCATCTAACAGAAATAAGTAGCATCACTTACTACCTAGCAGAATACTCTTTGGCCACTAACTGTCCTATCATTCCTGACTTTCTGCTGCTGGTGTACTTATGCCAGGTGCTCCAAGGCCTGGGCCTTCCCCATAAGCTCTCTAAGCCTAGTAATGACATTTAGGACATACTCCCCAATAGACTGCTTGTGGTAATCACACTCACCATTCCACTTGTCATGGATTAAATAGAGAGGTTTCCTCACTCTGTGGCCATACAGCAGTTCAAAGAGTAAAAAAAACTGTGGATTCTTGCAGCACCCTTCTATAGGCAAAGAAAAAAAGAAGCTATGTTCTTACCATAACGTTCCATGTGAGTTGTTCATCTAGCCTTTGTTCTTTACTTGTGGGTTCGGACCGGATCCATCGGCTCGGAGTCAGCTGCTTTCCAAGCTCAAGATATTTGAGTAGCTCGAGGCACAGTCCCTATCCCATGATGCTCTCCTACCAACCCCAGATCTAGTTTGCTGAACCAGCAAGAAAAAAAACACACTTTGTTTTCTTCTTCTTCTTCTGTATATGGTATATATTTTGTATATAGTACATAACTATTTACAATAGCTAAACAATAATCTGGCTGGAAAGAAGGACACTAGCAAGAACAACCAGGCCACCAGTCATACTCGTTCTTCCAGAACCTGGAGGGGGAAGGTGGGAGGGAGTGCAAGAATAAAGGCGAACATTATGGTAAAAACATAACTTCTTTATGTAAAGTTGTTCAATCTCGCCGTTTGTTCTTTACACGTGGGTAGCGTCCCAAGCGCCCTAATCCTGGGCGGCTCACAGGAGTACATTCCTGAAAACAGTGAAACCAAAGGAAGCCCTGTCCCTGGAGGCGCTGTCCACTGTGTAATGAGTGATAAACATATGAGGTTTGGACCAAGTAGCAGTTGCACAAATGGTGTCCAAAGGTAAAGGGGCTGCATGGGCTAAAGACATAGAAACAGCCCTGGTAGAATGAGCTTTCACTTCACATTCTAAAGGTTGTTTAGCTGAAGAACATACAAATTTTATACAATCAGAAATCCATTTGGACAATGTAACTTTGGATACTGAAAAACTTTTCTTATTGTCTGCATAGGAAACAAATAGTTGATCAGATTTCCTAAATTCTTTTGTTCTGTCCAAATAAAACCTCAATTGGCTGTGAACATCAAGCTTATGTAACATGTACTCCAATCTATTAGCATGATGTCTGAAAAAAGTAGGAAGGTCAATAGACTGGCTCAAGTTTGCCTTGGAACAGACTTTAGGGAGAAAGGTTGGATTTGTTCTTAAAGACACTCTGTCGGGGTAAAAGACTAGATATAGAGGCCTGATAGAAAATGCTTGTAGTTCAGAAACTCTACGCGTCGAAGTAACAGCCAGCAGGAAAATTGTCTTCCAAGAAAGGAACTTCAAAGGACAAGATGATGCAGGCTCAAAAGGGGGAAGGATGAGTTGAGATAGTACCAAATTTAGATTCCAGGGAGTTAACAGGATGTCTGATAGGTGGCCGAATGTGATGAGTTCCTTTCAAAAAGGCTTTACATAATCTGTGGGACATAATGTTAGAACCACTGCATCCCACATGGAAGCTAGATATGGCAGCTAATTGAACCCTTATCGTAGAAGCTGCCACACCGTCGTGGTAGAGCAAAGTCAAGAATTCCAGAATACTATGAATAGGGGCGACATAGGGATCAATACCATGCTGAGAAGCCCAATGAACAAATCGCTTCCATTTGCTGTTATAAAGTTTCCTGGTGGAGACTTTGTGAGAGGAAACTAGAATATGTTGAAACGCGGGAGACAAATTATGAGACCTGACTAGGTTGGGAAGTGGAGCAGCCAAGCTGTCAGTTTGAGGGAGACAAGAGAGGGATGAAGAACTCCCAACAAATGAGTTAGAAGGTCTGGCACTGGGCCCAGAACCCAAGATTCTTCCACTTGGTATTGCTGTAGGAAGGGGAACCATATCTGCCGAGGCCAAAACGGGGCTATTAGAATAACAGTCCTTCCCAGGCTTTTGGATTTCTGTAAGAATCTGGGGATAATCGGGATTGGAGGAAAGACATAAAGGAGAACCAAGAGCCAACGTGTACAAGTGAGTCCCTTGGGCTGTCCCCTGGTGGAGGGTACAGGGCAAAGTAGCTTCTGCATTTGGCATTCATCAGGGATGCAAAAAGGTTGCAACAAGGCTGGCCCCATCTGTGGAATATGCTTTCCGCCACTCGTTCTTTGAGGGGCCACTTGTGAGGCAACAGAATGGCTCTGCTTAGTTTGTCCGCTATCATGTTGGATGACCCGGGTATGTGCGTTGCTATCAGAAAGCACCCAGTGGATACAGTCCACTGCCAAATTCTCAGAGCCTCTCGGCTTAAGGGGTAAGACTTGGTTTCCCCTTGCTTGTTGATGTACCAGACTACCGACATGTTGTCTGTCTGTATTGCAATCGTCTCTTGAGGTAGAGAGTTGTGAAAGTGTTGCAACGCTAGAAGCACTGCTCTCAACTCTAGGACATTGATGTGCAAATGAGATTCCATGTTTGACCAAGTGCCTTGGACAGTTCTTCCCTGAAACAGCCCCCCCCCCCCCTATCAGGGAAGCATCCATGGTCACTGTGGCTGTGGGAGGGGGAAGTCCAAATGGGCGACCTACAGTAACTTGGTGGCTGTTCAACCACCAAAGAAGGTCCTTTTTGCAAGCATTTCTCAGAAGAATCTTGTGTGACATTAGAAGCTGTTGATAAGACCACTGCGTGAATAGTAACCACTGGAGTATCCTCATGTGCATTCGTTCTAGAGAAACCGTTATGAACCTGGAATGCCAGAACTTTCCTTTCCGTTAACAACTTGACTTCGTAAAGATATTACTCTTTCTTGAGGCAATCTGACCAGGGTGGTGGTGGTATCTAGATCTGCTCCTATAAAGGAAATATGCTGCGACGGCAATGAAGTAGATTTTTTGAAATTTAAGGTTATGCCCAACCTGGAACACAGGTTGATTACGTAATCTCTGGCGTGAATCAGTTGATGCCTGGTGGTGGCAGTGAGGATCCAGTCATCCAGATATGGAAATACCCGGAATCCTACACGTCTCAGGTGAGCCGTGACCACTGCCATACATTTGGTGAACACTCTGGGGGCTGTGGTGAGACCAAAGGGTAGAGCTCGGAATTGGTAGTGACTGGCTCCCAGCCGGAAACGCAAGTGATTTCTGGATGGCCTGGCCATTTTGATGTGGTAGTACGCATCCTTGAGATCTATAGAACACATTCAATCACCGTTTCGAGAAACGGAAGTATCGAATGAAGCGTGACCATCCGGAACTTTTCCTTTTTGACAAAGGTGTTTAGTTTGCTGAGGTCTAAGATGGGCCTCCAGTCCCTGGTTTTCTTTGGAACTAAAAAGAACCTGGAGTAAGTTCCGGATACTATCTGGTCCACCGGGACTGGCTGGATGACTCTTTTTTCTAGCAGCCTTTGAATTTCTATGGCTGCTAGATTCTGCAGACTGGGTGGAACGTCTGGGATTCTTGTATGAATGGAAGTGGATTCTAAAAAAGGAATCATGTAACCTCTGGTAACTATGCTTCTTACCCAAGAATCTGATGTAATTCCTAGCCAGGTGTCTGGGTATAAAGCTAACTGAACCCTGACTGCCTCCAGAGCAGGACAGTTGGGCCTCCTCTCAGGAGCGCTGATAGGGCTTGCCAAGGAACTGCTCCCTGTCACCCTGGTTCTGCGGACACCCTCTGCCGCCTGGGTGGCATCTACCATTTATACCCCCCTCCTCTGCCCCTAGAGAGGGGCTCACTACGTATGCTCTGGAAAGCTCCTTGGGACTTTCAGAACCACATTTTTCCACCTTTCTGCCCTTTGGGTATGGTCTAGTGGGGGTGGAAAAATGGACTCCTATGGCAGATAGAGTCTTCCCTTCCTGCTCACACCTAGTGAGTGCCTCCTTGACTTTAGGCCCAAACAAGGAAGAGCCATCGAATGGGGTTTTAACAAAGGAAGATTTGAAGGCTTCCGCAAAGGAGCATCAGCACATCCAGGATCGTCTCCGCAGAGCTATCGCTGAACCTGCTGCCCGGCTCGATCCATCAGCTGCATAAGAAATGAGCCGCATGGACGAGTTCACAATAGAATTAAGAGTGTTAAGCTGTGCCATCACTTTCTCAGAAACAGCATCATCTGTTTTGCCCTGTAGAGTATCTCCAAGCTCTTTGAGGAGATCTCGTTGAAGATGGGTAAAGTGGGTTAAATAGTTAAGCGATCTTATTGCAAATGTCGCAGAACTAAAGATGCGTTTCCCGTATCTGTCCATCGTCCTAGAATCTTTATTAGGAGGATGAACAAAAGAGGAGGTTTCTGACATCTCTTTCTTGGTGGCCGCTGCCATCACCATGGCATCAATGGGGACTAACTTCGTAAGAAAAGACCAGTCTTGAGGGGAGGTGATAAATTTGTTGGGCCTCCGAGGGACCGGTTCCATGGAATCAGGAGACTCCCAATGCCCTTTGAGCGACCAAGTCCATTAATTCGTCAACCCACGAGGTGGAAGGTTGAGACCCAAAGGCCTTCAGGAGCACAGACTCATCCTCAGTAGTGGTAAGGGACTGCCAGTCACCCCTCTGCCTTAATATTTCCAGGATGTCTGCAAATGCGACATCCTCAGACGAGGACCGTGGGGACCCTTCTGATTCCTCTAAGTCGCTGTCTGATGTTAAGGATTCCTGAGGGGAATACAAATGCCTCCTCTTGCTCACTCTCTTTCTAGGGACTTCATCAGTGGGGGTGCCTGGTGAATTCTCCATCAAGCAGTGGTCACCCAATGGGGTTACTGGAGGCTCTGGGTCTCGACACTTGGTAGGGACAGAATGTGGCCCTTTAGGGGAGGAAGAGGAAAGATCCGAAGAGGTAAGGGTCTTTGCAGACATGACCCTCCTCATGGCATCAAAGGCACCAGTTTCCCGACCCAAAGAGTCTGCCGGTTCCGAAGAAGATGGCAACCTCCCAGGGGCCGAGACCACGGGCTCCGAACCAGAGGACGTAACCGATCTCATCTGTGCTGAAGCCCCGAGAGGGAGAGTCAGAACCAAAGCGTTGGTTCGACTCTCTCCCCAGCGAGAGAGTGTCGGTTCCAAGACTCTTCGATCGGAACCGAAGAAGTCAAGGTCGACGGGGCAGAGGGCACTGGAGCAGGCTTTAGCTCCGAGGGTTCCACAACTATCATATCCTCTCTTTCTGGCTCCGTAAGTTCGACTGGCCTTGGAGGAGGAGCAGAAATCATGGTGGGGGGGGGGGTCGTAGGCTTCAAAGTCAGTTGGGATGAAGCTGAAAGCAATTTGGCCAGGGCCAGGTTCACCAAAAGCCTCTGCACCAAGTGGTCCACATCGGTGTCGGCAAGGGTACCAGAAGAATGGGTTGAAGGAGTCGAAGAAGCTACCGACCTAAGGATCGGGGACTTTAAAACTTCAGACACCGGCTCCAACACTGTGATTTGGCTCCGAAGTAAGAGTTCGGTGCACAGCTCCAAAGGCTCGACCGAGTCTTCCCAGAGGTGCTCGGAGCAGAAGACTTGTGCTCCGATGACACCTTAGAAGACTTCGACCTCTTTAAGGACTTGGAGGTCTGGTCAGTCTTGTCTAGTGCTTCTTAAAAGTCTGGCTTCAACAGCCCTCTATCCACCAATTTCCTTCACCTTTCTAACAAAACCCTGCCACTGAAGGAATGGCAGATAGAGCAATCCTCTTACAAATGTAGTGGACTCAAGCGGTACACACAAGAAGCGTGGTTATCGGTGATGGACATCTTCTGTCCACAGTCACACCTCTTAAATCCTGATTTTGTTTCTCAGACATGATACCAAAGAAAATACACAAATATCAGATCCCTGATAAACAATAATGTATATAATCCGCTAAGAACTACCAGAAAGTTTAGATCCCTGAACTGCAATTGACTACAAGTATTATTTTTATAAGGTCTTGTCACAAAAACGTTCAGATACAACAAATCTAATAGCACCTATGAACAAGGAGGGGATAGAGAATTAAATTTGACAGAGCCCTGTCAAGTAAAACGCAACTAAAGAAAGGCTAAAGGCCTAGGAGCAACTACTCCGAAATAGAAAGACAAAAAAATATTATACAGTTAACTCACTGAAACAACAATTACGAGAAATATTAAAAGTCTCACATATATCAGATCCCTGATAGCTAAATAACTAAATATATATTCTTCTTAAAAAGGTTACTGGCCCGAGCTTCCTCAGAAGATCGTGTGATCCGTTGCAGCGGCAAACTAGATCTGGGGCTGGTAGGAGAGCATCATGGGATAGGGACTGTGCCTTGAGCTACTCATAGATCATGAGCTTGGAAAGCAGCCAACTCGGACCCGTGTGAAACGAACAAACGGCGAGATTGAACATCTTCACATTATGGGGCAGGTACTTGTCCTAGTCCCTCTTGAACTAGTCAGCAAATACTTTAATGTTAAAACTGTCCACTAGAATATTTGTCTGTGGATGGAACTGGGTAGTTTTTAAGCGCTTTACCCCAAAGAACTTCCCATAAACAGGTCCACAGGTCTGACATGAAGCTGACACCTCTGTCTGTCAACACTTCTATAGGGAAACTTTCTCCTGGTGAAAATGTCTTCACAGTGCATTTGTCATCTTCTCTCTGCCTCACTGAAAAACAGAGACACTACTAATGGGTATCTAGTGACATAACCCACTACCACTAGCACTAATATTTTTATTTTATTTTATTTGTTTTTCAGAGTAAAACACTGACCTCCATGGACCTTTTCAGACTCACCCCAGGAACGGTGTATAGTTAAGTGACTTGCTCAGAGTCACACAGTTAGGCAGAGAAGGTTGAGGGAATCAAACCTTGCACCACGGGACCACAAGAAACAGCTTCTTAATCCTGCAAGCTAACTGCCAGACAATATTACAAAAATTTAGAAAATTAAAATATTGAAATATTCTTACAAATTTAAATATTTAAAATATTAAAAATACATTTTTATCTGTGGAGTTTGTGGAACTAAGTAGTCCCACAGTACCACAGCTACTCTGTGAAACAGCTTCTCAATAAAAGACAAAGGGAGCAAAGCAACTTTGACTGACACTGGTTACAAGTCCTGCAGAACCATGCAGCATCCGTTGCAATACCTGGGCCAATAAAATTCTCCATAAGCTGTCTCTATGCTTATATGGCCTGCAAAAGGAATATTGTGGACTATGGCCAGATGTTCCCTAGTTACTACCAACGGCCATACTATTTCTGCCTCTAGCCCTTCTTTCCTATACAACAACCCTTTGTCTCTATATCTTCTTGCACAAGTATCAGGACCCTCCCTGGCTACCTCCACAAAGGTCTGTAAAGTAGGCTGTATGAGCTGAGCCAGTCTCAGGTCCTTAGTGGTGACCCTCTTCAGCTCTCCTTTCAAAGCAACCTTGACATCTTTTGCCAATGGTGCTTTGAACAGTTTTACTAACATGACTCTCTCCTTGAAGCAACTTTCTTCCAAGGGAAAACCAGTACCCTTACCTTGCAGTGAATCAGTTGCTGTCTGTCTGCTACTGACAAGTTCTCCCTCTGTAGAAGTGACATCATTAGCCTCCGCTTAAGGTGGGAGTTCTAGCCAAGTCTCTAACCAGTTGACATCTCTACAAGCTTGTCACTATGCCACTACGTATAACTGTATGTTCATAAGGTACTCCATTGTTCAAGTTATTTACTATTAGGACATCTGCTGAGATTTCTTCAAACTCAGCTACTTGATTGTTCCCTTGCTCTGTTTCCCAATCCAGGGAAAACTCTGGCCAGAGGTATAGGAAAAAGGTGCCCTTCTTAAGAACCTAAGTGAAGTGGACTGCCCAGGCAAATATTGCTCCTTTTTGACCACCAGAGGCTTAATAATGGTTATGTCTGAGGTTGTATCCCTCTTCACAATAGCCCCCCACCCTTATCAGGATAGGATAGGACACAGACTTTTGTGGTAGTTTGGTATAGCTGCTGTTTCCATGCAACTTAACACTGGTTTAGTGCTCGCCTTGCTTTCCATTTCCTCAAACGCTTTCCATCCTGTCTAGGTGATCAGTGAGACCATACAAGCCTTCATTTGTTACACTTATAACTTTTATCATTAATACCAGGGCATGTACCAAAACCAGTGGCTTCACCCTTTTCCTGTGGAACCTGCTGTGATGGTTTCCCCCATGGGTTTCATTATATACATACGAAGTGTTGAGTATCTCTTCCTTTGAAAGTGATAACCTTATATTTAGATAAATGTCCTCCTTCCACCACAGCTTTTCCAAATCTCCTCACCAATGGCCAAATCTCCTCACCAATGTTACATTAGTGGTCTGCCAACCAAACTGTAGCATTAAAATAACATTAAAATCATCAGAAAGACAGAAAACTTTTGATGAAGTCCAGGGCATAGTGGATGAAAACATTAACATATTAATTTAACATATTTTGTTTAATTTATGGAATATGTTTTTCAGGTATTTTTTTTTAAATGATCATGTCCTCAAGCAGTGTACTGAGGGTTGGTTGGTTTGTTTGTTGGTTGGCTGGTTGGTTTGTTTGCTTATAGTTGTTTACCAGGGTAGTGCACTGATCACTATTGACCAATTTCAGGCTCAGCCTAGGTGAAATACAAAACATTTCACAAACAAAAAATACAGAAATGTAAGCAGTAGCAGAGTAGTTCAGACTAATTACGTAGAAAAAAACTGTGAATATACATTCTAGTGAACACGCTCATTGCAATGTACCATCAAGCAAAGTGTAATGAATGATATATACATTAGTTTTCTAAAGTTAGTCAATCTACAGTGAATCTTGAAAGAGTAAAAGAGACTTGGAAAGGAGAGAGGTTAGGTGATATGTCCTCTGTTGAAGCAGGAGCATTTGGCTTGGATGAAGAAGTCGTTCTCGAGTTGCATTCTGAATTTCCAAAAAATCCAAAAAGACACGCAAACTAAAAGACAGTACTGGCAACAGGACGGAGGATTGCCGCAAATATTCAACAATTCACAAATTTATTAAAAACAAATAACTGTAGATAAGCAATTTCTTCTCTGACTATTCAGAGACTTCATCAGAACCCTGCATTCTGAACTTGTAATAAGCGATTTCCTTAATGTCGATAAGGAGAGCTTGCCAAAAAGTAAGTGGCTGAGAAAAGAAAGCATGTGCAGTGCTATGGAGTTGGTTCTAGGGCTAATGAGGGTTGGTGTGGCTTGTGAGTATTGTCTCTGACTGTATTAGGAGGTCTTTATATGTCAAGTGTACCTGCAAAGGGACTAAATGTGTGCAGCTGGAGTAGTTTGTAGAGTTGGGATCCTAAAAGTAGGTTAGATCTTTGTTCCCTAACCAAAACATCTGCAAAAATTTCAGATATGATGACCTTACATCCATAATCCCATTTATAAAAGTAAGCCCTGATTTTGTAATGTATTCACTTACACAGCCATTTACCTTTCTTCTGTGCTCTATACATTTTTGCCTGTACATCTCAGGAGTCAGTTTAAAACATGGAAGTGAACATTATTTAACTTCAGCAAAATTTAAACAATCAACGTCACAACATTTGGAAACTGCATGTATTGCCTTTACCTGTGAGCAAAAGTTAAAACATCTCACTCGTATACTTGGTCAACTTGGTGTTGATTACATAAATTTAATTTTATACAGGCATTTGAAAGGTTATCAGCCACTTTATACTATGGGAAATGTTTTGTACTGACCTGAGCATCCAGGGATTAATCTTACTTCTCCCCATGACACACACACTTGGCAAAGGATGATCTGTCAATCATGCTGGCACTGCTGTCTTTCTCTTCTGCTTCCAGCTGCTGCATTCACTCATCTGATTTGAGTTCTAGATGCCTCATTTCCAGTTCTAGTCTTTGTAATCCCAGCAGGATTTCGAGGTCTACCAGGGATGGAATAGATTGTCCTTTGCTTGTCTCATGCATACCCATAACATCCACAGCTGTACAAAAAGCTACCACCATCGCTTCTTTGGACATAATGGCACATGGGACTTATTTTGTTTACACTCCTTAAGTAAGTTGTAGCACTACCAATTGAGCAATGTTGTCAGAAGAGCTTCTTTCTGATTGTTTTTACACAAACCCAACTGTTGTGCAAAGCTAAACTGCTGTGCATTTTATCTTGTGGCTGCCAAAGTATAAACATACATACATACGCAGAGACACACACGCACCTTTGGTAGTAAAACTGATTTAAGATAAACAAGTTCAATTACAACATCTTCACCACTGACACCAATATGTGATGGCTTGTCAGGTATGGATGGGGCTTGAATACCACTACTGCCAACCAAATGTCAACTGGGAATGTGAGGGAGAGGGACTCTGGTCTGTAAATAGGCTGCGTTGCCCCATATAGGTAAGTTGACTACCAAAAGTCTGGTCTTTCACGTCACATCACTGATGCACAATGGAAAAAGATAAAAAATGCACACATATTTGATTCACTAACCAATTCACCAAATGCAATCTGGCCTCATAAGCATACATAGACTATGCACTACTGCCTTGGGTATGGGCTTCCAACATCCACACCTAGACTAAGATTACACACTGATCACTTGCAGAGCCAAGACTTTGGTCTAACACCCTAGGTCCCTTTCTTACAATGGTATTTATTAGCCTTCAGTGTCTCCCACTGCACTTTACCAATGGTACCTATCTTTCAAAGAAATTACTTACTCTCTCACACACACACACACACACACACACACACACACACACACACACACACACACACAGAATTCCTAACAAAAGTTGGTAGAATTATCCAACTGCCACAGCTTTTCTCCTAGCAAGGTAGTAATACCATAACTCTAGATTACAGGGCGAGAGACCCAAAAGGTACTGTGCCATTCTTGACTTATAGCCAAATAAACTAATGAACACAAAATGGTAACATGTCAAACAGTGTGGTCAGTTAGAGGTGGATGCCAGCAGCCAAACAACCTACAATACTAAATAACACCCTCTCCTTAAATAATACATGATAGTTAAATAAATACTAGCCACAAGATCTTAAAAGGAATAAATAAACAATTTACTGAGAAAATTAAAGAATTCCAGATAGTGTTAATACAGATTCAACAGACTGGCAAAATAGTGTACAATACATGTAAAACAATTATCAATTGTACAGACAGAATATTTAAAAAAAAAACTTTGAAGTAAGCTACATAAATGCCATAGCTGTCTTCAAATAAAGGTATACTGAACCTCTAGCTGTGATTATTTCTAAAATAAACAGGCAGAAGGCAAAAATGCAAACTTACATTGATGTGGTCACATCAATGTATTCCAAGCAAGACTGAATTCAACACTAGTTTCGGCTTCAAATATACATTTTGGTTTATATTGTGTTTTCCAGGAATTAAGAGGGTAATGGCAGCATTCTTCTCACACAGAAGAAAAAAAAGACTAAAAGTAATCATAATTTGACATATTTCTACTAACTGCCTGTGTAATAACCTACTTGCACCTCACCTCTTTCACATTTCTGGGGCTCAGAGGTTCTTTGATACAGTTTTATGATGTCTTCTAGCATTTATATGCAAGTAATTGCTTGTTTCATTTAAAACTGTGTTCTAATCTAAAAGAGTGAAGTTACAGTAAACAATTAATCAGAAATATATGAAAGGTCGAAGAACATAAAACATGAAAAATGTATTTGCTTTATATATATATATATATATATATATATATATATATATATATATATATATATATATATATATGTCTATCTATACATGTGGGTGTGTGTGTGTATGTATGTATATATATATATATATATATATATATATATATATATATATATACATATATATATATATATATATATATATATATATATATATATATATATATTGTTGTGTCTTTCGGCTTTTCCCGGTTAGGGGTCGCCACAGTGGTACTCCGGTCCGCTAATGATTGGCAGTAGATTTTTACATGCCAAGTTGCCGGCCCTGACACACAACCTTCAAGAAAGGTACGCCCATTCACGCATGTCTCCACACAGAAGATGCTCTAGCTGAGAATCTAACAGGACAACGTCTTACTGTGAGGCGACAACGCTACCGCAGCACTATATATATATATATATATATATATATATATTTTTTTTTTTTATTATTTTATTTATTTATTGCATTTGTTGACGGGGAAAGTTCACTGGGCCTGGAGGGGCTCATTTTCAGTGGAGGCCCAGGAAAAAAGCTCCACATTATTACATACAATTAACAAAATAAAACATTGTAGATACATGAATAAAACAAATGTAGTACCATATACAATTGGTTAGATCAGTTGTTGATATATAAAAATGTACAACAGTAGAAAGGATAAGACAATTTGTAGAGATGCCATTCCAATAATACCTAGAAAATACATACTAATTTTTTTTTTAATTGACAGCATAAATGGAAACAGAAGTATAAAATTCAGAGTAGATGAAAAAAGTCTCTTAGCAGTATACATGAGTAGAGAAAGACAATAATATCTACATGTGAGTAAGTAGGATTCAAAGTAGAGGGGTGTAGATTACAGGGAGAAGCCGGTGAGCAGACTGTATCTGGATGAAAACCTGGAGAGAGGAGCGGTGAGAAGGTACAGAGAAAAGAGGGGGAGAGATTAGAGAATAGAAATAGGGAGGTTCCATAGTGGGAAGTTAGGTCCTGGGATTTTTAGTGGGGTACAGCAGCATCGCCAGTTAGACACTAAATGTAATTTTAGGGATTTTTGTAAAAGAAGCAGTCTTACAGGCTGATCTGAGAGGAGGAGGAAGATTATTCCATAGCTTTGAGACAGCATGGGAGCACAGTATTTAGCCAGCTGACAGTTTTGGTTTCTCTACAGCATTTTGTTTTCTGACCTGAGGTGGCGATTGGGCTGGTACTTGGTCAGTAAGGATGAAAGGGAAGGGCAATGTTCAGGTTGGTAGATTATTTTGTGGAGTGTGGTTAGTTGAAGTAAGTAAGATGATGGTGGGATTCCAGCCAATTTAGTTTATGCAATGAGGAGCAGTGGTTGGTAGAGTATTTAGAGTTTGTAGCAAATTTGGCAATTTTATTGTAACAGGAATCAAGCTTACTTTTTAGGATGGATTGCAGGCTGGTAAGGATGGGAGCACCATAAAGCTGAGTAGGAAGTAGGAAGGATGAAGCTAGGGCCTTTTTGGCAGTGAGACTGAGGAAATAGTTATGTCGATATAGGGCACCTAGCTTTTGATGTTTTTTTTTTATATTGCTTTGGAAGTGAAGGTCAAAGGTTAGTTTGTCATCAATGTTGTCGCCTAGCAGTTTGCTACTAGGGACAACTTCTAGGATGGTATTGTTACATGAAGTAATTATAAAAAGGGATTTATCAATGGGGTGGTGTTTGTGGGAGCAAATAAGAAAAGTTTTATTTTGTTGGGGTTAAGGGCGAGGTGATTCTGGGATATCCATTGCCCGGTAGATGTGAATGCTTCTTGGGTAAGTTGCTGTAACTTGGTGAGAGATTTTGAGGAGGAGATGATAGTTGAATCAAGACAGAGCTATGAGTAAGGGTTAGATGAAAGTTGTTGACAAATGTACTGAAGAGGAGGGGACCTAGAATTGATCCTTGGGGAACACCTGTATTGGCAGTGATGAAAGGGGAAGAAGAGTTTTGCCATTTAGAGGATTGGTGTTGGTTTTTGAGATAGTTTGTAAACCACTGTAGGGTGGGGGGAGAAAGATTGAGACTGGAGAATTTGCTGAGTAGTAGAAAGTGAGAAATGGTGTCAAATGCCTTTGACAGATCGAGAAAGAGAGCTGAAATTAAGGAGCCAGAGTCACGAGCTCTATTTACTGTGTCTAAGAAGGTTATGACGGCAGTGTTGGTGCTATTTCCCGGCCTGAAGCCATGCTGAGTGGGAGACAGCAGTTGGTGTTTTACTAGATGATTTATGAGCTGTGTGTGGATGCACTTCTCTTATCGGCATGATACTTTCATTTAGGATATATACATATATATATATATATATATATATATATATATATATATATATATATATAAAACACTAAGTACAGTGCACAGAATAATCTACAGACATACATACTGTCCTGCTCTCTCAACTCTGCTTGCCAAATACCATCCCAGCAAGCATCTAAGATCTGAAAAATCATCTACTTCTAAAAGTAGATAAGCCCACCTTACCTGCTGGTCAACTGTATTCCTTCACCGTCGCCAAACTATGGAACTCACTTCCACCTTCTATAAGAAACACAGGTAGCACCACCACATTCAAACAAATACTAAAAAATCATCTCAACTCTTCTTGGCTATGTACCTGCTCTGTAACCTAACCTCTTCACTCTCCTTATATGACTACTAAACTCCCATGTCTTTTGCTACTAGTGACTGATGATACTTTCTCCATATTTATTTTTTATTTTTATCTTCACTTGTTGATACTGGTACAATAATACTGATTAATATATCTCTGTTTATACCTCTCTGAATTAACTGAATTCTGCTTTAATGTATATTTTCTGTATATATTACTGTAATCAAACAAACTAGAGTCCTGTTTTTATGTATATATTATTCTGTAATGTTACTGTATTTACTATCTGTAACACTATTTCTACTTCTCCACCAGTTAATGTTTATATTTTTTTTGTATCTATGTTCTTGTTGGAGGTTTTCTCCCCGGGCCTTCACTGAAAATGGGCTCTTTTAGGCCCAGTGGACTTTCCTGGTAAACAAATGCAATAAATAAATACATTTTATATATATATATATATATATATATGTGTGTGTGTGTGTGTGTATACATATAAGGTATGTATATATATATATATATATATATATATATATATATGTGTGTGTATACATATAAGGTATGTATATATATATATTTATATATATATATATATATATATATATATATATATATATTTTTATATATATATATATATATATATATATATATATATATATATATATATATATATATATATATATATATATATATATATATATATATATATATATATATATATATATATATATATATGTGTATAGATATATAGATTAGATAGAAATATATATAGACATATAAACAAAAAGGAACAATAGCTAAGTCATCAGGTCAGGCATTCTCTTAAATGGGCTGCACTTCATCCATCCATCCATCCTCAACCTCTTTTTCCCATTTTTGCACATGGGGTTGTGTTGTCAATTTCAACAGTGACAATCATCTCAAGCCAAGGTTACACCACAGGATGCCTAACTCTGCTTCGGTAGTTTATGCATACCACTCACTCGCGCACTCACACATACACCTACAGCCAATTTAGAGTGGGCTACACTTAATATTACACTGCAAAAGTATTTGTAGTCTTATGTGATATCTACACAGCAGTTACAATTCCAGTTAACAGAGACGATCGGGTGCTTATTACCAATAATCTGACATTTCGCTCAACAAGAACAATGCTATTAATTATGCAGCTTCCCACTTGAATAGGAAAAAATTCTGGAAGCTTCACTGGTACTTACCTATCCAAGATCCAAAGAGATGCATGTATTAAATACACACGTGCACACACAGAAATACACTACAGCCACTGGAATTCCATAAGCATGTTCTTTGATCACTGTATCCACCTGAAATTGTATTGCACAAGAAACAAAAGCTTGCCAAAGGCCCCATTCTGTGTACCATATCATATACACCACTTCTCTGTTACAAGATAAACTCTGGGGCATAAATCCACAAGAAGTGATCTACTAGAACAAATCAAAGGATACAATGTAGGAGAAATATCAAATTACAACTGAACTTTCATAAAAATGTAGAGCTCCATAGTAGCAAGAGGCCTGTATTCCACCAGCTATTTGTATTCCACATGTCCCTCAATAATAGAGTTAGTATTTAATACAACATATTTAGGAAGGAAATGCTTATCATGTCTTAGTGTTTTTCATTACTCTTCAACTATACACAGGGGGGCAAGTCCCCTTGCACCCCCCCAGACCCCCTGCTACTTAAATACATCAACTCCGAAATTGCACTTCACTACACTAAGTGCAAACGATAAAAAATACAAGTCTGTTCAGAAGGTGTTCAGCTAACACAACCATAATCATAATTCCTATGTTTAAACGAGCTACTAAACGAAGAGCCTAAATACTGAAATGTACCAATAAATGGCTCCAGTTCTAAGGATGGCAAGACATTATTTGTGAATTTTATAAGCTTAATCACTTTTATATAGAAATGTATCAAATCAAGCTTTCCTGAAATGTTCATTCATCAGTTATTTTCTAATTTTATTGCAGTGTTTTTATTATTATTATTATTATTATTATTATTATTATTATTATTATGGTGGATTATCAATGACCCATGCATCACTGTGCAGTCTTGAACAAATGTGCTTTTTTGCTTCTTTTCCAGGGAAATTTAAATAAATCCCACAATGCCTGTGTTTTGTGATGCTCTTTGTTTGTTGATCTTCTATGCATCTGCTATGGGACTTTTGCTTTCTTGTTCCCATCTTTATGTGGTGCTGTAACTCTGAAGTTAATAACATTGGAAAATTCTTGTTATGCTGAAAGTTTCACAACATACCACTTTCCATTTACAGTGTATGACTGAGGTCATAATAAGGCCTAAATATATGCTCACGTAGTGGAATCTAATCTAGCTTGTTGGTATAAGTACATAATACTTGAATGAATTAAATAAACACCAGCCAATTTATAAATCACTCAGTTCTCTAAATCTAAACCTTTCAAAATAAACTTATTTTAGCGTAATAAACGGTTTTGAATTTGCATTTGTTAAGATGATCTCAGTTTGTGCACATGTGTAGCTATCTGAATGTCTATCTGCAGAATGGGGACCCAATGAACAGCGTTTATACAGCATTAACACTTTTGTAAGTCACTGCAATGGAAGGTGAGTGAAATATCAAAGGCAACTTCATCTGCAACTGACACTTTACAACTGTTTTATTCTTTATCTAACACGACTACTCTACAAATCTTGCAAGTGCCTGCCTTCTGTTACTTTATATGGTCATTTAATGGTGTGATGGGTGTAAACTAATACAACATGGCAAAGTGGATGAGCTGGACAATTAGGGCAGCAACAACTGTCTTTTACACAAACAGAGTATAGGCGATAGATTTCCAAAATTACTGCTGGGCTCAAGTCACAGCTTTATGACATGGTCACTTCCACTGCAAAGAAAACTAAATATCCACACAGGGGTCATGACATGGTCATACATTCTCCAGTGAAAGGTTCATGTCCACAATGGGATCACAGCATGTTCAAATGTTACAGATGAAAGATCAAACTTCCATCCACTTTCAGGTATCCTCCAGTCAAAATGTTTAATCTGTCGTCAGCCATTCATTTATCTGCTAACATTACTCTCCTTTTTCACTGTATACATACCCAGCAGTGAATTAAGAGATGCAGCCAGTGCATACCACGCAATACCTACTAGAAGCCTTTACTTGGACAGCTCTTGATAACAAGCATACAGTCTGTGGCACACTGATGCAGCTAACAAATTTCAGCTGCAATATCACCCTCACATTCACATCTGTGCTGCCCGATCTGCACTTGGACCATTTTACTACATAAAGCAACCTGTGTTTTGGGATTTTTTTTAGAAAAGTACATCAAAACCACTACACAATCCACTACAAAAAGAATAGCTAGAAATTTGTGGTTTGCACAGTTTTTTTATTGTGATGAAGAAGTGCAGCAAACACTGTGTACATTACAGAAGAAGGAGGTTCTGAAGAAGTTTATTTTATATTGTAGAAGAAAAAGCTAAACATTAAATTCAATGTTTCCATGCAATTGCACAAGTGTTTAATGTTTTTTTGAAGGGGTTATGCTTGGCCAGAGTTTGCAGTCTTCCTTTTTTTTTTAACTAATACAATAAGGAACAGTCCTCACCTTTAGGGAAGATCCTTTTTAATGGTCCTCATCTTCAGGTTGAGGGGATGTACTTCCCTGAGGAGGTGGTACCAGATTACCTAGCATACATCTCAACCGTAATTAATTCCTCGGTATTTACTGGTTTTGAGGACAAAATAATAGGGTGCCACGAATTACTGAGTGACCCCTTCAATTCCAGATTTTTTCTTCTATATTTTTCTATACAAGTTGAAGTTGGGGCTAATGTCATCACACATCGACAGCATATCCCGCCATATCATCAATGTGCAGGGGAGTGCGTGATGACTTGGTAAGGCAGACCATCACCTGTTTAAACAGAGATTTGGAATAGAAGGCTGCAGCAGCAGCAGCAGCATAGCAGCAAGCGAGTTCCACTTCTGCAGTGCAGACTAGTTATGCCGGTGAGTCTGGTCCACCCAGCACCTACCAGTGTCCACACTCCCTCCAAGGATGAGAACATTTACTTTCTCCGGTGGCTCAACCTCTGGCTCTAGGTAAGCTAAAAAGAAAAAAAGTGCATATGTATACATAAATGCTTATTAGAAACTATCTGCAGACTGCAGCAATTGGAGTCAGACCTCTAAAAAAGTATTTTTTATCTCTTCTCATTTGCAGTGCATGCCAAGATTTCATTCCCATTCCTTAAATATGACAAATTACTAACATTTTCTTCAGTTAACTTCATGCTTTTAACAGTTCCCAATAAACTTCATTAATCAGTTGAGCAGTGAGCTCTTGGCCCAACGTTCAGCCTGGAAGGAAGTTAATTTGTCTGATTAGCCAATGATTAATTCGAAAAACCACACAAACTTGTAAAAACAGAAAAACAAAGGAATACGAGTCCAGCAAAGGTGTAGAACAGCTGCAAATAGCTCGCTGACCAAATGCGATTTAAAGATAATTTGAAACAACAATGGTTCGGGTTGATAGCGTTAGAACTTTTATTGTAACCAAGCACTTTCGGTGCTTTATTAAATAATTGATTAATTAGTACCCTATTTAAGGGGGAAGTGGTTATAAATGATTGTTTTGCATTTCACGTTTTGTCTGAAGAAGGAGAGATACGATTCTCTCCGAAAGTGCTTGGTTACAATAAAAGTTCTAACGCTATCAACCCGAACCATTGTTGTTTCAAATTATCTTTAAATCGCATTTGGTCAGCGAGCTATTTGCAGCTGTTCTACACCTTTGCTGGACTCGTATTCCTTTGTTTTTTTGATTAGCCAATGACTTTAGCGAATAACCAGGTGGGTAATCTACTGGCTTTATGGCCTTAACTAGACAGAGAAAGAAGCATGCTACAGTAACAAATCACCAGACAACGGGTGAGCTTTTGCTGGTGAATGCTGCATAGGACATTGGGAATGGTATAACACGGTTCACGCAATCGACAAAAGAGAATCACAGACCACTGAAGTTCCATGATATGTCTGAATGAGTACAACTGGCATTCACTTAGGCACCTTGTGCTGTTGCATGGTGGATCCATTGTTTGCGTGGTGATTCCAGCCAGCAGACTGAAATCAGTGGGGATCAACTGTTGTGTGGGTATTGTGACATGATGGATTTAGAAACTGATGGCATGGTGATAAGGAAAAGTCTAGCCTTAATGAGCACACTTGTGTCTTTGTGCTGTTTGTTTGCGTGTTGGTACTAATTAAGTTTGTAGTAGCAAGCATTCGATAGCAGCTTGTTGAATATGCAGACCAAGAAAAACTAGCCGTTGTAGGTAAACCACTGACAGGGATAGGCCCTTGAAATACCTTACCGGTTAAGTGCTTTTGTTCATAAAATTGTGAACAGTTTATAAACGAAAGTGCTTAACTAATAAAGTTTTTCAACAGCCTATCTCTGTGAGTAGTTACCTACAACAGCCAGTTTTTCTTGGTTCTACTGGTATTACTGTTTGTTTTATCAGTCATATTGACTATACAGCTGTGAAGTGAACTGATCAATGATGATGTGAAGGAACTGTCAAAGCACTGATGTACGTATTTATGCTGTGTGTACGCTGGGGGTGGAGCAGACCTCCTGCGTTTCTTGATTACAGAAAACTTGGATGAGTGGCAGCAGAAGGCTGAAGATTGCTAGGGGGTAATTTCAGTGCTAGCTAGGTCACATGTAAAGAAGTTGCAGAGCTTAACTGTTGTCTCTGGTAGCACTGCAAAAGCACTTCTCTGCAAGCCTTGAGCCGTACATTTCCTTCTTCGTAGCACAGCCTTTATGTGTTCTAAAAAGATGACTTTTTTCCTCTAGAGAAGTGCACTTAAATCAAATTCTTGGTGACACAAGTTTATTTTCCGTAGTGCTGGATAATTTGTTTTTCTGTTCATTACTTCTTAGAGATGCACTGCCTGTGTGTGTGTGTGTGTGTGTGTGTGTGTGTGTGTGTGTGTGTGTGTGTGTGTGTGTGTGTGTGTGTGTGTGTGTGTGTGTGTGTGTGTGTGTGTGTGTGCATGTGTGCAATGACATATGTCTTTGTGTTTTGAATTACCTGCTTATTTCTTTTACCACTAAGTTGCCTGGTCTATTTTGGCATGACAAATACAACCCCAGCCAGAAACACAAAATAAGTGAATGTCCAGTAATGTAGTGTTTCCAGTGCCAGACTCTAGATGATTTGTTTCCAGTCCAGATACTGCAGAATATTAAGTACAAGTTATGATCATTTGGGACATTTTTCAAGTACCCATTGCATTTCATATTGCCAATTAGAAATGCTTGATGCTTTTGGTGAGGGGGTGCTTACATTAGATCTCTGTATGTGGATTGTGTGATGTGGCCTGCCAGTGTTTGGCCATCACCACTAAGGTCAGTTGATCCCTGCAGTGTGCTTAAGGGACAGGACTAGGAACAGACACTTGACATTATATACAGTGCAGATAGTGTAGCAGACTTCTTATCTCAATTGATTTGTAATTGGATAAAAAGCCATTAATTATCAGCAAGTCTTTCAAAAACAGCTGAAGTAACAGCAGTTTTGAAGTGCTCTTTACTAAAGGACTACAGTATCAATGTTTTATTTTAGAAAATGTTATGCAATATGGACAAGAAAGGATATAGGTAAATACTATGCTGTCTTAAGGGCTATTTTAAGCCTAGCTAATAAATCAAGGTCAGAATCAAACCCTGTACTTTGGGTCGTAAAGCAAACATTGCAACCATTATGCCAAACCCACCCTTCCTAAGATTCAAATATGTCTACTACGACATCTGCTTCATTTGTTGCTACACATGCAACATTCTCTTTAAGTGTTATTATGACTTTTAAAAAATACAGTAAATTCAGAGCAGTCAGCAACGTATGGAAAGTTTATGCAAACCAAGTGTTGGATATAAAGTAATAGTAACTCGTATGATAATACATTTTTGGCTACCAGAAGATTTTATAAAAATAATTACAGCCATTTAAAAGTAGCTGTTACCACTGTGGACTTTGGGTTGCAGACTGTGAAGGGGCTTTGCACTAGAATAAAAGCAGAATAGGCTAGCCAGTGGAATGAAAGAGTAATTACCGCCATGAATAGGCACAGCTCCACACAGCAGCAGCAGTGTCTTAACTCAGTTTTTGTGGATAACTGCTGTATTTTGGAAGTTGATTAGTGCAGGGGAGAGCATGGCAGAGGTGAAAAAATGCTCCAGAAATGGCTCTCTATCTTGCATTATTTGCAAATTAACCCAGAAATAGTCTGTAGTAAGTTTTGTGTGAATTCCAGATTTTTTTGAAGAGTGAGATGAAGAAACAGTGGTGTGGGAAGCACTGTCTTTTACATATGTTAGAATGGAACCGCCAATGTTTAATATTTTGTCTGTTCTTCAATTTGGGTTTGAATATTGGTATCCCACAATTCCAGAGTGGGTGGGGTTACATTACTATGTATGCAATTGTTATGTTAATCAGCATACTTTTCATGGGCCATTGTCTAGATTTTTGATGTTTCCAGGTTGAGAGGTATGTTACCTAGCTAAGGCTCTTTGTACAGCAACGGTGTTATGCTGCTGCTATTTCCATCTACAATTAAGAATTAAATGTACGCCGCACAGACTGATTGCTGCATCAGTCATCTGATCAGAGTCCTTTAACTGGATATCTTTTACTTTAGCTAGAACAAATGCATAGTTTGGGACTCTGGACACAATGATCTTCACTCTTTGCTGGCTTACATCAGCTTTATACTCTTGCGATGTATCAAATGAGTAGCTACCATGGCTCAGATAAGGAGGTGTTTTCTTTTTTCAGATAAATCCTCATAAAAGTACGCAAATTAGTATAAGTACACAAAGTATGCTGGACTACAGTACTGGACATTTTTTTCACTTTCTAGAAATGCCAAGAGCCTCAATCATAATGATAACAGTATACATATTTTACTGACTGATACATAGACCAGAAAGGGATTGGTCACTCACTAGCAGTACAAGCCAACACAAAAGTACATTAGAAAGAAGTAGGACAAGGAAAGATCTGTGTTACTCTGATAAACACTACTTTCATGCACACACAAGTTAAAAGCATCACATGTTTTATTTTTATTTTATTTATTTTACATTTGTTGACCGGGCTAGTCCAACTGGATACATGTCCATTTTCAGTGGAGGCCCGGACAGAAAAGCTCCACATTCCAGAAAAAAGATCATGATAACATGTACATTACTAAGATTTAACAAATTAAACTAGTAAATACATTTTAGCTAAGAGAATACTAGTAAATACATTTTAGCTTAAGAGTAAGGAAAAAGTATTCTAAGCTAACAAATCATGTATGGATATACATACAACCAAAAACAGTAGGTAAGTAACGTTGAGCACTATTTGAACTTTCAGATGGTTTTACAGACAAAGATGTCAATAGAAAAGGAACAGCTAGTTTTGTGAGAGTGAGAAGAATAGGGTCAAGAGACAGCGGAGGAAGTTAGTCTGGGTTTGCACAGGGGCATAGCCAGTGTGATTTAAGGTATGGTTTAAGCTTGGATTTAAATAGGGTAGTAGAAGGTAGGGAGGTAAGATTAGTAGGGAGGGAGTTCCAGGTTTTACCCACCGTGTTAGAGAATAAAGAATCTCCAGCCAGGCTGTTGGTTTTACATATCTTTACAATTATTTTGTTTGAAGAGTGCAGGGTTTTCAGGTTACTGTAGGGGGTGATTAGTTTGGTTAGTATTGGAGTAGATGTAGGATGGAACAGTATCTTATAGGCAATAGTTAGCTGGTTTGATAGGATAAGATTTGGCAATTCTAACCACCCTAGTTGATTAAGATTGTTACAATGATGGGCTCTATAGGTAGACCCAGTTGCAAATCTGGCAATATTATTGTAGGAGCTAGCCAGCTTGTTCAGATTACTTTTGCATAGTTTGGTATAGATTGAGGAAGCATATAGCACGGTTGAGATAAGGTGGGTCCGGGCAATAGTGGTCCTTGCTAGTGGGGTAAGAAAGGGTTTGATCCTATAAGGGAGCCTAGTTTTTTTGTTTACTGTTTTTATAGTGTTGTTAATATGTGGCTCAAAGGTGAGGTGGTTGTCAATTAGTACTCCAAGTAGTTTTGTAGTAGAGTCTGGAGATATGATTGTACCATTGCTAGATGTGATTGTGAAATGTTGTGGGGGGGCTCTGCGGATGGGAGTAAATAGTAGCATTTTTGTTTTTTTTTTTTTTTTGGTTCAGGATGAGACAACATTGAAGGAGCCAATTCTCTACTGTGTTAAACATGTCTTGGGTTAGGAAATGCAGTTGTGAAAGTGAGGAGGCTGAGCATATTAGTGTAGAGTCATCCGCATATTGGATACAGGTGGCTTGAGGTAGAGCAGTGTGTAGGTCGTTAGTAAAAATAGAAAAGAGGAGAGGACCCAATATGGAGCTTTGAGGGACTCCAAGGGCAATTGGTAAGTGGGAAGACAAGTTGTTTTCCCACAGTGCAGTCTGTTGCCTATTATTTAGATAGGATTGGAACCATTGAATAGCAAGTGGATCCAGTGAGAAGTTGCCAAGTATGTTTATGAGTAGCTAGTGGTTGACCATGTCAAAGGCTTTTGACAGCTCAATGAAGAGGGCTGAGGAAAGAGTGTTGCTATTACGTTTTTTGTTAATGACATCGGTGAAGGAAAGAAGAGCAGAAGAGGTTCTGTGAAATGGTCTGAATCCATGTTGGCAGGTAGCTAATAGGTTGTTTGCTAGGAGGTGGTTTAATAGTTGCTTATGAATGCACTTCTCCATGATTTAAGCCAGAGGAGATAATATGGCTATAGGCCTATAGTTAGAAAAGTCTTTGGAATTACCACCTTTATGCAGGGGGAATAGTTCCTTCAGAAATAGTTCTGTTAATGAGGATGGATATGGGGTACGCTATAGTGTTGGCTGCTTTTTGCAGGTATTCTCCAGGTAATAGATCAGCAGAGAGGGTGGTGGGTTTAAGTTTTTTGATTAGGGTGCAGACAAAGGATGTAGGAACAGGTTGGAAGTGAAATATTGGGGGGCTATTAGGGATAATATTAGAAGGAGATGCAGTGTTAGTGGATAGCTGATTGGCCAAAGATTGAATGGTGTCTGTGAAGAAAGTGTTAAATGAATTGGCAATTTGGTTGGGGCTAAGGAGATTGGAGCCTGAGGGGGTGGGTGTGATTGAGTGACCTGGGTGCAGGAGTTTGTTTATACCTGACCAGAATTTTTGAGGTTTGTTTTGGTTGGTCTGTTGGAGTTGGCTTTTTTGGTTTCATTTCTTAGTTATCTAAATATTAGTTGATCTGCCAGGTTTTTAGTTGTACGCCGGGTAGCCCATTGTTTGTTTCTATGGAGGATTTTTTTGTTTGGTAATTTTGGTGAGCCAAGGGGCTGGTTTAGACCTAGTTCTTACTATTCGTGTTGGGGCATGGTAGTCCAGAATGGTTAAAAATTTAGAGTTAAAGTATTTAACGGCATTGTCTAATGGAAGGTGTTTCAGGGGTGACCAGTCGCAAGCTACAAGTTCTTTTTGAAAGGTCTCAGTGTTAAAATTTTTATTACATCTTATTTTCTTATATATGGTTGGGGTTTGGCATATCAGTCTTATATCTGATTAAGAAGATGAGCGAGTGGTCACTTATATCTTCTGAAAGGGTCCCTACTTTATAAGATTGGTTATGACTGTTTGTAAGAATCCAATCTAGGATGCTGTTGTTATTATTATGTTTATTGGTTCTAGTGGGGGAGTGGAATGTTTTGTATAAAACCATGTAGGTTGATGTGTGAAGAGGGCAGTTCAGATGTGCAAGACATACAGTTTATATTAATGTCACCAAGTATTATGGTTTTTTGTGGGTACGTGGTGGACAGCCAACTTAGGATAGCTTCTAAGGTAGTGATATTGTTGCCTGGGGGAAGGTAAATACAGATTATATAGATGGATTTACATTTGTTGAGGTGGAACTTAGAGATAAGAATGCCAGCATTGCTAGTTAGGGGAGGTTTAGAATCAATGGAAGTGATTTGTAATTCAGATTTATATAGGATAGCTACCCCATCCTCCTTTCTTAGAGTTACGGTCCAGTCTCAAGATGCTATAGCCAGGGGGAATAACTGTAGTATCATGGATGGTTGATTTGAGCCATGTTTCAGAAAGGCAGAGGATGTCAAATGAATGTACATCTATGAGTGCATGTAGGTGAGCAACTTTATTGTTTATGCTACGAATATTGAGATGGGCTATGAGGAGAGAGTTGGAGGGTCTGTTGACCAGGTCAGAATTAGTAGCATTTGGTGTGCTAGGCTTGATGGAAGTGGAAGAATTTGGGCCAGGGTTTAGGTGTATATCACCATCAATTAGGGAGTGGACTTGTATTGCAAGAGATAATGTAAGTCCTTTACATGTTAGGTTATGGTATTTTTTAGTTCTAGTGCTATAGTATGTGATGTGAGTAAGCCTATGAAATTTGGATGATAAATAATTTGGTGGATAGGATGTATAATTGTGGCTATGAGGGATGATGAATGTTGGTGTAGAGGTTTGTTTCATGTGGTTGTGAAAGTGTAAGTGGTTGAGGTGTTCATAGGATGCAAGTATATAGGGTACAGCTAAAATAGATAGAAGTGATAGTAGAAGTAAGGGTTTAATGTGTGTGTATGTAGTGTTAGGTGACATTGTAAGTTGTAGTGTGTAGATAATTATATAGGGATGGGTGTTAATAGAGAGTGAATGGTGGGAGGTAGGATGTAGCACTTTAAGGGGTTGGTCTATGTGACTGCTTGAATTGCAGGGGGTGTGGTCAGTGTGTATATATGTAGAAGCACTGGGGGCGGGTGGAATTTGGGAGCAGGGTAGGGGAGCGGAGTGAGCCCGCAGGGCGAACGGAGTGGGTAGAGCCACAGAAGGAGTGAACCCTAGGAGAACAATCAGTGGAGAGCTGTTTGTTAAGGTAAGTGAAAGGTGGAGAAGGGTGTGAGATGGTAGTCTTGATAGTAGGGATGGTTGGGGTATAGTTGGCTGATACAGAGTAAGAGGATATAGATACTAAGTTCCTGAGAGAAGAGGTTCAAGATAGAAGGATAATTTAGGACGAAGGCGCCACCTAGTGGCCACTGTCAAATTGGTTACAGACGTTCCCTTTAGTAGGTAGTAGGTATTGGAACTGGAATTAGAGGAGAAGGCAGTAACTTGTGTATTAACAAGGGTATAGGAGAGAAAGAGGGATATGTCGTTCATAAGTTTTATTACAAGTGGTTACTGATGGACTCCAGAATCCCATCTGCTGCTATATCAGCAGAGCCTGCTCCGGGATCCCCACTTCTGCTTTTAATTAGGGGAGCCTGCTCCAGAATCCCATTCGCTGCCATTCATCAGGGGAGCCTGCTCCAGAATCTGATCTACTGCTATTCATCATGGGAACCTGCTCCACAACCCCATCTGCTGCTGTTCATCAGGGGAGCCTGCTCCAGAATTTCATCTGCTGCTATTCACCAAGGGAGCCTGCTCTAGAATCCCCACTACTGCTTTTAATCAGAGGAGCCTGCTCCAGCATCCCCTCTGTTGCTATTCATCAGGGGAGCCTGCTCCGGAATTATCTTGACTGCTTTTAATCAGGGGAGCCTGCTCCAGCATCCCCTCTGTTGCTATTCATCAGGACAGCCTGCTCCAGACTCCCCTCTGCTACTATTCATCAGGGTAGCCTGCACCACATGCCAACCTGTTAATTCTGTCCACCAAAGTAGAATGACCTTTGTTGTAAGCGAAGTGCATTCTACTAGTGGAAACAGACAGAATGCTGATACACTGGCCAGCAGTTCAAGCTTTCAAACTGAAGTAAACAAAAAGCACAGAGCAGGAGAAATTAAACTGTATTAGTTCAGAAAAAAGAGCAAATAACCTGCTCCAGTGGAGCAGAGGGATGACATCCCGACGGTGACCCAGCTGACCTGTATTTATTTAGCAGCAAGGGCATTGAGGGAGGTCTGGGAGGATGGGAAGTGAGTTGGAGTTACTGGCTTGCCCTTCCTGGGGTGAGGGCAGGGGGCAGTCTGGTCTAACTCTTGCATGGCATCTGGCGGAACTGTAGGTGTTGTAACTGCAAAGTTTAGACCTGTGTAGTATGTGTTACTAGTGGTGCTGCACATAGCAAGCCTTGGAGACGACATGCACTTGAAGGTGTGCTTACATTTCCTGAGCTTGGCCAGCAACTGTGGAGGTTACAGGAACTGCTGAAAAGAAACTGGAGTGCCAGGGGGGCAGGAAGTCCTCCTCAATTTTTGGCTGACTCATTCTCTTATGCCAAACCCTTGAATCTTCACAGCATTTATAGGTTCATAGCAGATTACTAGGCTAACAGCTGAGTCCTTACAAGCCTAGCCGGTTTTACCCAGATTTTACCCAATTTTCTATCACTAGGGGAAAGATAACATGTTACATGGGTCAGCAAGCGGGGCTTTGATCATTTTTACAGACAGCCTCTCTCCATAAGGGACATGGGCACCACTCTAAGTGTGAATTTGCAATCTCCAATCCATTGGTCCAGATTGAACTTGAAGATGGTCAAGGAAGGGCTCTGTTTCACAAGAATAAGAAGTATATTCCATTTAAGAAAGAATGTCTGGGACATGTATCTGTCTCTCCAGCATGATTTATTTGTGCCAGAGATCAAGTTTAGATCCTTGGAGTAAGTAACCCTCATGCAGTTAGTTTTGAGAATATGTAACATTTCTATCAGGACTGCCTTGTAGGTCAGGCATAGATCATCCCTCAGTAATCGGTAGGAAAATTAATACAGTGATAGGGCTTTTAATCAGTCCACATATGATGGGTTGGTTATACCCTGTATTCTTGGGTCGAAAAACCTGTGAGGATGCTCCAACTGCAGCAGGTGCCTGGTGAGGTACATGCCAAAGGGTGCATTATCATTGACTATTGGTCTGATAAGGGCCAAGTACAGTGGTACCTATGACATCCTTAGATCTGGATGCCATGCCCTTACTTATAAGCTGAGCCACATAGAAGGATTTTCTCACCACTATGGACACATGTGGTGGTCAAAGTTCAGACTACTATCTATCTGAGTACCCAAATCTCCTGCCACTTGGTCCACTCTTGGGGGGGGGGGGGGGTGCTATCATTGTTGTAATTTGCAGGGGTATTTGATTTCCCAAAAGGTTTTATTATTATTATGCAAGTTTTCACATTTAGTTTGAGGCCATGGCTCTGACGCCCATCATTAGTCTGCATCAGTCCCTTCTGTAGGGTATCAGCATCATTTGGGGAGTTACAAAAGCAAGGCTGGTGAAATCTTAGGGAATGAGTGGACTTCTGCTGTTGCCCTAAGGATGTGGATTGTGCCAGTCTCCACAATGGATGGGAAAACTGGTGATGTCTAGCAGGAAAAAAGGGTCATTGGAACCATGCCTTACATAGCGGCCCAGCGTGATCCAGGATCAGAGGGGTTTGGGAAGCTTACTGCTTGGGACCAGTAAAAGACTGTCAGGAGAAACTAACAGGCTGATTGGGCAGTGGTAAGCAGGGCCACTGAATCAGTTGAGAGAATCAAAAGATTAAATTTGTGAAACCATAACACTCCCATTGATAGGCACAAACTGTTTAAATGTATTTTTACATTCTACATGCAGTCCCCGAGTTACAGACATCCAACTTGCAGACAACTCACAGATAAGAACGGGCTGCCACAATGTCAGGAATAACATGAAAATAAATAAAAATCTTTAAAGTTGCCCAAATCTTGCCTTAAAATGAAGAATTCTGTTGTACTTTCCTTTTCCCCATTTTCCCTGTTCTTGAAGCTGCTCACGTCTTGTTAGAGCAGTTACTTCTGTCTTCACAGAGAACAACATATCTGATTGGTTAAGAGATCGCTGTGTTGCTGGTCTGATTGGTCAGGACTGCTGGCTTGTATAGTACACAGTTTTGAAGCAGTTACTATACTGTACAGTAGAATGGGCAAATGACACTGCGTCTCACTAGACAGCAAGAGGTCTGGCAAAGGTCTGAAAGTTCAGGAAAGAGTGGAAGACATTCTTGGGTGATGCCTGTAGTATAGAAATGTGAAGTGAAGCTTAAAAAGAGGTACGTTTAACATTTTTTTGTATGGTGTGTGGAACATTCTACTGTACTGTACTGTATTGCAGTGCAGTACAGTAGAACATTCCATGTACGTGTTTCAACTTGCATACAAATTTGACTTAAGGACAGACTAAAAAAGGGTTCTCGTCCTTAACCCAGGGATTGCCTGTATACTTTGAATATCTGATACAAAAGCATGCATATTTGAATCCAATATGGACATTTTAAAGTGCAATCTGTACATACACACTTCAAAAACATATTCGTAGGTTCACAGTTAAATACTAGGCTAACAACCACCAGGGCCTTTATAAGCTTAGCCATGCAACCCAACCCAATTGTGTCCATATGTATCATGGACATTTATGTGTGTGGAGGGGTTGTATGTTAGTTTGGGCATAGTTACTATCTGTCTCTGTCTATCAGAGACATGAAGGCCAGACCCGGTGTGAATTTCCAATTTCCCGTCCATTGGTCAAGGTTGCACTTAAACAGGTTTAGGAGAGGAAACTGCTTCGCATGGATGGGAAGCCTGTTCTAAATCATGGGGATCCTCTGAGACACATATCTGTTTTACTAACATTTCCCATTTATGTCACAAGCAAAATTTAAATCCTTGGCTCTAGTGGTTCTGATGCTGTCAGTTTTGCAGATGTGCAAAAATTCCATCCGGAACTGAATCTGAGGATGCCTTGTATGCCAGGCATAGATCGCCTCTCAGTAACCTGTAGGAGACAGAGTACAGAAATAGGGTTTTAAGGCAATGTGTTTATACCCTGGATTATCCTGCTAATGAACCTTTGTGGGAATTTCAACTGTTGCATATGTCTGGTCAGGTACATGCTGTAGAGCGCATTATACTCAATGGTGGGTCTCATAAATAAAGTGGCATTATGACTTCTTTGGACCTGGATGCTATGCCCTTACTTATACTTTGGATGACACAGAATGATTTTCTTAGTACCTTGGCCACTGTCTACACATAGTCCCAGATCCCTGACTACCGGGTCAGCTCTTAGGGATGACTTATCAAAGGAGTAATTAGCCTCAGTGGTCATTTTCCCAAAAGCCACTATAAAGCATTTCTTGGCATTGAGTTTTAATCCATGACTTTTGTACAAGTCATTTGTCTGTAACAGACCCCTTTTAAGATGTCTGTGCCATGCAGGGATTCTATGATAGCTCCCCATTGCAGTCACCTGCAAACTAGGTCAGCCAAAGACCCTTCAAATTAGCCTTTACTTCCAAGAAGTAGATGCCAAATAACAGTGGCCCCAGCATGAAGTCCTGACGTACCTTGCTGGTCACTTACTGGAGATGGTCTCAACAATTCTAACTTCCGGGATTCTGTCTTAAGACAGATAGCAATCCAATGAGTTATGTAGGGGCTTACAACCAGTTCGGTGAGTTTGTCAACTATATCTGAGTGGGGTATTGTATCAAATGAATTTAGCCAGGTCCGGGTACGCAGTATGCACAGTTTTCTCCTTATCCATTGCCTTGCGGACTTACTCAGAGAAGTCCACAAGGTTTAGTAGGCATGACCTTTCCTTGACAAAGCCTAACTGGGTTGGGTCCTGTGACTGACGGCTGCCTGTGTCTTTTTTGACCATTTTCATGATAATTAATTTCATGGCACTGTATATTAGACTAGTCAGACTAATGGGTCTGTAGTTTCTGGAGTGGTTGATGGTCCACCCTCGTGAAGTGGGATAACCATTGCAGTCCTCCATTCTAGTGGTACAAAGCCTATTTTGAGGTTATAGGATCATAGGAAGTTACTAGGCTATTGGCCCTGAGGCCTTTATAAACCTAGCCAAAAGTTTAGCCCATATTTAGACAAGTCAGAACCTGATGCCCCTGTCCAGTAGGGACACAGGTGGAAACCCAGGGGTGTATTTTCTGTTTCCCATCCAGTTATCCAGGTTGTGCATAAAAAGGGATAATGAGGTACTCTGCTTGATGTGGAGAGGGAGCCTATTCCAGAGAAGTGAGAGTCTCAGGGACACAAATCTGTTCCGCCAACAAGTCCTATTGATGTCAGAGACCAGGTTGAGGTTACATGTGCTGGTTACTCAAGTGGAGCTTGACTTGTGCCCCATCAAGGCAAAGTCTGAGTTGGAAAATGACTCAAGTGGTCCTTACAAGTCATG
Organism: Protopterus annectens; assembly: GCF_019279795.1. NCBI lineage: Eukaryota > Metazoa > Chordata > Ceratodontiformes > Protopteridae > Protopterus > Protopterus annectens. The sequence goes on along the minus strand of NC_056733.1, from coordinate 568,405,852 downwards.
TTTCAAGCTATTTAGGAGGCATCCCGGGGTATGGAAGAACAACCCATGGCAGGGCTAGCCACTTGGCAGTGTGAACAGCAGCTCAGGATAATGGTCACTGTTGATGTGACACTGCAACTCCATGTCAACAAATGGGGAAAAGGGGTGCTGTGGAAGGATGTGGCATGGATGGATTGCAAACAGTTTTTTTTTTTTTTTATTAAGAATAAATGTTATTTTTGGAGGCAGTCTGGTCCAGTTTATTGAAAATGGGGGACTACTGTCTGCTGAGTTCATACAACTAGGCACCTATGCAGCAGAGTGAGTTTCCACTGGCAGTGTCACTGGTTGGGGTAAAAGAATAGAAGGAAGGCAGTCGTGACTGTGCTAGATGAATGAAAAAAGGACTGGTGTGTTTTTCTGCATATGTGAGTAAGGATGAATCTTACTGGGGTTAAGACTAAGAGTCATGTGTGTGCACTCACAAGTACGTGTGTGGGTGTGTGTCTATCTGTCTAAAGAAAAAACCTGTCATAAATGTGTCAATGATGTAATACTGAAAAACAGCTGTGTAAGGTTTGTCAGCAGGGAAAGTGGAATTAAACCAATTACTTCAGATCATAGCTGAACCCCTTACAAAGGGACATCATAACCTTTAACCCTGGTCTCTGAAGTCCAGCAAAACTTCTATAGACCCATTTCCTATGATCACCACTGCACACAACACATTGCTGGTTGCATACTACTTACCCTTGACCAATCCTGGAGCACTGGTACAAGCAGCATCCATGGAACATGCTTTCAGAGTTTGCACACTGAAAGTCAATGGAATAAACAAAACATGTAGGATCAGTTACTTCCAGCAAGTCCAACTTAAAAAGATTTCAAAGCTGCTATGTCGAGCCATGTGCTTCAGAGGATGCAGACCTGATCGCCTGCCCCATGTACCACTAACTCTTCAGCTCAGTACTGAACCCAAAACAGGCTAAGAACTGAACACATGCAATCTATTCCCGTACAGTTTGCTGTACAACACACTACATTCAGTCACACTTTCAGATTGGAAAGAGGTAGAAATGAATTTTCCATAACGGTATCACTGTTATAGCAAAGAATTTGTGTCAGTTAGGAGATAACAATGTTCTTTGCGCTGGACAATGTGATTCTCCTGCCTAGTGAATAATACTGTTCTTACAGAGGTCAACAAGGATGAAGTTACTTCTCACATATGCAGTTCTGTTAAACTTTAGCCTGTCTGGCAGATTTAAAAGGGCATACCCTAACCACATTCCCCGCACCATATATCCACACATTTAGATGATTAAAACAATGGAAATGGTGTAATTTCTATTAAATACCAGGCTGACTACCTAATTATCTGCAATATTCCATCAATGGTATAAGATAACCTGCTCTAATTACCAAATGTTTAAATAACCTAGCTTTGACAAGTATTCATGTAAAAGTAAAATGTGCTGTGGCAACCAGTTTACTGATTCTGTTAAGGCTACTACAAACTTTCTTCTGTGCATGTGTCATATATTTCTGTGCGTGTGTGCGTATCAAAATATTGAAAAATCAACACATCAAATGGCAAGTTTTGATCATCAAAAAAAAATAAATAAGTAAAACTTTTTTTGTAGCATGGCAAGAGCTCCTTTGACTCCTACACCTCCTGGTAATTATATATACCAACTCTGAGATCGCATTACAGTAGGGAAAGGGCAAACTCCCCGATCCCCACTGTACCATCCTCCTGCACATAAAAAAAAGCCAGTATGTGTGATAAGCTGATTTCCAATCAGCTGCACTGCCTTTTTTTCTGCTTGACAACATGAGTTTTTTAATTTTTGTTATTAATTCATATGCTTGTGCGTGTGTGTATATATGTATGTATGTATAAAACACACACACATATAAAGTATACTCTAATTAATATAGGTACATGCTGTGCATTTCAGGCCTTTATTATTATTTACGGTGGTGCATTGCCCGTTCGATTCTCAGTTAGAGCGTCTTCTGTGTGGCGACATGCATGAATGGGCGTTCCTTCGTTGAAGGTTGTGCGTTAGGCCTGGCAAGCCAGCACGTAAAAATCTACTGCCAATCATTAGCGGACCGGAGTTCCGCTGTGGCGACCCCTAACCGGGAAAAGCAGAAAGACACAACAACATTATTATTTATTTAAATTTTGTGTTTCATCACCTCCCAGAAGCAAAAGACTGCTCAGACAGTTTAAAGTTAGACAAACAAACGGTTGTACAGATTGCAGCAGATCACATGTCCACTGACAAAGTTATTTAATGACGGACAATGCCTAACTTTAACTCTAGAGAGGCAACAAAAAGCACAAAGAAAATCTTCCTGAACAGAATGGAAACTCAGATATAAGTGACAGCAAAGGCTGTCAAAAGAATGGTGCAAAAATGTTCCTTATCTTGAAGCAACAGTGCTTTCCTGACCTGCTACTGCTATATGCATACATCAACATGTGAAAAATGTACGGCTCTTTCATCTAAAGTATTAACTCACCTCGAAATTCCTCATCTGTCAGGCGCTTCTTGTTAGCCTGTAAGAAGTCAAGTAAACCGTCAAGTTCCTCTGCACATCCTCTGGATATAATATCTGTGAGAATATGTCTGTTAAATATTTTGAGAGGGGCTGGAGCTGGAGGTCGTTCTGCAGCAAGGTCTTTTCCATTCTGATTCTTGCTAAAAACAAGCAAGCAAATAGAAAATGTAAATGCTGTATTTGACAGCCTAATCCTACCCACAAAAACAAGTGCTTTCGGTATACTTTTAAGATGTGTTTTAACCAAATTATTAAAGTATGAAAATGGTAGTAGGTTTGTGTTATTTATTTATATTAATTTTATTAGCAGCTAAGTCAAATGGAAACTTTTCCAAGGCAATCAGAAGCACAGTAAAACTGAATGAATATCTCACTTCAAGAATCACAGAATGCAAGTGGTATCTGACATGATTACAACACAATTTTTTTTTAGCTCACTACAGCTATTGTGATACACTCCTTACTTCGGTTATTTAATTTCCTTAAATGCAAACACAGATGAAATGACAACGTTTTTGTTGTGCAAAGGATGCCATGATTACACTCCAAAATCGGAAAAAAAATATAAACCTGTTACACGCTACATAGCATGATACCAGAACATAACAACACTTTCAAAGGTGTATAAAATGTTACATACCCCCTAAGCACTGTTACAGTCGGGTGGGGCCTTCTTTTACTCTCACTGTTCCCTTGATATCTTTTCTATTATGTCCACATTAAGTTTACTGACATCAGTCTGTAAGTAACTTATTTAAATTAAGGTAGTATTTAAAAACTGACCCTGGTTTTATCCTTACTGATGGTCTACGCAACAGCACTCGGTAATTGCTTTACTATCTTTCAAACCCAGAAAAACACATCACATTTTTTGTAACTGATAGTACATAGAGTAGATAAGACTCCAAGTATTACAGAAAGCTATGATCAGGCCTCACCAGTTATAACTCGTTATTATGTGTTCACAACATGGATGCCAAGATTCACATTTCTCGGCATCCATGTCTCAAACAAATAACAGTGTGGTTACAGAGACCCATTCATAATCCCCTATGCTCTGTCTGTTTGAAACAGCCAGCAATAATCCATATAGTCCACTCTTCCCAGATGCTCTTCATTAAAAAAAACTGTCTAAAGATATATTATGCTAGATGGATGTCCATTTTGCGCAAATAATGCAACCCAAATAATGCAACCCAATACATTTGATATGAAGCATTCTAGCCAAGAAGAAAATGTATCATTGCATTACCATACATGCAGTCCCATTTACAATTATAGGCTTTTTTCTCCATCAGCAAAAGAAAGGGGGTACTTGAGAGTTTGCATTCCACAGCTGGTCCTTCAATCACCTAGGTCAAACCAGGACTCAAACCCTGGTCACATCTATCACAAACATACTCTTTACCTCTGTAGTAGTTAGACAGCTGTTTATCTTTTACTCCAGATTTACTTATATCATCCACTATGTCCTTTTCAAAGTTTTTCCATCTGAATCTGGCATCAACATTAATAAAATAAAAGCAAGAGTGTAGAGAAAAAAACAAGAAAATGCAGCAACAAACCATACACACAAGACAAATGATTCACCACTTTTCATCTGACTGGCATAAGCAGCACTTTAAAATCTTTATTTCACAATTAAAGGCCAGTCTAATCACATCTAAATAATAGTCTGAATGGAAAGCATGTCTAAGTAACAGAATACAATGGGAATTAAGTGACGTGAGAGCAAAATGGACAAAATAAAAGCCATCAGCAACCCAACAGACTTCATACTGTAGATTATCCTTTTCAAAAAAATAGGTTATAATGTTGTAATCTCTGAAATATGTGCTGTACAAAAATCTATGCAACTAAAACCTATTGCTCAAAGGATTCCATGTTACTTTTAAGCAAGGCCACTTACTAACAGATGACAGTACTCTGATTCAACTTTTTTTATTACGATTTTACAATTACAAAACAAATTACTGCTTTAACATTTTATGTGACTTGCACATCGTCACTGAATTTAAATTATTGCTACTAATATATATGATGGCAACATTTTGAGTTGCATGTAGGACAGGGAAGACTGCCACTACAGAAATTTAACTGAAACCAAGACACGCTAATTACATACTGCCACATACTGTTATAACAGTATGCGATTAGCCTACCGTCACAAGACTATGCTAATCACATACTGTTGTAACAGTGAAATTTAAAAGTATAAAATCATCTCGGGGAATTAGTGTATAAAAATTGCTTTTATTTTACGCATGTTTCACAGCCATCACAACTGGTTTACTACACTTTAAGGTTACTCCACATTATACCAATAATAATTTAAAGGTAAACTCCAGGCCATTGAATTCATAAAACTGCACAGTGCCATAAATGGGAGTTGTGCATTTTCCTATAAGCAGCCCAGAATGTATCGAGAGTCATACAAGAAATCCATATGTCACAGCTCTGCCATGTATAGAGCAATAAATTTCACTGCGAGTTTGGTGTAAGTTACCTGGCCCAGCTTCATCCTTGCCTTACTATAACCTTGACTGGACTGAAGGAGTTAACAGACTGGTTGGAAAAAACACAACATGACTAGTACAGTTAACTTATTTCTTGACACAGAAGTGGGCAGAGAGACCTTTATAACTAAATGATATTAGGAATCCGTTGTTATTTAGCCATTTAGTTAAGTCCAACTCCTCGTGTGACCCCTAGGACTTTGACACACCAGATCCATCCATCAACAACAGTGTCTTGAAGTTCTTGCAAATCCTTATTCATTACGTCAGTAATGTTGTCCATATACCTTAGCCTTTACCACCACTTTCTTCTTTAGTGAACCATCATAAATGCCCAAAACTAAACTAAAAGCTTTCAGTGGACCAACAAAATAGGAGATAAAAAAAACAGTCACCTTCACCTTAAGATACTGTGATAATTATGGCTTCTTATCTGCAATACACATGTATGCATAAGTGCAGAAAATGACATTTTAATGAAACAACATATTGTTATAAATGCTGGACTAACAGATTGTTGTGCTGCGACTTATTAGATGACGTTAGGAATGTTTATAGTATAAGACAGTTATCCGTGCATAAAATGGACCCATAGGAAATCAGAGTCTCTATCAGGAAATCCAATTATGATGAGCACTTTTGAATAAGTGACAGCTACTACACTCCTCACGTTTCCTAAAATATTAAATGTTTCACCTGGATTTGCTATCTGCATTTAAATACATTGTAAAAACAATCACTGCTGTGCCTTACCTTTGTACATATGTGTTTGGGGGTGGGGTGTTGAAGTATATATAAGAGCAACAAGCTTGCTGAATTTTTTCACTTTCTATTACAATCAGACATCAGCACTACACAATAAGCGGCTATCTTTGGTGGTCTGGGCCGGATATATTTAAGCAAAAACCGACAACGTAGTGTGGTATATTGAAGATTTACCCACGGTTGATGTGGTTTAATCACGAGGGTGAAGCCCGAGTGATTAAATAAAGCTCGGGCTTCACCCTCGTGATTAAACCACATCAACCGTGGGTAAATCTTCAATATACTACAACCACAGAGTTGGTTATTGATATTATACAATGGCATTCCTTGTGTTGATGTACTGCGCATGCATATGGGACTTGCCTTCCCACGCATATCCAGTACATCAATGCTTTGAAATGGGAGCAACAGAGAGAAGAAAGTCTCTGTTGCTCCATTTTTTTTTTTTTTTTTTTTTAAATTAAAAAAAGTTTTGGACACCTTATACCAACGGAAAAAAGTTTGGGTGACCGGATCTTTTTCTGTTGGTGTATTGCGGGATTTACAACGGGCATGCTGGCCAATCGGCGTGCACATTTTGGAATATTAATTGGGGGTCATTGTATAATTAAAAGTAACACATCAAATGTACAACAGCACAATGCGTAATGTTGCCAATTCATAGAGTTTGTCTTCCTGCCTGAATATTTGGCTGTGGCTCAATCTGTGTGGAATCAGGATATCCTCTCCTACAGGTGCCTATTTCCTCCAGCAGCTCAAACACGTCATAAGTAAACAAATATTCTTCTAATTTTGCCTGCAGAAAGCATATATAGATCTGGCTTGTCAGAGGCAGTGTGTGTGTGTGTGTGTGTGTGTGTGTGTGTGTGTGTGTGTGTGTGTGTGTGTGTGTGTGTGTGTGTGTGTTGGCATCAAAAATAATATTGGCAGGTGCTTAAATAAATTTCCTGGGTATTTAAAAAATAAGCCATAAATGTATCACATAACATCTGGACCCTCAAAGCTTATGGGGGGGTCATTATTTCTGGCTGTGTAAGTGGCTTTTGTAAGATCCTTTGCTATGGGCCCCATGTAATTCATTTATTTATTTATTTGACATTTGTTTACCGGGGTGGTCTGACTGGGTCTACAGAACCCATTTTTAGCAGAGGCTTGGGGAGAAAAGTTCCACATACAGTAGAATACAAATACAGTATAATCCAATCCAATACAAATGACATTAGAAATACTATACAAAATAAGTTGAAAGAACATAAACTATGTTACAAGATATTCAATATATACAACACATCTAGACAATTCTATAGAGTTAAAATGTATAGTTCTGTACACCATAAATGTAAATGTTCAAGTGTGTTCACTGCTGCAGTCCTAACCATCGAGTTATCCATGCTGTGGTAGCCCTCAGTCAGTCCGAATGCCAGAGTCAAGGTTTTGTGCATCGACTGATGTCACTTGCTGGCTGATGTCAGGTCGTCCAAACAATAAAGGAGAGCGGGCGTCGCCATTACCTCAGTTTTTCTTGCCTTAACCAACCAAAGAAGTCCAATTTTAATAAATACTAGTAGTCCTGGGGTCAGAGACCCACAATGAAATGTGTGTGTCTCTCTAGGGAAAGCAGATATCAGGGGGAAGGAGGGAGGGAAGGCATGACTGCAGCAGTAAACACACTTGAACATCTACATTTATGGTGAGTGTACACAATTGTACTATGTTCTTTGTGTTTCACTGCTGCAGTCCTAACTATTGGGAAGATTCCCAAAACTGAGGAGAAGGGTGGAAGGTTAATAGAAACTTAAGATTGGGTGAGCATGCCATGCAGAAATGCAGAGGCAAACTCAGCCCTAGCTTTTGAGAATAGGTTCATTTGGTAATGTTTGGTGAAGGTGTGGACTGAAGTCCATGTGGCAGCTTCCAGGATGTTCTTGGTGGGTACCCCTCTAAGGAATGCTGTGGAAGTAGAAGTTGCCCTAGTGGAATGGGTTCTGATGGTCCTATGGAGTGGTTTTCCATGCAAGGAGTAGCAAAACTGGATGCAGTGTGCTATACATTTAGAAATGGTCTGTTGGGTATAGGTTTCCCCTGTGCCTCTGTTTTAAAGCTGACCAAGAGCAGGTCAGTTTTCCTGAATGTCTTTGTATGATCCACATAAAATCTGAGTTGGTTGTGCACATCCAAAGAATGCAGTATCCTCTCTCCCTTGTTCTAAGGATTAGGGAAGAAGGTGGGCAGGTGGATGGCATGGTTGAGGGTAACATCCAAAACCACCTTTGGTATGAAGGAGGGATTGATTCTCAGGGAGACCCTGTCTGCATGGAAGATGATAAATGGCTCAATGGCCATTAAAGCTGGTAGCTCTGCCACTCTTCTGGCTGAAGTGACAGCCAGGAGAAAGGCAGTCTTCCAAGAGAGGTACTGTAATTCTGAGGATGTTGCAGGCTCGAAACATAGTTCAGATCCCAGGCTGGGGTGGACTGTCTTCTGGGAGGCCTGACATTAGAGGCTTCTCTAAGGAATTGCATGATAAGAGGGTGGGAGAAAATGGCTGTGCTGTATAAAAGTGTGCCGAGATGGCAGAAGCATGGATCTTTATGGAGAAGAAGAAGAGACCCTTATTAAGAAGCTCAGCAAGATAATCTAGAATAAGAGGAATGGAGGGCAGATGTATGTCTGCCCCCTTGGACTGGCTCCAGTAGAATCTTTTCCATTTTCCAGCGTAAGATTTTCTGGTGCTGGGCCTTCTGGGTTCTGTGATGATTTCAAGGACTTGCTTGCTTAGCATAGATTTCTTGTTGGTTTTAGTAGAATAAGCCACGCTGAGAGCTTGAGTGTCTGAAGGTCTGCGTGCAGCATTGCTCCCTCCCCCTGTGATAGCAGGTGAGGCATCAGAGGTAGCTGCCAGGGGGGCTGGTGAGACAGGCTGCGCAGCAGTGGGTACCAGTGCTGTCTGGGCCAATCTGGGACAATGAGTATTGTTCTTGGTTTTTCTTCCCTTATCTTGATTAGTACTTTTGGAATGAGAGGTAGAGGTGTGAATGCATACACAAAGAGGGCATTCCAAGGGAACGTCAGGGCATCGACCTTCCAGGCCAGGGGATGGTACTCCCTGGTGCAGAATTTCTGTACTTGGTGATTTAAATGAGAGGCAAAGAGGTCCACCTGGGAGGGGGGGTCCCCCATGTGTGGGTAATTTGCAGGAAAATGTCTGTGTGGATTTCCCATTCATATGGGTCCAGCAGGTTTCGGCTTAGGTGGTCTACCAGGGTGCTGTTGATGCCCAATAGGTATTGGGCTATAAGATGTAGTCCCATTGATGTGGCGGCTAGCCACAGGTTCATGGCTAGTCTGCACAGGGGGTAAGATTGAGTTCCTTCCTGTTTGCTGATGTACCACATGACTGTGGTGTTGTCTGTTTTTTATCAGAAGAACCTCTGGTTTGAGGTAGGGTTTGAAGGATGCCAGAGCGTTTTGTACTCCTATCATTTCCTTTTGGTTGATGTGCAAGGGTAGTATCTGTGCATTCCAGAGACCTTGGGCACAATTGCCTTCTTAGGTTGGCACCCCACGCTGTCTGAAGTATCTGTAGTTATGGTCTGGTCTGATGGATGGCGGGTGAATGGAAGTCCCTTGTTCAGAGCACAGGTTTGGGCCCACCAGAGGAACTCTGATCTTATAAAAGGGATCTCAAGTAGGGAGGTGTCCAGAGGTTGTGAGTGTTGACACCATAGGTTCTTTATTTACCACTGAATTTTCCTCATATGTAGTCTGGCCAGAGGTACCAGGAGAATGCATAAGGCCATGTACCCTAGAGCTTGTAGGAACTTTCTGGCAGAAAGCTGGGTTTGGGAGGTCAGAGTAGTGAAGTATTTTGGTATGAAACTTTGTTTTTCTGGGGACAGAAAGGCCATTTGCTGTTGTGTGTCCAGTAAGGCTCCCAGATATATGATTTTCCTGGTAGGTGTCTGTTTTGATTTCCTTTCATTGATAGTAAACCCCAGAGGGGTGGCCACAGTGGTGCAGCGGTTAGCGTTGCAGCCTCACAGCAAGAGGTTCTCCGGTTCGATCCTTGGTTGGGGTGCCTTCTGTGCGGAGTCTGCATGTCCTTCCTGTGGTCGCGTGGGCTTCCTCCGGGTGATCCGGTTTCCTCCCACATCCCAAAGACATGCTGTAGGTGGACTGGACACACTAAATTGGCCCTAGGTGCGAGTGTGTGCATGTGTGTGTCTTCTGTGGAAGGCTGGGCGCCGGACTGGCAACTCAACACCGTAAAACTCCACTGCCAATCATGAGCAGGCAGATGATCTGCTGTGGTGACCACTAACCAGGAAAAGTCAAAAGAAGAAGACAGTGAACCCCAGAGAGGTGAGTAGGGTTTTTACAAATAAGAGGTGTTGCAGGAGCAGTTCCTTGCAGTCTGCCTGGATGAGACAGTCGCCCAGGTAAGGGTAAATCTGTACATTGTTTTGCCTGCAGAAGGCAATGGCAGGAGCTAGACATTTGGTGAATACCCTGAGAGCAGTAGATAAGCCAAAAGGCAAAGCAGAGAATTGAAAGTGTAATGATCCTGCTCTGAAGCGCAGGAATTTTCTGCATGATTCCTAATTGGGATATGCAGGTAAGCATCCTTTATGTCTAAGGTGACCATACAAGCTTTGTTTGGCAGCATTGGTAGAAGCTGTTGTAAGGTAAGCATTTTGAATTTTGGGATTACCAGGAAGGTATTGAGAAAGAATAGGTCCAGGATGAGATGCCAAGTCCCCTCTTTCCTGGTAACACGGAATGGTCTGGGATAGAATCTTTTTGCAACTTGTTCTGGAGGTTCAGGTTCTACTGCCCCTAGGAATATTAGGTTTTGCACTTGTTTTAGTGCTTCTGCCCACTGGTTTGGAGGTAAGGTCTGGGTACCCTCTTGGAGGTGGTAGTTCTTGGAAATTGAATTTGTACCCCTGAGCAATGATTTTTAAGACCCACTGATCTTTTGTTATAGAGTTCCCATTTTCTCTGCATAGAGATACCCTTCCTCCTAGCTTTTGATGTGGTGGAGGCAGGCAGAGATGGAAAAGGTAGTCATTCAGAGTTTTTTTTACCATACAGGGTTGCTTTTGAACTCCCTGCTCTAGTGTTTGAGAGGGGCCACTATTTTGTTCCTTGCTGGCCCTGAGTTTTAGTCCTGGTGGGTCTGTCCCTATGGGTATTGCACTGTGCCTGCCTGTTTGGTGCAGGAAAGGACCAGTGTTTAGAGGGGAAAATTTCTGCTGAACCTAGGAGGTTGTACTTGAAGAAAATCTTTAACAGTCTGCATCGATTTTGCTTTGTTTTCATTCTTTTTAAGTACCTCTTCAGTTTTCTGTCCGAACAAGCAGTCTTTGTCAAGAGGTGCATCCATGATTTTAGCTTTGACATGATCAGGGAGAGGTTGTTCCTTCAGCCATGCATGTCTTCTGATAACAGATCCTGTCACTGCTGCCCTGCTAGAAGCTTCTAGGGTGTCAACGCCACAGGGCAAGGAGTGCTTTGCCACCTGAGATGAAGAGTGCAATAATTCTGCTATCTCTTTTATTGTTGGCAAAATCTGGAAAAGCAGAAATGTTCTGTTTAAAAAGTTCCAAAGTGTGCTGTTAATATTTTAGCATAGGGAACTGACAGCTGAGAGCCCTTTTAGTTAAAGTTGCAGAGGTATATACTTTTTTACCCCATCTGTCCAGGGCCCTGAATTCTTTGTCTAAGGGAGTAGGATTCTTTGCAGAGGTAGCCTTAACTCCCTTAGGTCCCTGAGTAATCACCTCTGGATCTGCTATAGGATTTCTGTAGAGGAATTTATGAGAGTCAGGTACCCTGTAGTATCTGTCAGGTTTTCTGGGGGCAGGTGGAATTGTGTCAGGGGTGAGGCTGGATTCTTGGTAAACATCATCTACCCCCTCTAAGATGGGTGGGATGGCCGGAGGCCTGTGCTAGGGTAGGTCCGGAAACTCTCATAGTCTTTTCTTGGATTGAGGGAAATCCGTTGATTCCCATTGGAAGTGTTCCCTGAGGGTGTGGAGGGTTTACCCAAAGGAAAAGTCCTCTGGAGGTGATGCAAAAGGAATATATTCTTCTGCATCTGAGTCTTCATAAGCAGTAAGAGGATTTTCTTCGTCAAAAACAGAGGAGTCAGATCCCTCTGAGTCTAAATCCGATTGGATGTCTGGGGAAGGTTTCCGTCTCCTTTTGGCTGGTGTGGCCTGATTACCCCAGATGAAAGTGATGAGATTAATAATGCTAATATGTGACATACAACAGCACAATTTTCTGGTAGGTAGTTCATTGTATGATGACTAAAGACAATTCGGATAGTAATCCAAAAAAGTTTTATTTATCCCTGCAAGTCCCTCTTTATCTGGAATGAGCAAAGGTGACATACAACTTGTCTGTGTTCCTGAACTCTTGTACCATCTTTAGATACAACCTGAGCTGGCAGTGCAGGTGCAAGACATGAAGGGCTCATTAGCCTTATAATTGTGCCCCTGTAAAGAGAACAGAGATGAATGCATTGTTTTAAGACCATTTCTGAAACCACTTCTGAATGGAGACTTGAGATTGTATCCAGAACAGGAAACTTCATCGGAATCTAGTTTACAACACATTCTGACAGTTAAAAAAAGATTTGTAGTTATTTTTGGTTTAAGTGGCTATTTTAATTTCAGATTCAGATTCAAGCTCCCTAATGACTTCCTTAAACTCTTTACTAGTTTGCTTAAATGTGCCCTTAAGGTACACAGAATGAGACTTCTCGCTTGTTATATAATTTATTTATATGGGCATTCCACCACAGAAATTTGTTTTTAAATTTCTCATTATATTTGTGGATTACAGCATAATTTGTTTTGGTCATCTAAATTTCTCATATTTGGGGATTACAGCATAATTTTTTTTAGGTCATCAAGTAAAAGAAGAAGAAGGTTTGCTTTTGACAAGTCCCAAAACACAGAGGTGTTTTCATAGGACATACCACCAATCTGAAAAGAAAATATCACTGATTTACGGTCCAATTAAACAAGGGAGGATGATGCATATGGAGGCATGCAAAACATGGCTGCGTTTCTGAGGCTACGATTAATAAGATTAGTGATACTGCAGCCCCTAGTAGGATGGTTAACTAATTGTACAAGGGAGTTAGCATTTATAATGTCAAGGAAACACTGGACACACTGACCACTGGCAATGTGGATTAAGCAGTTTACTGACAGATGGTTGAAGTCCACCAGTAGAAAGTTGTTGAGTTGAACGGGGATTTCTTCTAAGGTGTTGAGATAGCTATCATGCTCCAAAGGGGACGCATACTGTATCCTGCAGTTATCTGGTAATCTTGTTTAGAGTAATCTGGACATCTAGGAGTTCATATTTGGTGTGCTGTGGACTCAGTTGTGCCATGATGATATCATTGACAAATACTGATACTTCCCCACAATTGCCACTAGGTCTAAATATATGATAGGCACTAACCAAAGAACAGAGGGAGAAGGAACACTTTCATTTGTAACTACACATATATGAATGTGTTCAAGTTGCACAGCACCCTCAGGTTTGGACATTTTTTTGTTTAGACTCCTGGCTTTAAATAGGGCTACTTTAATCTATTCAAAATTAGAATTTACTAAGTTGGAATGTCAAGCATGGAGACTCTGCCTAAAAAAGGCATCATAAGGACAGCAAAAGCTTTAGCCAGAAAGTGGCAGCCTTGGCAAGACAGGTGCAGTCCATCCCTGGCAAAATAGAAGGGTATGCCAGCCATTTCATCTCAAGCTGATACATACTGGACCCCCCCCCCCAAGAATAACACCAAATATGTAGCCAATAATTAAATTCAATTAGCTTCTCTTTGAATCTTGGCTTCACCCTAGCAAAAAATCACTCAAGACCAGAGTTTTTCCTGGCCTTGGACACTTGTATAGCTATCCCCATTAGTATCTCTTTCTGCATGTCCCTCTAGATAGAGCATCCCAGGACATTCATCCATCCCCCACCCCCCAAGTGGGCGACTATCAGATCATAATGACAGGGAGTTCTAAGGCCCTAGTTACATCCCAGATCCTGGCTCCAGAAGGATATGTGTCATCCTATTTTTATCCATCCTGATGTGGGTGGTATCCATATGCTTGCCAATAGAATCACCTAATATTAAAACATTACTGTGTGTAGATGTAGCTTCAGTGGGCTTTTAAGAGCTTGGAATCTGCACACTTTTGACTCTTACAGGTATGTGTACTCTCTGTGGGTGTGAAAGGTGAAGGTGAATGTGCTGTGTGAAGTAATAGCTGAGGTTTCTTAGTCTTTCGCCTGGGAGGTTTAAGAAATGTTATCTTAACAACCTCAGTGTAAGCTGGATTAGTGGAGGTGTCTTTTGCATGTGCGTGCGGGCGCATGCTGTGCTTAGTAAATGTGTTCGCAGGTGAAAAGATGGCCTCCAAGTTCAGTACATATTGATACCTGGCACATACCGAATCATTTTGAGGTAGCACTAAAGAGTTTTCGGTAAGTGTGAGACAATTGCTACACTGCATGGAAATACCTAGTGCTATCAAGCTGGCTACAGAAAAGGCAAAAGTTGATTGAGATTGCACAATGACCAGTGCAGATAAAAGGGTATGAGAAAACAGGATGGCTTACAAACTCAACTCTTGGTATAAGTGGGTGATAATATGGGATGGGGCTGAAAGATCAGAGAATATGAGATGTGAGTGCTTATATACTCTTTATACTCTCAGCTAGAGTAATGTGCTTTTCACTGAAATGCTTCCAGAATTGTACACAATTTTTCCAGCGTGTTCCTTCACACTCTCTTTCCTTGTCACCACCATACCAGCTTGCATACTACTGCCATTTGTCACCTATCATTATTAGTGTATTACATGACTGGGTTTAAGAGGGATTACCACTCAAGCCTCCTCTCTCAGCTGTCTCTAAATTCCTTCAGCTAGGTCGGCATTTAATTCGATATTTTAGCCCCCTTCAACAGTCTTGGTGATCATTGCTGACTATGCCCAGTTTATATTTTTCATTACTTTGGGAACCCTTCTATAAATCTGTGTGAATAAACTGGGAAACAGTATGTTTCCCAATGCTTGGAAACCAACAAATGTAATATTTTATAGGAAGGGAATATCCTAAGCTAAATATATTTACATATCTTTTTTTTGCATGAAAAACTGTAACAGATAGGAATGGAATTAGTTACACATTACATAACATTTTCAGTCATTTGGAATCCATTGGATGAATTGTTATGCCGATGCATAAGAGTGATTACCGGTTAAAAAATAAACACAACTTCATACATGCAAAAATGAATACCTTATATTCTCAGACTTTAAACTTCAATATAGGCTGTCTGGGTAAGCTGGGTTTTGTACTTTGACAAAGACTGTCTTTTGAGGCTGCATATATTCATTCATTAAGGTTACGTTTCACATTGCTGTGTTAAAACAAACCTGACCTACAAGGAAAACAGTGTCCTCTGCAGACAGCTGGGGGCTTCCCTGCAATTTACAGCCACAGAAAATATTTTCTCTATACTTTTAATCTAAAGTAGAAACTTAACAAACAATGCTGAATGGGAGAATAACATGTACATTTTCACTGCAAACAACTGTTTAAACTCACTGGATTACAATGCAAAAGTGTGATCCGAACTACTATGTTTTAAGACTGAGCACTCCCTATCCACTTTGCCCAAATAATGCACATTTTAAATAGCTCTACTGCAGTCGGAATTTGTTTTTTTTAAACATTTAGTTAGTTCATTCTCTTCTTTGGCATTGACTGTCTCACTTGACCTGCACATTCTGTATAACAGCCATACAGATCAGTGATCTAAGCTCTTTCATGTACTTAAAAATGCTGCAGGGTGCAATTAGAGTATTAGACCACATTTCCTCTAGTGCTGCACTCAAGTAAACTTTACTTACTGCAATGCAGATAAGCACACAGTGGCAATACTTGGAGGGGCCCCACTAAGGCAATGACACTGCCATTCTAAGGAGAAACACTTTCACCGGACTATATTAGCTTTGCTTTAGAAACAGACCTTAGCTTCCACACACTAAGACTGTGTACAGGCCCTCTCTCAGCTGTGATAATTCTTAATTCACATTCAGATACATACAGACTCTACTCCATTAACTAAATCGATATGTAAGTTATTGTCTGCAGTTGCTCAACTCTGTAAGATTTTCTTGTCCTACCCTAAGGCTGCCTTTTCACAAGTTCTTTTTCCCCAGTCAAGTGTTGCCACAAGTGGCAATCCATCTTCTAAAACACCCTCCACCTTCTTGAACAGTACTGTCTTGTATAATCTTAGGTCATTCTTTCTGCCCCCAGCTAAAGAAACTTACAGAGTTCACGTTCAGGAGCACAACAGACAAGACTTCATAGGTTCATAGAGTAGTACTAAGCTAACTGCCCTTGCAAGCCATTTTAAGCCTAGCCAATTATCCCTTGTGAGACTCAAGCCCTGCACCTTCTGTTTATAAGGCAAACACCTTAACCATTAGGCCACCATCCCAACACTTCTAGCTACCAAGCCATTACTAAAAAGAAAACCACAAGCAATATCTTAGCCAAGGCAACCACACAACTCAGCTCTGTGGAACTAATATTAGCAAGTCATAGGTTCATAAATTCTGACCAAGCAAACATACCACATGACCATAATGAGCCTAACCAATGCAAACACAGCAACATTTTCCATATGGGCCTGACTACATAGCCC
Organism: Protopterus annectens; assembly: GCF_019279795.1. Taxonomy (NCBI): domain Eukaryota; kingdom Metazoa; phylum Chordata; order Ceratodontiformes; family Protopteridae; genus Protopterus; species Protopterus annectens. Next base: position 568,389,274 of record NC_056733.1, on the reverse strand, counting down.
AGGGGTGAATTTATGGATTCCTATCAATTCACTGTAGCGGGTTTTAAAGAGAGTTAGGGAGATGTAGTGCTTGATATGTACGGAATGCAAGTTTAACTCCAGAGTTAGGGAATCCACTCTGGTGGCGTACAGAGATAAAGGCCCAACTACAGACCAATCAACACTGGTTTCATTAGCAGTTTCAGATGACTAAAAGAGAATCAGGGAGGATGGATGCACCCAACTTGGGGTGAAAGGTGACATGTACACGGGTACACAAAATGATAAGAGCTTGCTGGTGGATGCAGAGAAGCCATTTTTGATGTGCTTCAGCCAAGAGGTGGGGCAGCATCAGGTCAGTGCAGATGACTGGAAATGTTTTAAGCAATCGCTCCACAGCACGACCCCTGGAGGTTTGCCAGGGCACACATCCTGGACAAATTGGGTTAGGTCACAAGTTAGAGCCACCCCACCTCCCCCCGGATGAAAGATGGACTACACAACCCCCACCACCACCCCTGCAATGATGTCCACAGGTTCCACACTGTCTCTGGCTGGAGAATCAGTAATATTGGGGAGGGGGGGCTGAAGTAATTGGTAAATCTCACCATGGACAGGAGCACTAGGATGGATGTCAAGATATGTAACAGGAGAAAAAATGATACGTAAAAAAGTTTATTCTACAGATGAGGAATTCATTGAGACAGGTCACTATTTTACCAACACATTCTGTTTATAATGTGATAAAGATTTAGATCCTTACAGCATATAGTAAAATGACTTATATTATAGTCACACCTACTGTTCCAGTAAGAATATCTATTCATGGTGTCTTGCATATTGGATAACCTGCAGTCAAAATACAGAGGTAACCTGCTGTACAACTGGATGATGTGCAAGTAAAAGAAAGGATAGAGGAAGGTATAGCGCAAACAGAGAATGAATAGGATGTAAAGTGACCCTCCTGCCTTTCAGCCATGTTTTTGTGATACAGTGGAGTTACCCCTATAGACAGCTATATACCACTTGTATTATATTTTGCTTTTTTTCTGCAAGGAGGGATGTTTCCTTGCATCCCCATGAAGGGCAAACCTCCACCCCACAAAACATATATGTGCCAGCTCCAGGATCACACAACCTTGAAATTGACTGCAATACCTAAAATGGAAGTGAACATTACCAGCACACAATTACAAACCACCCCGGTAGTCAATCCCTACAAAACAAAATGATTTTTTACTAGACATACATCATATACCACACCACTAACCTATACTAACATAACCACCTTAACACGACCCTCTCAATCCTTTCACACACTACAATTTGAACTCAAAATACTTGACATATATCATGCTTGACTTTTTTGACATTCAATCAATTACATACCCTACAAGCATTCAAGCAATCTGTACTTCAGTCAGATGTCAGAGATACACACACACACACACACACACACACACACACACACACACACACACACACACGCACACACTCATGCATGTTATTATCCATTGGCTCTACATCTGTTGCAAAGTAATGCGCACAGTATTGCAGCACAAACAGGGGCATCAGTTGGAGAGCTATCCTTACACTGCAAGTTAGTATTAGTTATTTAAAGAAAAAAAAAACAATGTAATGTAAGAATGTGTAGGCATTTAACATCTTTCATATCTTCTGAGCTTCCTGGAAACTGCAGTGTCTGTTATAGTACCATTTGTATTTTCTTGTTATCACTTTGCATCTGAAGTTTAGGATGTGCCTAATAATAGACAACTGAATGGCAAATACACATTTAGGATCTATTCTGTCAGACTAATTTTCAAGCCAATGGCCAACCAAAAGTCTATTTTGCTAACTTTTGTAATAGCCAGTGCTTAAAAGGAGTCTTACTTAAATTGCAATAGATGTCAGATCCTAGTTCATAATTCATAGTGTCCTAGCCTCAAATGTCTATGAGAAATAAGCTTCAAAGGTAACATGGAGGCAACTAGGAGGAGTTATAACAGCTAAATGAGTTGTTTTCCCTATAAGGGATAACTGGGTCCAAAATGGTTAAAGCACTACTGATGGACAAACAGTGGTAAGCTGAGGAATCTGGAGCTACGAACTAGAGGTACAGTTAAATAAGTTATGCATAAAAACTATTCAACTTTCAATCATTGAACAGTAAGTTATTCTATGTTCTGCTCAGGAATCCTCGATGGATCCTGAATAAGATTTTGTAACCAACAGTTAGTCAGAGGTGACTTTTGGCAGAGGAATTACTATTTGAATTCAAGTTGCTCCTTCATTAAAATACAACTGTCAGAAACTGCTCTTGGTTATGTAAGTTAATTAAATGCTTACAAATGCCAAGTTTGGCTGAGTGGTACCCCTGAAAGTGCATATTTCACTTCAGTTGTAAATGCTATGTGTGGGAAGTTGCTCTCCTGAATATTTTTATTATGTGCCTAAAATTGCCAAACTTGTCTGTGGGATTCTCCCCAAAGTAGATGCATTCACTTCAATAGTGAATACTATAGCAATAACCCACGCCTGGGTGTGGGTAATGCTAAATTTACCCACGGTTGGCGTGGTTTGGTCCCGAGGGCGAAGCCCGAGGGACCAAACAAAGCCAACCGTGGGTAAATTTAGCATTACCCACCCAGAAGTGAGTTATTGCTATTATATGACATTATTTAAGAAAAGAAACTGTTACTTTTCTTAAATAATGGCATAGTATAATGCCTGTTTACTGCCCTTCCGCAGATGTCTGGCATCCGGCAGTTCTGATGTACTGCGCTCGCAGTACATCAGAGTTGAGCAAAAGCGGAGAAAGCAAGATCTCCGTTGCTTTTTAGTCGCTATGTTAAATGAGTTTAACATAGCGAGACAGTTTAAAATAAGCAACGGAGATGTCCGTTGCTTATTTTAAACTGTCTCGCCATGTTAAACTCATTTAACATAGCGAGACTAAAAAGCAACGGAGATCTTGCTTTCTCCGTTGTTTAAACACTGTCTCGCTATGTTAAATGGGTTTAACATAGCGAGACAGCTTTAAAATAAGCAATGGAGATCTCCGTTGCTTATTTTAAAAGCTGTCTCGCATGTTAAACCCATTTAACATAGCGAGACAGTTTAAAACGAGTTATACTAATGGAAAAAAGTCCGGGCGACCGGACCTTTTTCCATTAGTATAACTCGATTTACAACGGGCACGCTGGCCAATCAGCGTGCACGTTTTTGGGGGGTCATGGTATAATATCTGTATGTGATCATTTGCTCAGACAGTTTATATACAGTGAACTGCAGTTATTTGTTGTTTTCCAAGTCCCCATATATTTCATCATGATAATTTAATTCATTGGACAATAGTGTTTCACAACATATTCATAAGATACTTCACTGGGATTGTGGAGTATTACAAAAGTACTACATAAAGCACAAGAAGTTTAAAACTGAAACACATAAATAAGAAAAAAGTATGTTAAGAGTCTGGACAATCCAGACTGTGACAAGAATAAAATCACATTGAAAGAAATTTGTTGTCAAGTTCTAAAATTATGCAATAGACCTAATTAATTCAAAAGATGACACAAGTAAATGAATCGATTTCATACACAAAATAAGAGCATATGTGCAGGACACATATGAAGCAAACGAATCAGCAGGTTCTAGACCAGGGGTCTGCAACCTGTGGCTCTGGAGCCACGTGTCTCTTCCACCCCTCTGCCATGGCTCCCTGTAGCTTTGAAAAATAATGACCAGTTTACTACACAACACACACACACACACACACACACACACACACACACAGTGATCGAGTGTCCAACTTTAAATGTTGCTCTTATAAACTTGCTAGAATAACACTGTTTCTGTTGCCATGCATTCCACACACACTGAGAGCGACTGAGAGATCCCCTGGCAGCAGCAAGATCTCCCAAAATGTTTCCATACCTCTCAAAGTCTTACAACAAGAAATCTGGACAGAGCCACAAATAAAGGGGGACAAAGGAAGAAAAATAGGGATGGACTTGAAATATTACTCTTATAAAGTTAGAAACTTGCTAGAATAACATGGTTTCTGATAACATGCATTTTCCATACACACACACACACATAGTTACCTCTCAACTGTGCAGAATTTTGCAGAATGCCCTGACTTTTGCAACATATTTTTGATCTGTTTCTTATAAAATTGTGGTTTTCTGGCAAATCATTGCAGGCTGAAGGCAGAAAAAAATAGACATTTGAGTTTCAGACTTCATACTCTTCAGAAAATTAATGCTAATGCCAAATCTGTTATTCTATCAACTTTCTAAGTTTGTAAGAGCAATATTTTAAAAATAAATATTTTGGGCCTTGTGCCATTAGTTATGGCTTTGTCCAAATTTCTTGTTCTAAGAGTTTGAGAGATATGACGCACACACACACACACACACACACACACACACACATGCACATGCACACACACTAAGAGCGATCAAGCAATCCCAACAAAGGAACAGAAATAGGGATGTATTTTAAATACTGCTCTTAAAAACTTAGTTCTTTTATATTTTGTATAATAACCATGTATAAAATGTTATACACTGTGTTATCTTCATTTTAGGGATCAAACAGGTTTTGTGGCTCCCAATGAATTTTATATGGTTGGAGACAGGTCAAAAATGTCTCTTTTAATAGTGAAGGTTGCAGACCCCTGTTCTAAACTAAAGAGGCATCCGGCACTAGTGTGACATGAAGAGTAAAAGATACACAAATTTAGGAGCTCCAGACAAGAAGATGAATCTGCAAAGATATGCCACACTGAGGGCACCAGTTCCCAACTGAATTTCCTGTTACTAACAGAGTAATCAAGACAGCAGTATACACTCCTGCAGCAGTAGGCAGATAATGATGAAAACAGTAGCTCAGCATGAAATGGCTCGAATCAAGCTGCAAGATTTTATTGGTCCTTTGACATACTAGGAAGAAAACAGAGAAAGATATAGAGAAAAAGTAAAATGTAAGCCAAGTCAATGATTAATAATGAAGCAAAACAAAGTAAAGCGAGAGAAACCCATACAAAAGCACCCCTTAATCCCAAGAAATGCAGAAAAAGTTATGAAAAGCAAAGTGTTAGCACTGACATGGCCAGTATTTGGATAAAGGATAGTGCCAAGAAGTGAATAAGGGCAGGTGAAAATTGCAAAAAATGAACCACTTTGCTAACATGCATAGAAGCAGAACATAGATGACAAGGCACAACATAAAAACAAATTAGTGAGGCAGTGAGCCCATTGTTAAATGATATATCATATACCAACGAAAATAAAAACAGCAATGAAGATAATGAGATTTACACACGAGAAAACACACTATTTAAGGAAATAAAATGAAGAAGCAGACATCATAGTAACAATATCAAACCAGGAGATAGAAATGCTGACACAGCAGCCCTGACAAAATATGAGGCAGATTATAATAAACTGAATCGTAAACCAAAGTCCAATAGTAGAAAATATTGTTACAAGTCAACCAAACCACTTTAGTTAAAAGGCTAATTCACAGTAAAAATAAAGGTCAAGTGAGAAGTGAAAAGCTCCTTTTTAAGTAGGAAATTAACTTGCTGAGTCAGGCTCAGCCAAAGCAGTAATGTAGCACAGACACTGAACAGTACACATTAAACAGAATGGACACAGACTGCATAAACTGTTGGATGAGCATAAAAGTTTTTAATAAGAGTGGAAAATTATAAGATGTCCAATCATACTGCATACAGACTCCCAGAGAACCCAAGCAGCAGAACCTTGCAGGAAGAACCCATTCTACTTAAATCATTAATACCTCTGTTCCGTGGAATGACACACTGCCAGCAGCCTACACACATCCTTATACCCTAAAGGATTTTCTTCAAAATCAAGTTAAAAATCATAAGTTAAACACATGTAAATATTTTGAAAAATAAAAGCTATAAAACAGTACAAAGGTAATGTTATGAGTAAAAATTCTTATTTATAGTGATAATAATGTAAGAGGTTCTGCGGTTGAATTTTCGGCTGGAGTGCCTTCTGTGCAGTCTGCATGTCCTCCCTGTGGTCTAGTGAACTTTAAAGACATGCAGGTAGGTGTGTGAGTGCATGTGTGTCTTCTGTGAAGGTTGGGCGCCAGACTGGCAACTCGACACCATAAAAAATCCACTGCCAATCAACCGGTGATCCTTTATGACATCCACTAACCGGGAAAAGACGAAAGAAGTGATAATAGTGCAATCATAATCTTTATAACAATACTATATTACAATGTAAACAAACCCAGAATTATATTTTTCCTCTAAAGTTTCACTAACAAATTGGCATGTCTTGGAAACTGTACATTACAGCCAGGAGCGGCCTTAGGTAAACTGGTGCCCTAGGCAAAAGGGACCCCACCACACCACTCGGTGCCCCCATCCTGGTCTACCTACACCAAATAAATACTGGAAAAGTGCCCCTGCTAGAGCAGTACCCTAGGCAGTCGCCTAGTTGGCCTATGCCTAGGGCCGGCTATGCAGCCTAGACACATACTATGAGAATACATTTGTTAGCTAAATATAATCTTTCAAATGACAGTGAGAAACTCTGTGTGGTAATGAAATATTTGCATAATTAAGAAAATGTATGCTTAATTGTAAAATTAGCAGTAGAAACAACACTTAATACCTTCAAGATGTGCAACTACAGTGCAAATATTAACAACAGTTTTCTTTAACCTCCCTTAAGGTTTCACCTGCCATCCTAAAAATGTTCGTACATCATTAGGTTTTAAAAATATTATGTGCATATATTCATAATCAGTGGGAAACAGCTAGGAATGTCACATGGTTTAATTTCTCCAGTCTTTTGGTTTCTTAATACCATGATGGGAGTGGACCCCCTAAGTCAAAGTATGATTAAACTTTGTGAAATTAGTATTGTTTCAACCTTTGATGTTAGACAAAAGTCCTCTTTGCAGGACACGTAATATGCCCAGAACTGACTCCTTCTGCATTTCATACAGAGTTACATGTATCAGTAGCATATCTAAATACGACTGTAAATTCTTTTTTATGAGGCCTCTTGCTCCTACTACTGTTGGAACTGTCTGGGTATCCTTCTTCCACATTGCCCTTGTTTCTGCTTGCAAATCCTGGTATTTTATGAATTTGTGTCTCTCCATATGTAAGACACTGTAATCACTGGGTGTAGCAATTTCAGTGATCAATGCTACTTTTGTCTTCTTTTCATGAACTACTATATCTGGTTTTCTTGCATCTATTTTTTGAACTGTTGGCAATGGGTGATGCCATACGATGTAAACATCATTATTCTGTATAATGCTTTGTGGCTAATGTTTCCACTGATTCTCAGCTATTTGAATATTGCAATGTTGTTTGCACAATCCCCAGTGGGACAGTCTTGACACATTATTATGCCTTTCAGTATATAGGCCCACTGCCATTAGTGTATCACACTCAGCATCAAGATGTGCAACTGTTTCCAGTTGCAATTGTCTTTCTCCCACATGTTCAATGGACTTTCTAAACCAACATGTAGGTAGTTTATTATCTTGGGCCACCAATCATCTTTTGGTTTAAATTTACCTCTCCTTAACCATTCCTGTGTCAGATCCTGATAGAAATGAGTTTGTTCAAGGAATTTTCTGTACTTGCAGTTATATGTGCATGCCTTTTCCGTATTTCTTGCTTTCTCATCTGATCCTTCTGCTTACATTTTTCTTTTGTTTTCTAGCACATTCAGTTGCTGCCTGATTTTTGTCTACTTCTGGATTGATTTCCATTCCCAGTTGACATCGATATGTTTCTCCTAAACTAAGCAGGGGAGTCACCTAGACTTGTTCTCTTCATGTTTTAAAACTTTCACTATGACTGGATCTGGTGAGGTCAGCAGATATATATGCAGTCCTGTGACTGCTGAACTATACATGTAATCAATTTTGAGGAGGCCCGTACCTCCTTCAGAATGATGAATACATAATCTTTGTATACAGACTGATTTTTATATAGTGTTTGATATGCATGAAGCTTTTTTCTTGTTCTCCTGTCCAACTGATCCAGTATCTTTTGGGGCCAGTCAGTCATACCAAAACTTAGAAAGTTAGAACAGGAAGAGCAAATTGGTTTATAACTTGGACTTTGTTCCTAGATGTCAGCTGTTTCCAATATTAATTTTAGTCTCCTAAAATATCCCTTACTGAGTTTTGTTCACATTTGTTCATGTTTTATTGTCGATCCTTTATCAATTAACACATATTTATACGCTTCCTCCTGCTCAAGTTCCTTTAAATCACACTCCTGTTCCAGACTAATATTTTCTTGGTGTTGCAGCTTACCTGCTTTAAATGTTGCTTTTGCAAATTTATCAAGACCAAATGACATTCTGTATCATCTGATAAAGTTTTGACCACTTCCAGTTGTGCTTTCAGCTCCTCATCTGATGAACTATACAGTTTTAAATCATTTACAAAAAGAAGACTAGAAGTCTTTACACTTTGTTGTTTTCTAGGAACCAAATTGGAACCATAACCTAATCTGTTAAAATGACAGTTTAATGGATTAAGGGCAACACCAAACAGCATCAGTGACAGAGTCACTCCGAATAACCCCTTTGAATTTTTATCACTGGGATAGAAAATTGTACTTTATCATAGCTTAACTGCAAAATGGTTTGCCACTGTTTCATAGTCATTGGAATGCAATGTAATTGATCAGTGAAGGATGCATCTTGTACATCTGTAAGCACTCTTATCTACAAATGTGGGATGCTGTCAAATGTTTTCTTTTGTAATCTATCCATGCCAAGGTTAGATATTTCCCCTTTTTACAATTCTTTATTATGACTAACAACAAATGATCCTTTGCTCCATATGACTTGCTTTTGTTACTCTTTTGTTCTATAGCCATGACTGAGTTTTCTTCTAAATGGCTATAAACTGTCAGCATCAATTCCAGTATATAGTTTATACATTGTCAAAAGCAAATTATTGGTCTATAATTTTTAGGACAGCTTAAGCTGTTAAGGAGAAGTAGTTCTTACTCAGGACTAGATCTTTCTGGATGTTAATACTCTTAGCCAGAAGTTAGGTACTGCATTCTGGGAATAGGGGTTTCCATTTAGGAGCTTTTCTTAAATGTGTTTTAATTTCTCTGGCTGTTGCTTCGTTCCATTTCATATACTGTACATTTGAATTTGTTACTGTTTCTTTTACTTCTTCTGTTCATTCAGAATATCTGTTATGTTCCACATGGTCATCATAGATATTTTTCCAAAATGTGCCTATTCCTTCTTTTTGGTGGTGTTTCTATTGCTTTTGCTTTGATTCCCAATTCTCTATAATTTTTTTTGAATCAATGAATTGCTTATTTTGCACTTTTCCTTTACATTTATCTGCATTTTTTTGCCTGTGCTGATATCTTTAGTGTATTATTTGCAATAGTGTATGACCGATCCTGGTCTGTTCTAATACTGTGGGTTGCTTTTATCATGCCTAAGTATTTTTGTTGATCTGTTCCCTTTTCTATACTCATTTAACAGGGACACTTGTCTTAATTGCTTTATAGTTTTCTCTATTCGATACTTCATTGATGGCATTTGATTTCTTCATTTCCTCTTACTACCCTGCATTTTTGTGGTAAGACTTTATCTGTTATTAATTTACTGCCCAGTAAATTTACTTCTGTTACATCACATGAATTTCTGGAAATAGTATTAATTATTGTGTTAATTTTTTTTATCAGACTTCTAACATTTTAGGTCTTATTGACTTTCTGCAATCCATTTATTTCATCAATCTTAATATTTCTATCCATTTCTATTAAATCAAGCAACTCTTCCCTTACATAGTTTTCCTGTAAACTGTGCGCACAGTCCTTGTTTTCAGTTTCCACAGAAAGGTCCAGAACATCTTCCTGTGCCACATTATTTTCCATTTCATCGTGTGTCATCGGTCGCTCTTTAATATTGGAACTCACTGACCTATCACTCCACAACATTGACTGTGTCAGAGATGCCACAGTTTCCTGTTCCTTCCCTTACTGTGCAACTCCAGCTGAACTTTTGTACTGGTTTCCTACTGAAGGCTCCATAGTATCTTCATGTGGCAAGTAATCAGATGCTTCCCATCCTGTTTCTCCTTAATTTGGGGATTCATTGCTCTATCATGCTGTGATATTACCAGAGGAGGATTCTCTACACTAAATCCTTCACTTCACTGGTAAACCATAACTTCAGTTTATATTTCTTTAACTTTCCATTGCTAATCTTCTTTCCTACTTTCCCCCTTTCTTTTCTTATTTTCCATATCTGGATGCCTTTGCCTGTACTTTTTTTCAAATACCTTTGTGCTGCTTTTTTGTATCGATTAGTTTTGCTTTCTTCTTTGGATAAATATTGCACCATATTAAATCTCTTTACATAGGTAATTAGGTAATTACTAGGCTAATGACTGGGGGGGGGGCTTTTTAAGCCTAGCCATGCCTCCCAACGTTGAGAATCAAACCCTGTATCATCTGTCTGTAAGGCAAATACCTTAACCATTATGCCAAAAAAAAATAAATAAAAAGATCAATCGTTTTACAGTGACCTCACAGAGCTGATGGTGGGTAGAAAAATAAAAAAGACTGTTTGCTGTTGTAGCATTAGCGCTTAGCATTTACTTATATATGCTTATGCACAGACAGACACACACACACACACACACATGCGCGCATGTGTGTGTGTGCGTGTGTGTGTGTGTATGTATATGATTATATTCCCTTTGCATGAATGGCCATTACATCATGACCTATACATCAAATCCCATTTTCTCTAAATAGCAAAACAGGCTTTAGAATGTGCCCTGCAGAGGTGAGATGTCCTACCTCTGTGAGTCACCCAAACAATGAAAACAACATTCAGTGTATATGACTTAAAGATCTGAAGTTTGAGCCAAGTACATTTTGGCACTGCAAAATTGTCAAAAAAAAATACTTTGTTCAAACACAGGATCTTTGAGTCCAATACATGGAACATTATCTTGTATAAAAAACAAGCTTTTGCACCTACTTCATCTAGTCAGTTCAAAAGTAAATCCTGTCTACCTGGGGGACTTTCTCAGTCATCTTAAATACAGTGAACTGCAGAGATCTGTTGCCACATGTATGGCAATATCTGTAAACCAATTTCTGGTTAAAGCAATGCTGGCGACGTGACACTAGGATTCATAACTGTCTCATCACTGGTACTATTCAAAATATATATTATCAAAGGATTTTCCTTGTTGCTTGAGTATATACAGCAGCATACAAATGATCATGTTGTTATGCTCAGGGCTGGCCTGATGCATATCAAAATCCATAAGAACCACGAGAGCCAAAGATTTAAACCTCAGTACAAACATGAATAGAACATGCTGGAGGGACAGATTCATAACTCAGAGGCTTCTCATACTCTGGAACAAAATCCCAGTCCATGTTAGGCAGAGTCCCTCACTGACTCTCTTCAAGAGAAATCTTGATGAGTGGATGGGGGAATCATAGGTTTACCCCAGGGGTCACCCCTGTGTCGCTACTTAACAGAGGCACAGTAAACTAATAAGTAAGGGGGTCTTCAATGCGTCACTACTAGACAAAGACACAGTATTCTAAATCTATACACCTTAGTACCACTACATGGGGTGGTGAAAGCCACATCTCTAGGGCTAGGCTTGCAAATGCCCCAGAGCAGATAGCCTAGTACTAAACTATGAAACTATGTCAAGTAGGTGACCACCTATGACACCATGCTTGGACTGATGTCATTTCCAGTTTATTTACTTATATTTTTTTGAACAAGGAAATATCCCATTTCTTTGGCATAAAAAATAAATAAATAAAATGTGGCACCCTGCAACAACATAGTGGGGCTGCTCTGCAGTGCATCAGGTGACCTAGGGAAATGTGCTCTACTTAAATATCAGTTTAGACTCAAGTGTTGCAAGGTCACGGAGCAGAGACAGTACAGTTGTGTAAGAACTTGCCATAATAGTAGATGTCCTAATGATTACTGTTGGAGTACTCCATAAAAGTGAGATATCCTGCCAAGTGTAGACATACATCCAGCCTTGTCCCGTCCAAGCACTGTACACCTAATGCATAACCAAAGCACAAAGGCAGGAGGTACATAAAGGATGTACACACATGCAAAAACATCAGAACTTACTCGCTCCAAAAAAAAAAATAAATAAAAATTGGAACAAAAGAGGTAATTACATAAATATGTACATGTCCTTCAATGAAAAAAAAAAAGAAATGATGCCGCTCAGCCAGAGGAAAAAAGGGAAAGGAGGGAGGGATGGAATACTGCAATACTGACCAGTAGGACTTCTACTGTTATGGCAAGTTCTAACATAAATGTACTACGCCCTCCCAAGATCACTGCTGCAGTATTATTTACAAGTGGAAGAGTATTAAAGTTGATGTTGTGAGAGGGTGGAGGTAGAAGGAACTGAAGAACAGTTTAAAATGTCTCTGTGAGTTGACCTAGTAAAACCTGCTCTGGTCCTAGAAAACACATCCAACCTACAAACTTGAGTAAATGTATGAAGAGAACACCAAGTAGCTGCTTCTAGAACAGACCTAGTATCCAAGTCTTTTTTAAAAGCACCAGAGAAGGCTACTGCCTTAGTAGAATGGTCTTTAACAAGTGGCTTTAGAAATCCAAAAATAATTAATTACTTATATAAAATTGTTATGATATTTCTCTTATATGTTAAAACAATAAACCTGTTTTGAAAAAAAAAAAAGAAATCCAAAAATAAAGGGTCTGTTTAGAGAATGACAGACCAATCGTCTTATTGTGAAAATGTTATTCAGCTTTCCTAATGTCTTCAGTCTTGTCAAGGTAAAATTTAAGCTGCTTAATGCAATTGCAAAGAATGAACCGGTCTATCAATCTTTCCATCCTTTTTCTCTCATCTTAAAACAGGGATGAGAGGATTCTTCAAAGACAAGACATTAACTACCTTGGGTATAAAGGATGAACTGGTCAAAAGAGAAACTCTGTCCCTATGGAAAATCAGGAAAGTGCCACCAACAGTGCAGTTTTCCCAAGTAAAAAATTTAAAGGAGAACTAGCTGCAGGTTCAAATGGTGGCTGGGTCAACTTTTCGAAAACATAATTTAGTTCCTAAAGAGAAGAGAGAGGGTTTCTTGGAGGCCTACTATTTAGGACACCTTTCAAACATTGCTTGACCACACATCTAGAAGAAAAAAATGGATCTAAAGGGAGACAAGTAAAATTGCTGACAAATGGGCCTTAATTTAAGAGTAAGCCAGACTACAGTTGAGCAACTCACACAAATAGGAACAAATACAAGGAATAATCATAACAAAGGTGTTCTCGTTCTGTTTTTTGCACCATAAAGAAAATCTTTTTCCAGTCAGAAACATAATATTTGTTTGTATTTGGTTTTCTAGCCTCCTGAAAAACCTGGAGCACATCCTCAGAAAAATGGTGCCTAAAAGAAGTTAAAAGCCTATCACCCAAAGAATAACTGCAGCGTGAGATGATGTGGGTGAATGAGCGAGCCCTTGTCCTTTGCAAGCAAGCCCATCCTGTGAGGTAACTGTGATGATTGGTCTTGGCCTGGTGAAAAGAAGGGGAATCCAGTGCTGTCTGGGCCAAAAGGGACTCACCCACAACATTATGGGCCTGTCCAACAAAATCTTGTATTGGAAAATGCATAAAGAAATAACCCTTTTGAAGAGAAGGGCATAGCGTCTGTTTTCCATGTCTGAGGACTCAATATCATGAAACAGAACTTGCAGAATTGTCTGTTCTGGGGGTTGGCAAAGAGATATATTTGAAGACAACCCTAATGATGAACAATGTCCAGGAAGACCTCCCTGTGTAACATCCATTTGTGAGGGATCATTAGTAAGGAATATAAAATATCACACGATAACTATTAGAATCAATCAGAGGAGATTAAAAAATAACAGGAAGAGAGATTGGAAAAGCAATTTACAAGGGAACAGCTGGAGGACATATGTATGGTTCTCAAGTATGCAACAAAGTCCAGAAGGTTTAGGAATTGTGTTTGTAAGGGTTTGCATAGGTATTTCTATATGCCAAACAGATTTCAAAGCATTTTTCCACAGCTACAAGAAGGAGGTAAATGGGAACATATGTTCTGGGAGTGTAATGAATTGGCAGATTTTAAAAATTCCCTACAGAGTACTCTGTCAGAAATATTGGGAGGCAAATTGTCGTATCTATAAAAATTATTCTTTTGAGTCTGGACACAGATTCTGAATTGCCTAGACACAGTAAGGCCTTCTTAAGCTGAATTCTGCTCGCTGTCAAAAAACAATAACTACAAAATGGAAGTCAAAGTTTAAACCAACTTTATTTGAAGTACTGAATATTGTAAAAGAAACAAAAGAACTGGAGAGAGACCTTTAGAAAAAGGGAAGGAGCAAATTAAAAAGAAATAAATGGACATGGTAAAAACAATACATGCAGACAAATGTTCAGGATAAGGAATGAGGTTTGAGTGAAGACAGGAATTGAGCAATTTATGTAATATTGAACTGATGATAGTTATAAAGAAAGAAATATATCTGATATATAAAGTATGTAAATGAAAACATGTTAATATAGTGTGTTTACTTTTCTGTTAATGTATGCGTACCTACATCTTAAGTGATAATTTAATAAAGATGTTTAAATAAATGTGTCTGCCACAATATTTCTGTATGGGTCAATACAGACTGTCTGAAGAAGAAAATTGTGCTTGATGGCAAATTCCCATGCTATCAGGGCAAGTTTGCAAAGGCAGTCAGACTTTGTTCCCCCTGTTTGTTTACATACCATAGGTTCATAGGTAGGTACTAGGCTATCGGCCCTGGGGCCTATAGAAGCCCAGCCAAAAAGGTACCCTGGCTTTTGCCACACAAGAAAATTATTTTCCTGTGCCACTGTCGAGCAGAGCCACAGAGGTGATCCCTGGGGTGAATTTCTATTTCCCATCCAATCATCAAGATTTTTCTTGAAGAGTGCTAATGAGGAGCTTTGCTTGATATAGATAGGTAGTTTATTCCAGAGTATGGGAAGTCTCTGGGACAGGACTCTATCCCTCCGGCATGTTCTGTTCATTGTGGTGACAAGGTTTAGGTTCCTAGAGCATGTAGCTCGGAGGGATTGGGATTTCTTTAAGTGGAGCATGTCCAACAGCTCTGGGTTTGACATAGCTTTGTATGTTAGGCAGAGATCACCTCTGAGTAGGTGATATGCGATGGAGTAAAGCTGGAGTTTTTTGAGATGGTCTGCATAGGGCATCTGTTTGAGGCCGGTAATCCTCTTTGTGAGGTATTCCTGCGGCCTTTCCAGTTGTTGTAGATGTCTTGCGAGGTACATACCAAAAGGGGCGTTGTACTCTATAATGGGTCTAATGAGTGATGAGTAGAGGGGAACAATGACCTCTTTTTTTCTGGATGAGAAACCTTTTGTGATGAGGTGTGCCACATAGAAGGATTTCCTGACTACTGTGGTGATGTGATTCTCAAAGGAGAGACTACTGTCCACTTGTGTCCCAAGGTCTCATCACACTTTCGGTGTTAAGTATACTACCACCTATTTTGTAGTTCATGGGTACAGAGTTTTTACCAAAGGGGTTGACAATGCACTTTTTGGCATTGAGCTTGAGGCCATGGCTTTGACACCAGGCATCTGTCTCAGTGAGGCTCTTTTGTAGTATGTCCACATCGTTAGGAGTTTTGATTATGGCTCCTAGTTTGCAGTCATCTGCAAACTTTGTTAGCCAAAGACCTTCTGTGTTAGCCTGTACTTCAGAGAAGTAGATACCAAACAGGAGAGGACCCAGGACTGAACCCTGTGGTACTCCACTTGTCACTGGTCTGAAGTCGGATTTGGAGTCTGCTACTTTCACAGTGTGGTTTCTGTCAGTGAGTCAGTTGGCAACCCATCTTGTGACACAGGGATTTATACCTAGTTTAGTGAGTTTATCTATAATTCCAGAGTGGGGGATGGTGTCGAAAGCCTTGGCAAGATCTAGATAGGATGTGTAAACCACCTTACCCTTGTCTACGGCTTTGGTGACTGCTTCAAAGAAGTCTATCAGGTTTAGGAGACATGATCTGCCTTTTACAAACCCGAACTGGGTGGGGTCCAGAGTTTGGAGATTACCAATGTCTTTGTTTATAAGTTCCATGATGATACGTTCCATGGCCTTGCAGACCAGGCTTGTCAGGCTAATGGGGCGGTAGTTCCCCGGGTCCATGGTGGCTCCCCCCTTGTGGAGTGGGATAACCATTGCTGTGAGCCATTCAGCAGGCACAAAGCCTGAGGTGAGGCTATGACTGAACATGGTACTTAGGTGGGGTGCCAGTTCGTTCTGTAGTTCATGTAGAACGCAGCCTGGGATGTTGTCTGGGGCCCATGGATGCTGTGTTCTTGGCTTTGGAGAGTGTGGTTTTTACCTGTGCAGCCATGATTACAGGAACTTTGCATTCTTCCGGTATAGAGATGGGCTCTCTAGGGGGTAAGAGGGGGGTAAAGTTAGCACTGAACCTATCTGCCAGGATGTTGGCAATATCAGTTGGGTCTGTATATGTTTAGTGCCATTGTGCTGTAACTCAGAGCAGATCTGAGTGTTGCCATTGAGATTCTTGACATAGCTATAGAATGCTTTGTGGTTTTCTTTAGAATCAGTGGCGAATTTGTTTTCGTAACTAGCTTTGGAGGATTTTATCAGGGATCGCAGCTTATTACTGAGGCTGACCAGGGAGCTACTCCACTCGTGGGATTTTACTCTCTTTTGCAACAGTTTCTTCCTTCTGTTGTACAGTTTGCTTATGGCAGGGGACCACCAGATTGGCTTCCTTTTTTTGGAGGATAGCGTCTTAGTTCTGTTTGGGATAGCACGATCCATGCACTCATGTAAGTGCTTACAAAGTGCAATTGTGTAGGATTCAGTAGTCGTAACTGTATTTGTCCATCTGCATGGGTGTCATGAAGTTCACCACTTCTGTCTTAAGAAGCATGAAGTTGGCTTTGGAAAAAAAAATTTACCATGGTTTCCTTAATGGGGGGTGGGGCAGGATGTGGATATCTATGGTAATTAGCTTATGGTCGGATCGGACCAATTAGGCATTGACTTCAGGTTTGGAACACCGGTCACTCATGTTGGTAATGACTAGATCTAGGATATTGTTGCCCCTGGTGGGGGGTGTGGATAAGTTGATCCAGGGCATTGGAGTTTATGAATTCCAGAGAGCATTCACCGAAGGAGTTGGTACATGAGTAGTTTTCCTAGTTATGTAGTTGAAATTGTCCATTATTAGGGTGTTTGATTGAACCCTAATATTTTCCAGTACATCAAGAAAAGAGGAGTGGGAATCCTGGGGCATGGTGGGTGATCTGTAGCAAGCTACAATTTGGATTGCAGTTTTGCCCAGAGTTAGTTGCACTCGGCTGCATTAAGCTGAGCAACTAGCCTGGAGGTGTGGATATCCTTAATGAATATGGACACACCTCCGCCTTTGGTGTTCCAGTCCAGGTTACATGGCCGAAAAGTGTGGTATGAGTTATATAGCCTGGTAGTGCAGGGGTGCTCTCTGGAGCCTTGAACCAGGTCGCAGCCACTGCACAGATATCGATGTTCTCCATTTTAAGGAGTGCCTTGAGTGAGTGCATTTTGAGATTTAGACTTCTAACATTGAGTAGCATCACCCTCAGTTTTTACTTGCCTGTTCCTGTTACAGTGGTGAATTTGTCATTTGAATCTTGCCTAAAAAAGGCACTATAGGGGTGGCAAGAACCTTAGTCAGTATCCGGAATCCCACGGGTGACAGGTGCAGGCCATCGCTGGCAAAGCATTGTGGTCTGTCGACCATGTCATCCCAGGCAGACAGATACTGGATCCGTTTAGAATGGCACCAGAAGCTTAGCCAATTGTTGAAGTCAATCATTTTGTCCACCACATGACCACAATGTTTTCTGTGAGCATTCTTGAGGTGCCAGGAAACCGGAGATAATGCAGGGACTAAAGAGCCAGAATCAAGGCCCTCACTTCCTTGATACTGATATGTTCAGTTCCCTCTTGAGGAGACCATATCTGCTGAACCCTGATATTGTTGGAACAAGCTCCCCCAAACCAGGTCTGAGGCATCTGTAAACATCTCATAAACAGGGGAGGAATCAGAAATGGCAGTTCATGGCTGAGGGGAACCTTGATGATCAGCCTCAGAAACTCCTTCCTTAGGTAAGGCAAAGAGAATGTGGAAGTTTAATGGATGGCAATGTTGAAACCAAAGTGACTGAGATACCAATGCAACTTCCTTATATGGTGTTTGGGAAACAGAATCATGGGAACAGTGAATGCCATGAACCCCATTGCTCTTAAAATCTATCTTGTAGAGGTCACTTGCAATGGAAGAAGCCTCTGAAAGAAGCATGTTAGACACAGAACCTTGACCATAGAGACAGAGTGTGAATTCTGCAAACAAAGAACATCTGGTCTTCAGAGGGTGTCAGGAGTGTTTTTTTTTTTTTTTTTTTTTTTTTTTTAAGGTTTAAAGTGAAACAAAGGACTGCAAATAATAGGCATAATGAATTCCAGGTCCTTTTGCAAAAGAAGTGGAGTAGCAACCTGATTCAAAAGGTCATCCAGATAAGGAAATATTTGAATGCTGTGAAGTTTGCAAAAGTCTATGAGAGGAGCTAAGCATTTGGTACATACCATCAGAGCTACAGAAAAAGACAAAACAGAAAAATGAAAATGAGATGAAGATACAGAGAATCTCAATTTTTCTTGAAATGAGGATGAATGGGAATATGAAGATAGGCATCCTTCAAATCCAGGGAGACCAAAAAAGGCCTGAGTGAGGAAGAAGCATACAATTATGAAGTGTTAACATCTTGAAACTGGGCATCAGTAGGAAGGTATCAAGAAAAGAAGATCCAAGACTGGTCTGAAAGAAGCCTCTTTCCTGGGGACCAGAAACATCCAAGATAGAAACCTCTGCCCTATTGAGAAGAAGGAACACACTGAATAGTCCCTAATCTAAAAGGCCCTGAGGGAGTGTAGGAAACAGAGATAACTGATTTAGAGGAGGTTGAAGAATGCCTGGAAAAGGGGGAAGAGACTTTCATGACATCCTGCAACCCTTGTTTTGTACTGGAGAAAAAAACTCACTTGTCTGTGGTGGTCTGCTGCCAAACTGGAAAGTACAGAGACAATCTTTTAAAAAGAGGAGTATCATTGAGTGAAGGGGGGTTTGTCAAAAAAGAAAAACTTTTGACCTTTAGAATCATTTCCTGTTTTCTCTGGAAATTTACCTTTAGAAGTACGCTTACCCTTTTGAGGCCATTTTTGTTGCTTCCTGACAAAAGGACCTGCTTTGGAAGGAAGACCTCTCACACTTAGGGGCAGTGGAAAGAAAATTTCTTTCAGGTTTTGTTTGACTTTACCATTGACCTGTAAAACTTTAAATAGTTCTGCATCAGCAGAACCAAATACATTTTGAGTATCCAGAGGAGATTAAAAAAGCTTGGCTTTAACATCCCCAGGAAGGGCTAGAGTCTAAGCCAAAGAATACCCAAGAATTACTGGCCCAGACGCAGCCACCATGGAAGAAGCATCAGCAGCATCATAGCTGCACTTGACAGAGTGCCTGGCTACAAGAGAAGCAGAACTCGGCAAAGATAAGTCCCAGGACTTGTTGTCAGAATCAGGCATGGCACTTAAGAAATCCCCAAGCTAAGACAGATGAGACAACACAAATCATGTCAAGCTAGTCTAATTGATAACTGCTCTAAAGGCAAAAGTAGGAGAGGTATACACATTCTTACGATATCTGCCATGGCGCTGCTAGCTTTATCAGAAAGCAGGACTTCAGGGGGAAAAAAGTAGCTTCGTTAGCTTCTCTGCAGAACGATAAATAACTTTATTGACGTTGAGTGTACAAAAACCTCTATGGTTATGCAAAAAAAGGACAATGCTAAAGAGTTAGAACATGAATACAATGCCTTACAATACCCAGTAAACTCTTGATGCAGGCTGCAGGTGCATCTTTGGAAACCTAGTAATCCTACAAGATGCAGCCCATTGGAATAAGGTACATTTGCCATGGTGCCACATTTCTATGTTTCTGTATGACAACTACATTCACCATCATTATCAGCAGTGGCTGTGAGTAGACTGACAAACCACACTGACATACTTTAGTACACATTATGTGGACTCCTGCCATATGATATTCAGCTTCAATAAAACACCTCTAATAATGCATACCGGGACACATTATGACTGGCAAAGGTTTTCTTTTTTCGAAATTCTCTTAAATTGCTGTACATTCCAAAAACAAAAACATCAAGACAGGGAGTTAATACTTAACATCTTCGCCATGTCAACATTCAGTAACTGGCCATAAGTTATGGAGAATCAGCAATGTGCAACTGACCATAACTTATACAGAAGCAAAAATCTATAAGCAATATATATATATATATATATATATATATATATATATATATATATATATATATATTATTCTCTGCAGTAAATGCACAGCAGATAATTACACTTACAAGAAATGGGGCTAGTATGATACAACACAGTGTAAACCTAGGACTTCAAAGAAGTTACTCAGAAAAGAAAAAAATTCCACAACATCCATTTAGACAGCTATTGGGGGAGTAAATATGAACAAACATTACTAATTACACCTTACCTACTTTTAATTTTCCTTTTTGCATGACTTAAAATAATTCAAATGAAGACAAGGGACCAGGACATTAACTTCTGATGTGGGAATTATTTTACATCAAATAAATATAATACATAACAACAAACATTTAACCATAAATTTACAAGTACTCAGTTTTCTAGGTGCAGTAATGCTATCTAGGGTGGTTAGTGATACAAAGCAACAACAGGCCTTTCAGGGGTGGGAAATAACTCTGCTTGCCATGCCAGCCTTCAAACACCCCTGGGTGGTACATTATTTCCCTGTGGGCATTATGTCTTGCTTATTACACTGGGGGTATGTACTGCTCATAAACTACTACAAAATAATAGCTTCACTATGTATCCAAATCCATGAGGTTTGCCAGCATGCAGAGGCAAAGCTCTTACCAGTGACATACTCTAATTTACTCACCTTAAGCATTCATCTCATAGACTGACAGTGCTGTGCAGTAAGGTCCATGGTAGATCTGTATTGTACTGCATATGCTGTGCTATGTGATGCATGTTTTTTTTTTTCAGGAATTACACTCACGGTTACCATTTAATTCAAAAGGAAATGTGACAGAACTGGGAACTGCTGCATCAGTCCTTTCAGTTAGATTATTTAAACCACAATTTCAGAATATGTGCCAGTGAATGTGACATCACTATTCCTATAGACTTTTCAGGACCAGCTACTCAAAATGAAAATGTAACCATTTGGAGTGACGCTCACAGGTAGTGATGATTTGATTTAAGCAAGAAACTTAGAGAGTTTTAACGATACTTTAAGTCACTGTTTGTCATTATAAAAATGTAAATAACATAACAGTGGTGTGGACTCATTATGAAGTAATGAAATGACCTGGTTTCACAATTGTATTTGTTTATGTGTACACACTAAACACTTACCCCATCTGAGGACCTATGATGGTCAATTATTCATAAACTCTCACGGGTCACTCACTTAAATTCCCCATTTATTAATAAGGTTAATAACAAAGTTAAGACTTTAAGTAGTATAGAATGATGTCATAATACTGCTGGTCCGGTGGTGTTTTCGTAGCCAGCCCAATACTATCCAAGGCTGAGCATGCAACAGCCGTAGGTCATTCTAGTTCAAGAATTTTATCTGAACTTGAATACATTAAACTGTCTGCCCCTCTATCCAGTTACTTTATGCAGCACCTTCAGGATCTACCCATAGGTGTTGCTGTAGCAGAAGCAGGAGAAAGTACAGTTTTGTACCTACCATAAATGTAGATGTTCAAGTGGTTATACTGCTGCAGTCATCACACTTGGGGGTTATCCTGTTGTCAGGCGGTCTCGCAGTCGGCCGAATCCCAAAGTCTTGGTCCGGCATCGATTGTCGTCGCCTCTTCCCTGACGTCAGTGCGACAGGGGTATAAAAGAGACAGCCGACGCCATTTTCTTCAGTTTTTCTTGCCCCAGATGTCAGGTGCCCCTAAATAGGAAGGCAATACAATAGCTATGCAACAATACCTTAGTAGATAAGCAATAGTACTAGCTGTTAGCAAATGCACCATATAGACATGCATCCAATAGATTGAAGTACATGGAGTTGTAACCAACACCCTGGTATGTAGAGGGGATGAAGGGAGGGTAACCTGGACTGCAGCAGTATAACCACTCGAACATCTACATTTATGGTAGGTACAAAACTGTACTATGTTCATCGTGCTATACTGCTGCAGTCATCACACTTGGGTTGAATCCCAAAGCTATGGAAGGGTGTCTGGTACTAAACTGGGTTAGGTGATGCTAGGATGCCCTGTAGAACTGCAATGGCAAAACCAGCCCTGGTTTTTGAGTATAATGGAAGGTTGTAGTGCTTGGTAAAGAAACTCCAAGTAGCTGCCTCTAGAATGTCTTTGGTTGGAACCCCTCTGAGAAAGGCTGCTGAGGTTGCAGTAGCCCTGGTAGAATGGGATCTAATATTGACAGGCACTGCCTTCCCATGGTGCGAGTAGCAAAAGCGGATGCAATGTGCTATCCATTTGGAGATGGTCTGTTTTGAAATAGCCTTTCCTTGTGAACCTGCAGCATATGATACAAAGAGTTGGTCAGTTTTTCTGAAGATCTTTGTCTTATCTAAATAGTAACGTAGCTGTCTGTGAATGTCCAAAGAGTGAAGAAGCCTTTCTCCTTTATTCTGTGGGTTAGGGTAAAAGGTGGGTAAATGAATGGTCTGATTCAAAGCCACACTGGATACTACCTTGGGCATGAAGGTAGGGTTAGTTCGTAAAGCGACTCTGTCCTGATGGAAAATGATGAAAGGTTCCACTGCCATAAGTGCTTGTAGTTCTGAGACCCTGTGTGCTGAGGTAAGAGCCAGTAACAAGGCTGTTTTCCAAGACAAGTATTGTAGTTCTGCTGAGAATGCTGGTACAAAAGGAGGTAGTGTTAACTTTTCTAAAACGAAGTTCAGGTCTCAAGTTGGTGTTGGTGGTTTTCTGGGGGGTCTTATATTCTTAGCCCCTCTGAGAAACTGTCTAAGTAAAGGGGGTGAGAAAATTGGGGGATCCATATTATATTGAGCTGAAATGGCTGAAGCATGGATCTTAATGGAGGAGAAGGAAAGGCCCTTGTGTAGCATCTCAGTTAGGTATTGCAGTATGTGAGGAATGTTTGGAATCCAAGGATTTTGACCTTTAGTCTGGTGCCATACACAAAATCTTTTCCATTTGTCTGAGTAAGTCTTCCTGGTGCTGAGCCTCCTGGCCTCCATAATTACATTCAGGACGTCCTTTGAGAGAAGTGTTGATTGATAATTTAAGGAATTCTCCATGCAGCTAAACTTAAAGTTCTGAGCTGGCTGTGACGGGTTTGATAGTTTTTCTGAGTCAACAGTAGTGGGAATTGAGGCAAGATCCATGGAGGGCTGTGAGTCAAGTTCCTTAGTAATGGGTACCAGTGCTGGTGTGGCCAGTCCGGAGCAATGAGGATCATTTGTGGTCTCTCTGATCTGACCTTCAATAATACCTTGGTCAATAGAGGTAGTGGAGGGAAGGCATAGACTGTCAGTGTTGTCCAAGTACCTCACCAAGAGGATCAAAGGGCTCAAACAGATGCCATATGCTGCCCGGTTAAAGAAACTCCAGCTTTACTCAGTGGCATACCGCCTGCTCAGGGGCGATCTGTGCCTGACGTATAAAGCCATGTCCAACCCGGAATTAATGGACATGCTGCACCTCAGAAAATCCAAATCCCATCGAGCTATGTGCTCGAGAGACTTGAACCTCAGCACTGAAATAAATAGGACATGCTGGAGGGACAGATTCATAACCCAGAGGCTCCCTGCACTCTGGAATAAAATCCCAGTCCAGGTTAGGCAGAGTCCCTCATTGACTCTCTTCAAGAGGAACCTTGATGAGTGGATGGGAGACAGTAGGTTTACCCTGGGTATCGCTTCTGTGTCACTGTTAGACAGAGGCACAGTATACTAACCTCGAAAAAGGGCATAGCAAAATTCATTTAAAATGGGTGGCAAAAGCCAAACACACTCTGGCTAGGCTTATAAATGCCCTAGGGCAGATAGCCTAGTATGAACCTATGAACCTATGAACTGAAAGACAGAGCGTCCACTTTCCAGGCTAGGGAGTGATAAGTCCTTGAGCAGAATTTTAGTAATTGGCAATTGTTGAGGGGATGCAAAATCGATTTTTTAATATAATGTTTTAAATGTTTACCATGCATATAATTATAATTAGCATAAGAATTTTAAACATTTATACTTGATTTTATTTTTTGAAACAATATGATTGTATCATTATTTATTTATCATTCACTTCTTATATATATATAAATTGTTTAATGTGGAAGGTATAATTTTTGGTAAAGTGACTGACAGTCCGTATAAATTTGTATATTAACCCTTTAAATCCTGCTTGAAAATGTGCAGTAGTAGAGCTGGCGAAGTATAATACATTATATTACGCTAGCAATGAATGTTTTATATAAGCATAGACTTGTTGAATGAATTCCTTCTATTATTTTTAAATACAACACTGTTGGTACAAGGTTGTTTTTATATGCACTTCATAGTTGTATTAATATACTTAAGTTACTGAATGAGTATGGTCGTGTGTAACTTGCAGTGACGTGTTGTAACGTACTTACGTGACCTTTAGGTTTAAATGTTTGGTGCTTTTTGTTTGTCAGTTTCTCCGAAGAAGCTACTGTTGGACAGTAGCGAAAACGTATGTTGTTTTAAAAGAACAATAAACCTGCGTTCAGAACATTGCTATCAGTTCATTTTACATCACCTTGGCTAGTGACGGATTTACCTGGCAATTTCCTTTTTTAGGCATAGGTGCCTGTGGGGGGGGGGGGGCGTGTGGCCCCAGTTTTCTAACTTTCAAGGGGGCTTTGAGCTTAGCAAAAGGCTTGGCAGAGGCAGTTGTCGGTTTGAAAACACCCTCTGAGACCGAAGGTCTATTCAAAGTTTCCGGATCCCCGTCGGGGCTGGCGTCCGAGGAGAGAGGTGGAACCAGATCCTGAGGCCCAACGGTTTCGGTTTGGGATGCCGTCAGAAATTCTGAATCAGCGGTAGTCAGGGGCTGCGAAGGCACCTCGCTGAAAACCGGAGAACCGGTGTCAGGCCTTGCTGAGGCCTCAGTATCTGGTCTTGGCCTTGGCTGCCGGTCCTTATCTTTGCATTTTTTAATCATTGCTGATGTCGGTTGCTCCGACGGCATGCTATAGTTAAATTTTCTGCCAAAATAATCCTGGGCGAATTTTGCCTGACACGTTATTGTACGTTTATTGAACCTAGCACAAAACCGACAACCAGAGAAGTCGTGGTCTGGGCCTAGGCAAAGAATACAATAAGAATGAAAATCCTTATGAGGTATTTGCTTCCCACAAGAAATATAATTATTAACTTTGTCTGACATCGGTCTGAGGCAAGAAAAGTTTCCCCAATGGGGTACTTAGCTTTAGAGAAGACTTCAGGCTGAAACTCGTTCGAAAATTTCAGGAGCTGGCCGACCGGCACTTGTGAACTGCTTCTGCTTCGGGCACCGCGCGGCAAGAAAGACTGAAGAAAATGGCGTTGGCTGTCTCTTTTATACCCCTGTCACACTGACGTCAGGGAAGAGGCGACGACAACCGAAGCTGGACCAAGACTTTGGGATTCGGCCGACTGCGGGACCGCCTGACGACAGGATAACCCTCAAGTGTGATGACTGCAGCAGTATAGCACGATGAACATCACCTTTATGTTTCCCCACCATCACCAAAAAGGTAAGATGGTTAAAATCATTCCTTTGTCCCAGTCATGTAATAACAAAAACAACAATAATTACGAATAATAAACGTAATAATAACAATACCATTTGTTAACTAGGTAAGCCCACCTGACACACAGTCCCTTTTCAGGTATGACCCAGGAGCAATGTCTGGTTTAGTGACTTGCTCAAGGTCACACAGTAGGCTAATGACAACTGAAGAAATTAAACCCTGCACTGCAGGAACTATAGCTTTAACCCTCCCCTATGGTGCACAGCTGGCACCTGGGATACTGCTTAAATTGGAGATATTAGTGCCGCATGTGGGCACCTTGTCCTGCACCACTGAGCCAGTCACGCCCATATTGTTTAGGGTAACAGTTAATGCTCTGAATGCACAACTCAGAAACATATCATGAACATCAGTATACAGATGTATATTCAGTAATAATAAATTAACCTGACAAAGCCTCGGATTACACAGACAGCATTAGACAGAGATGATGATAACAAAACAGAAACAAAGTGATGCCAGCCAAGCTCCTAATGTATGTACAACATGTAAAATGATATTTAAAAAAAAATCAGAATGCCACACAGTGCAAGCACCACCAGCCAATCTTCTTTGTCTTTCAGCTTTTCCAGGATAGGGGTCACCACAGCAGAATAAGCCTACATTTTATATAGAAGAGATATGGCCCGTGGTATACTCATATAAACATTTACAATTAATTATTTATTAAGCAGGAAAATCCACTAGACGCAAGTGACTCTTATGAGGGGTGACCAGGGAGCACAATCCAGCTAAGTAATTTACCCAGAGTCATGCAGCATACAAATAGATACTAAGGGGATCAAACACAGGACTACATGATTAAGCTTATTAGTAATTTGTTGCCTTAGTCCCCAGCAAAAAACTACTAATTTTATATCTAAGAGACATAAATGTATGTTCAAATGTTACTCATCAGCCTAATCTGACTTTGTTGTGAAATTTTCACAGGACAGAAAGACTGAGCAGTGTGTGTGTGTGTGTGTGTGTGTGTGTGTGTGTGTGTGTGTGTTTTGTGTGTGTTGTGTATGTGTATGTGTGTTTGTGTGCCCTTGTGTCTGTAAGAGGGGAAAAAATAATTCTTTGAACTCTGACATGACTGTAACCTCTGTAAATACAGCTGGTTTTGATTTATTATCTGTAGAATTATTTTAAACTTTTGCATAGCTGACAAAAGTATAATAAGGTTTAAAAAAGATCCAGTCTTTCAAAAATCTAATGCCTGCACTCTAGAGCAGAGGGCAATGTTTTCCACTGAGTGGGAACACTCCTCCATGTTGCTTTTTCTAAGACAAACGCTACAGGTGGCCACAGTGGAACACTTTAAATGCAAAATAAACAATCATGCCCTAACATTCATGAGTTTAACAATCTGGCAAAAAACAAAGAATGACCTCTCAAACATAAAAGCTTTAACCAAAAAAAGAAAACATGAGTTTCGTTGAAATGGATAACTGAAATGGAAAAGCAGATTTATGCATCTAGTTAGCTATGTAGCTATCTATAACATCACAAAATTGTCTATACATCATAAACGTTTCAGATGAACCATCCAGTTAAACATAAACAAATTCTTGTAATTTTAGAAGCCTCTATGAAAGACTTAAAATTCCGTTTGGGAAGAACCTCAGAGGGTGTTCATAAACATGATCCACAGTGCATAAAAATACAGTTTTGTACCTACCATAAATGTAGATGTTCGAGTGTATACCCTGCTGCAGTCATCACACTTGGGTTATCCTACCATCAGGCGGTCCCGCAGTCGGCCGGAATTCCAAAGTCTTGGTCCGGCGTCAGTTGCTGTCACTTCTTCCCTGACGTCAGAGAGCCAGGGGTATATCAGAGGCATCCAACGCCATTTTTTTCAGTTTTTCTTGCCCCAGATATCAGGTGCCCCTAATAGGTAGGCAAAATATATATATATATAAATATATACATATAGCTATATGAAAAAATAAAACAAAAGTCTTAGGCACAAGCAAATACACCACAGAGGTAGTATAGAATAGAGTGGTAGAGATAAGTTCAGCTAGTTCAGAGGGGATGGAGGGAGGGTAACCTGGACTGCAGCAGGGTATACACTCGAACATCTACATTTATGGTAGGTACAAAACTGTACTATGTTCATCGTGTTTCCCTGCTGCAGTCATCACACTTGGGTAGAATCCCAAAGCTAAGGATGGGAGGTGGAGTCAAACAGGGTTAGAGGAGGCTAGAAGGCCCTGCAAAACTGCAGTGGCGAAGCCAGCTCTAGTCTTAGAGTAAAGTGGTAAATGGTAATGTTTGGTGAAGGTGTGTACTGAACTCCAAGTTGCAGCTTCCAGAATATCCTTGGTTGGCACCCCCCTGAGGAAGGCTGTAGATGTAGCTGCTGCCCTGGTAGAGTGGGTCCTTATGGTAGCAGGAACTGGTTTTCCATGGTGGGTGTAGCAAAAACGTATGCAATGTCCTATCCATTTGGAAATGGTCTGTTTTGAGATAGCCTTTCCTTGTGATGCTGTAGTATAGGATACAAAAAGCTGGTCAGATTTTCTGAAAACCTTAGTTTTATCCTAGTAGTAACGTAGCTGCCTGTGAATGTCCAAGGAATGCAGGAGTCTTTCCCTTTGTTCTGTGGATTTGGAAAGAAGGTGGGTAAATGGATGGTTTGATTTACTATCCACCTTAGGCATAAAGGAGGGGTTAGTTTGTAAAGAAACTCTGTCTTGATGAAAAATGAGGAAAGGCTCTACTGCCATTAGTACCTGAAGCTCTGAAACTCTTCTAGCTGAAGTAATTGCTAGCAGCAGGGCAGTCTTCCATGATATAAACTTTAAGTCAGCTGAGAAGGCTGGCTCAAAAGGAGGTAGCGTGAGTTTTTCCAGAACAAAGTTGAGGTCCCAAGTACGTGTTGGTGCTCTCCTGGGAGGCCTAATGTTATGGCCCCTCTGAGAAACTGCCTTAGGAGTGGATGTGAAAATAAGGGAGGATCCGTGTTGTAGTGAGCAGAAATAGCTGAGGCGTGGATTTTAATAGATGAAAAAGAAAGCCCTTTGTGTAACATCTCAGTTAAATATTGCAGAATCTGAGGTATGTCTGGCTGAAGGGTATTTTGGCCTTTAGCTTGGTTCCAGGCGCAAAACCTTTTCCATTTGTCTGAGTAGGCTTTCCTGGGGCTGGGCCTCCTGGCCTCCAGAATAACATCCATAACAGCTTGTGAGAGAGGAGCTGGCTGGTTGCTTAGGTGATTTGCCATGCAGCCAAGTTTAAGGTTTTGAGCTGGCTGTGTAGAATCTGATTGTCTTGCTGTGTGAGCAGGTGGGTAATTTGTGGTAGAATCCATGGTGGGCCCTGGGCCATATTCCTTAATAGTGGGTACCAGTGCTGGCGTGGCCAGTCTGGGGCAATGAGTATCATTCGGGGTCTCTCCATCCTGACTTTCAGTAGCACCTTTGTGAGAAGGGGTAATGGAGAAAAGGCATATACTGTTAGCATTTTCCAACTGAATGAGAGTGCGTCCACTTTCCAAGCTTGATGGTGATAAGTCCTTGTGCAAAATTTTGTTAGCTGATAGTTTTGAGGGCTGGCAAACAGGTCTATGTCTGGGAGCCCCCATTGTTGAGCTATCATTGTGAATACTTGTGGATCCAGTTTCCACTCGTGGGGATCCATGATGTTTCTGCTTAGGTTGTCTGCCAATGTGTTCTTTTTTCCTGGCAGGAATTGAGCTTGTAATTGAACTTGGTAAGCAAGTGCTGTGTTCCACAAGGTCATTGCGTGCCTGCATAGAGGGTAAGAGTGTGTGCACCCTTGTTTGTTTATGTACCACATTACTGTGGTGTTGTTTGTCCCTATGATAAGCTGTCCTGGATGTAAGAGGTCCTTGAAGGCTGTCAGAGCATTTTGTACAGCTAACATTTCTTTTTGATTCATGTGCAGATTCCTTTGATCTGCAGTTCATATGCCTTGAACGCACCATCCTGCCATATGTGCCCCCCAGGCATAGTCCGATGCATCTGTTGTCATAGTTTGCCTGGCTGGGGGCAGGGTGAAAGGCTGACCCTTGTTGAGGTGACATGCCTGTGACCACCATAGAAACTCCTGTTGAAGGCAGGGAATGAGAGGTATCATTGTTTCCACGCTGTGGTTGTGTTGAGTCCATACGCTTTTTAGGTACCATTGTAATTTCCTCATATGCAGTTTTGCAAATGGTATTAGTAGTATGCAAGATGCCATGAAGCCCAAGGCCTGCAGAATTTTTTTGCAGGGAGTTGGGTCTTTGTTGCCATTGTTCTGAAGTATTGAGTTAATTGTAGTTGTTTGTCTGGCGTCAGATAAGCCATCTGGGCCATTGTATTCAAGCTGGCACCCAGGAATGTCATATTTTGTGAGGGCACTAGTTTTGATTTCTTTTCGTTTACTGTGTACCACAGGCAACTTAGAAGATGTTTTACAAAAGCCAGGTGTTGTAGGAGAATGTCCTTGCTTTCTGCTTGGATGAGACAGTTGTCCAGGTATGGGTATATTTGAATTCCTCTTTGTCTGCAGTATGCAATTACTGGTGCCAGGCATTTTGTGAAGACCCTGGGCGCAGTAGATAAGCCAAAGGGCAGTGCAGAGAATTGGTAATGGGTTGAACCTGCAATGAAATGGAGGTATCTTCTGCAATTTTGTCTGATAGGGACATGCAGGTATGCCTCCTTGAGGTCCAACGTTACTAGCCAAGCTTTCTTGCCCAACATGGGAAGAAGCTGCTGTAGTCTTAGCATCCTGAATTTGGGTACTTGCAAGAAGGTGTTTACAATTGAAAGGTCCAGAATGGGTCTCCAAGCATTGTCCTTTCTGGGGACTAGAAAGAGCCTTGAGTAAAATCCTTGGCCTTGCTCCTGTGTAGGTACCAGTTGAATGGCTCATGTCCATGAGAGCAATAATTTGTTTTTGTGCCTCTGTCCATTGATTTTGTGGCAGGTTTGGCATTCCTTTTATCCTTGGCAAGGTGTGTAAATGGAATCTGTACCCGTGTGAGATAATGTCTTGGACCCATTTCTCCTTTGTGACGATGCGCCAGTTGTCTGCAAAAAGTGCTAATTTTCCTCCCAAGGGTGCTGCCAAGAGAGTTTTGCTTGGCAGTTTGAGGTTTAAGTCACTGTGTTTGCCTTCTAGTAGTTTGGGACCTGTCTTCTCCTCCCTTTTGTGTTGCAGTACCCCATTGGCGAGGTTTGTAAGGGATTTGTGCTTGTCCTCTGCCCCTTGGGCACCTGTATTTACCCCTCTGTGGTCTGTCAGAAGCTGGAAAGGACCAATTTTTTGTTGGCCAATTTCTGCTGAAGCGTGGGGGCTGTACCTGTAAGAAATCTTTGACCGTCTGCATAGATTTTGCCTTATCCTCCATTTTCTTTAAAACCTCCTCTGCTTTAACCCCAAATAAGACATCCTGCTGTAAGGGTGCATCCAGTAACTTTGCTTTAACATGATCCAGCAGAGTTTGTTCCTTTAACCAAGCATGCCTATGTATAACAGACCCAGTAACAACTGCTCTAGAGGAAGCTTCCAAGGCATCAAAACCACATTGTAAAGTATGTTTGCCCACCTGTTCAGCTGCATGCAACAGATCTTGCATTTCCTTGAATTCAGACTGTTGAGGGTGCGTGCCCATCTTTTATTTTATTTGAGACATTAGGAATTGCTGGTATTTAAGCATGTGAAATTGACAATTTAGTGCTCTCATAGCTAGAGTAGCTGAGGTGTAAACCTTCTTCCCCCACCTATCTAGTTCTCTGGAGTCCCTTTCTGAGGGTACAGGATTTTTAGCCATAGAAGCCTTAGCCACTTTGGGACCCTGGGAGATTGTCTCTGGATCAGAAACAGGGTTTTTGTATAGGAATTTGTGAGAGTCAGGCACTCTATAGTATCTATCAGGTTTGGCTGGAGCAGGAGGCAGAGAATCTGGATTTAGACTAGATTCTAAGAAAACATCATCCACAATGTCCAAAACTGGGGGGATAGCAAGTGGTCTGTGTTGGGGGAGTAAAAGAAACTCTCGGAGCCTTTTCTTTAAGTCGGAGTAGTCCCGACCTTCCCAGTGAAAATGTTCCCTCATGGTATGTTACGTATCCCCAAAGGAATAATCTTCAGGGGGAGAAGCTGAGGGAATGGAGTCTTCAGCATCAGAATCTTCATAAGGGGGAAAGGAGTAATCCTGTTCCTCAGAGGAGCATGAGGAAACAGACACTTGATCAGAGGAGGCATAATCCTCCTCTTGTCTAGGCCTTTTGTCGGGGGGGTGGGGGTTTGGAACCCCTGATCAAAGAAATCAAATCTTCAGCCATTTTAAGCATCTGTTTCTTAGGCATACGGCCTTGACCTGGAGACTGAAGTGTAGGCTTTTTTGGTTTTAGAGGTGTCTTAAGCTTAGCATAAGATTTTATGGTGAGAGTAGTCGGTCTGAAGACACCTTCAGAAACCGAAGGTGTTTCTACAGCACCGGCTTCCCCTACTGCAATGTCGTCGGTAGGGCCTACAGAAAATGGCTGCGTCGGCCTAGAACTCTCTGCTGGGGGATCCGAAGCGGTCTGGGGATCCAATGCAGCGGTAACCAGGGGCTGTGTAGGCGCCTCACTGAAAACCGGAGAACCGGTGACCGGCCCAGTTGAGGCCTCGGAGTCTGGCTTGGATCTAGGCTGCCTGTCTTTATCTTTGTGTTTTTTATGCACGCCGGTAGTCGGTTGCTCCGACTGTATAGTGTAATTAAATTTTTTACCAAAGTAGCGCTGTGTGAAATCAAAGTGTCGCTTTATAGTTCGCTTATTGAACCTAGCACAAAACCGACAACCAGTGACATCGTGGTCTGGGCCTAGGCAAGGTATACAAAAAGAATGAAAGTCCTTATGAGGTATTTGCTTCCCACAAGAAATGCAATTGTTAACTTTTTCTGACATCGGACTGAGGCAAGAAAAGGTTCCCCAATGATGTACTTAGCTTTGAGACTTCGGACTGAAACTCGATTCGAAAATCTCAGGTGTCGGCCGACCGGCACTTGCAAACTGCTTCTGCTTCAGGCACCGCGCGGCAAGAAAGACTGAAGAAAATGGCATTGGATGCCTCTGATAAACCCCTGGCGCTCTGACGTCAGGGAAGAAGTGACAGCAACCGACACCGGACCAAGACTTTGGAATTCCGGCCGACTGCAGGACCGCCTGATGGCAGGATAACCCAAGTGTGATGACTGCAGCAGGGTAACACGATGAACATCTTGAATGCAGTTAAAACACAGATCACAGCCCTGTGTAATTCACAAAACCCTTTGAATTGTGGACCATACACACATGGGTTATGTACCTGCAAAAGGCCAGGTATGAAGCAGCTATGCAGATTAAGGTATCAAGCATGTTATGTGATTCACAAAGTACAGGGCAGCACAGTGGTGCAGCTGTTAATGCTGTCGCCTCACAGCAAGAGGTTCTCCGGTTCGATTCTCGGCTGGGGTGCCTTCTATGTGAAGTTTGTATGTTCTCCCTGCGTTCGCGTTGGTTTCCACTAGGTACTCTGGTTTCCTCCCACATTCTAAAGACATGCTTCTGGAGCATTTCTCCCTGGGCCTCCGAAGAAAACAGGATCTGTGGAACCTAGTTGGACTTTCCTGGTCAACAAATGTTAAATAAATAAAAAAAAATAAATACAGTACAGCATGCTAAGAGAGGCTGCATAAGGCAGCTTACTACTCTGAAGTATGGATGAATTACCACAAAACCAAACACAAAATAAATTGCCACCCTGCAAAGGTGGCTTGTTGCTCATCATAAGATAGCTATTCAACACCAAAAACAGTCCATTTGAAAAAAAAACACTGTATAATGAAAAGTCTCCACATACTTCATTCAGAAAATGTTGATTCAACAGTGACGAGTCACATACTGCAGGAGATCAAATCATTTTACAGCTGTATAAAACAGTGCAGTTCCACATACTTAGATAATGATGCAGAGCAGCTACTCTACTAACAAAGTAAGGTTGTGTTATAAAGCAGTAGTTTAAACAAAGGCTTGCATAACAAACTGGGTTCTTCATGAACCATGCCTCCTCTCCGGGTTCTTCATGAACCATGCCTCCCCTCCGGGTTTTTCATGAACCATGCCTCCCCTCTGGGTTCTTCATGAACCATGCCTCCCCTCTGGGTTCTTCATGAACCATGCCTCCCCTCTGGGTTCTTCATGAACCATGCCTCCCCTCTGGGTTCTTCATGAACCATGCCTCCCCTCTGGGTTCTTCATGAACCATGCCTCCCCTCTGGGTTCTTCATGAATCATGCCTCCCCTCTGGGTTCTTCATGAACCATGCCTCCTCTCTGGGTTCTTCATGAACCATGCCTCCCCTCTGGGTTTTTCATGAACCATGCCTCCTCTCTGGGTTCTTCATGAACCATGCCTCCCCTCTGGGTTCTTCATGAATCATGCCTCCCCTCTGGGTTTTTCATGAACCATGCCTCCTCTCCAGGTTCTTCGTGAATCATGCCTCCCCTCTGGGTTTTTCATGAACCATGCCTCCCCTCTGGGTTCTTCATGAACCATGCTTCCCCTCTGGGTTCTTCATGAACCATGCCTCCCCTCTGGGTTTTTCATGAACCATGCCTCCCCTCTGGGTTTTTCATGATCCATGCCTCCTCTCTGGGTTCTTCATGAACCATGCTTCCCCTCTTGTTGTGCAGAGGTAAATGTCCCTTCCTCCTGCGATAGACATGCCATCCCTCCTTGACAGCACTTCAGACGTGCATCTTATTTGAAGTTCTTGTCTTGAGCTGTTACTACGGCTAAGAGAACATTATTAGAGATCCTGACATTCTGCTGAGCTTCATTACTTGATTTTCATAAGAAAAGGAAAGGATATCACAAATGACTAATCCTTCTTTCATGTCAAAACATGCTACCGATTCTAATCCAAACCAGCCTCTCAGTCATCATGTATTTTCCCTACATTGTGCTAATTGAGGGAATGTTGGCATCATTTTATGGATGTCCACAGCTCAAACATTTTGCAAACATAACCAAATCGTTCAAGAAAGATAATCAGCTGTTTGCCTTTGATTTATATAAATAAATCTCCCATCCCCCACACAGACACCTTTGATGTCCTACTTCTCGTCAGCTCCCTCGAACTTCCCCTGAATACCTCAGTAGTCCCTTTCTAGGTGATCCCAGATATAGCCCTGCATCAGACAGTCTTTCCAACTTCTCTGGAGAGGAAGCTTTGTGTCTACTCAATCCTAAGCTTGGAATTAAGGTTCTAAATAGGGAGCAGTAGACAGGCACTAGATAGTCATTATACTGTGGCTGGCCAGTAAGAATATCTAGCTAGGAGAAATGAGATGCATTGACATTAATATTCCTG
Source organism: Protopterus annectens (assembly GCF_019279795.1). NCBI lineage: Eukaryota > Metazoa > Chordata > Ceratodontiformes > Protopteridae > Protopterus > Protopterus annectens. Next base: position 568,353,922 of record NC_056733.1, on the reverse strand, counting down.
ACTCAGTCACCTGGCCATCACTTGCTGAATGACTGTTGCTTCTCCTGCAGCTAAAAATCTTCAAGGTCTCTGGTCTCCACCAGAAATCACGTAGGCCACCATAAACCCCACATCTTTCCCCAGGATAGCAGAGCTGGCAACTGGCTACTTTATGCTACCCTCTTGATCAGCCCTTCTTGTACACTGGGTGTGTTTCTGATTCCACATCACCAGTAGCACCAAAGGAAACCTTGCCGCGGTACAAATGAGCTGGTTAACTCTATCTCTTTTACAAACCTAAATTTGACAAGACATTGACCAAGCTCACCATTTCCAGGTGGTTAGCCTATTGTATTGTATTTTGCTGTGAGGAATACAGTAGAACCGTACCTGTACCTTTGAGAACTTACTCTTCTAGAATGATGGTTTCTTCCTTAGCCTTTTTTCTTGTAATGCCACTGTAGATGATGTTTGTACTCAAGGCTACTTCGTGTTTCCCAAGCTCCTTTGTAAGGCATTACAGACCAGATATAATTTCCAGATTCATGTCTTTCTTTGGGGATGCTGTCAGTAATGGTGAGTTCTCGTAAGAGTATGACCACCTAGGACACTTGTCACCTAGGCACTTTGTTCTAGTGGTTACTGATGAGAGGCAGCTCCTTTTCAGATACAGATGTTATGCACTTAGATCCGAGAGAAGATGACCATTCTTTCATAATATCTTGTGGTCTAACTTTTCTGTTTTGCTTTCCTTTCTTCCTTTATCCCTTGGCTTTCTCTCTGCCTAGAGAATTGGAGAGAGATGGACAAAAAGAGAGAGGGAGATAGGGAGGAATGCATGATGCATTATGGGGATTGTAGGAGTGATTAACTGCCTGGGAAGGTTTCACTGGCTGAGCAGTCCTTTTTGCCTGCAGCATAAGTCCTAGTTGTTACTAATGATGGACCTTGTCATTATGGATCTCTTGTAATGATAACTGTGCAAATTTTGTTGCGTCGCCTCACAATGTCTCATCTTTAGGATTGGGATATAACTTATCTATTTTGTAGTACTAATGCTGACTGTGGTATTTAAGATCATTATTTTACATGATGTCTTACTACATTACAAAATGTCCTGGCAACACCCCTTATTACAAAGATACTATAGAAGACCCTAGTACCAACACTGCTACAAATCTTATTGTGTCTGCTGTGAAATGGATACCTGCTTCTTCTTGCACAGGAGCATCAACATACCTCCTGGCATAATGGTTAAGATATTTGCCTTACAGACACAAGGTGCAGCATTTGATTCTCACATGGGTTAACTGGCTAGGCTTAAAATGGCCCACAAGTGCCGTTAGCCTAGTACTAATCTATGAACCTATGAACCTATAAATCAGCAGACATGGATTGGGTCAATCATCATAATTTCGCACACATCAAGATGTGCAAGTGTAGCAAAGCAGTGTTCCTTGACACAGACTGTCATTACAACCTGAAGTGTACTTCGTATTCAAAGGTGAATAACCACACAAAATATAACACCACATAAGAAAAATTGTGAAATTACCTTGGGAACAGGTTGTCTGCAGTTGTGCCACAGCTAAATACCTGCTTTGTGCAGCACAACCTTAGGACCTTCAGCATGTAACAGTACTGTACGGTCTGAAAGTGTACAGATATTAAGAGATGTTCCTTGTTTGCACGTTGTCACTATATGTAATAAGGCTTACATCTCCTCCAGTAAATGTTCTAAAATAAAGCTCACTGCTGTACACGTCACCTACACTTACACATGTAGTGGTTGCCATGTGATTTTCTGCATTTCTTTATGTTAGTCACCACTCACAGTTTTAAATCTTTAGACAGTGTCTTCCTGATGTCAGTTAAGTGCAAACATTAAAGGTGAAGTGAACCCTCTTCCATTTAGTGTTTGGATAAATCTTTACGTGAAGAAAAGGGGTAAATCAGTTATTCTGTAAAACTATATATGCAAAACCGATAAGTACTGTCATTTTTGGCTGCTGAGGTGTCTATTATATTTAAGGACAGTCAGGAAATAAAATAAACAAATGTTGCTTTTATCATCCTTTGAAGTGGCAACTATCAGCCTCAAACGAATAGCAGAGCTATTACACTAATGTGACGACTGATATCTCAGGAGGAGTACAGAGGAAAGGTCTAAAAACTGTTTAAGGACTACATATTTGACTACTTTAAATTTTATTATCTGTCTAGCTTGTTTTGAAGTGGGTTTAAATGTACAAAGCAGCTTTTACTTAACACAGATGAGATTCACTGTGTGAAAAAGAAAAACTGAAGACTTCTAGAAGTTACTGAACCTCTAAATCACAATGCTGTCTTGCATTTGAATAAAGAAAATGTTTGTTTTCAATTAATCATATAAAAGATAAAGAAACAACACTGCAGGAAGATGACAAAGGCTATGAAAAATAAAATGATACCAGTATGACACATCTGTTGACAGCCATTTTTGAGATATTTATCAAAATACAACATGAAACATGCAAAATTAAAATACAATGTGAAACATTTAAACAGGTTCTGATGCACTGGTATGATAAAGAATATCAAGATACAAAAAACAAATACATACATATATATATATATATATATATATATATATATATAGAGAGAGAGAGAGAGAGATATTTTTGCTTTAAACAACCAATATGACCAGAAACTGAAATTATATATTTTGGCATATCTTAATGTTCTAAACAGTGCTAACATTTCTGCAAAACTGAATCATTTTGTAAAATTTTCATTTTGTTCCCACCCAAAAATGAATTAATTGGGATACACAGTGATGTAATTCTGTTTTTTGTATTTGATTTTTCTTTCCCCCTAATCACTCGGACATCACAAAATGAGACACTTGCCATGCCCTATTTAACATGCAATGTTTGCATTAAAGTAGGACAGGTATTATTTGAAACTCTCCAATTAACATTCTCTGGTTTGGGTTCTTTGTCTTACTTAAAATATACTTCACAAACATGTCTTCTTCATCTGCAAAACAGTGCTTAAATTAGAGTTTTTTTTAAGCAAGGAAGTAGTAGTTCTTTCATTCATTTTCTGTCATATGCATTATATTTCTTCACTCTACAACTACACGGGACAATACAAAACAGATTTGAACCCAGTGACTCTGGTGATGACACAAAGAAATTCCATTAGGTCGCAAGGCAAAGCCAGAAAGACAAAGAAGGCTGTCATCAGACTCATATGGGAAGCCAGCAATGATCTGCTCACCCATCCAAAGGACACCAAAGACAGATAGGAGTAGCTCCAGCAGTTTCTTAATGAAGAAAACCCCACAGAAGCTGTACTGCCCCATACACAACCTATGATGAAAGAGGAAGAAGAACCCACTGTACAAGAAGTAAGTACACTACCAAGGAAAATGAAGTCAAGAAAAGTTGCAGGCTCTGATGAAGTCACTGCAGATATGATCAAGATGTTCAGTGAATTAAAAAAAATTAAAGCTGTTGGGTGAGTTAGGGGAGAAACTGCCTCTGAGGGGAATGGAGACAAAAGCACATCTCACATAACTAGAGAAAAAGCATTCTAGTGTCAGTGTGCAAGAACAAAGTGGATATTTACAAATGTGGGCAGTAAAGAGGCATCAAACTCCTGTCACACTGCATAAAAGTGTTGGGACAGGATGATACATGAATACGACAAGTACTAGAAAATAAGACGAGAGCTGAGCAGTTTGGATTCAGATCAGGATGCAACAAAACCGACCCAAGATTTGCAGTCAGGCAGACAGGGGAGAAGAAACTAGAGATTCGCACATTCATAGATATTCCAAGGTCAGTAAGTGTTATGACCATTCATGCATTGACAGTACCTCCCTCAGGCCGCACATCCTCTCTCCAGGTGGTGCATACCCATCAATCTTAGAGTAAATTTGTGGATAACCATCCAGTCATTTTGTTTATGATTAAAGGAAGATAGCGAGTACTACTGATTAACAAATAGGGGAAGTTTACTATAGAGGTTTGGGGGGCACTTGGTTATAAACATATCCCTCCATCCTGTTTTATTTATCTGGTGGTGAAGATTTAATTCACTGTTTCTGGTATTGGTAGATATATTAGACTTATAGAGGTCCTGAATAATCAAGTCTCTAATGGTGCGATAAGCAAGACTGAGATCTCTCCTCAAAATCGATAATACCTCCCCTTGTGAATGTATAAGACACTAAATAAAGGGATATGATGAGGAAAGAGAACCATTAAGTACTTCTGCACTTTGAGAAAGTATACAAGAAGGTGTGATGCTCTTAAGTCCTACAAGCAATGGTATAATTAGTGCAGGCTATGTACAAGGACCCACTGACACAAATACATACAGTGTTTCCACTGGGAGTAGGTATGTATCAGGGTTTATTTCTGGGTCCAGTGCTATTCATATTGGTCATGGACTACATTAGCAAACAGGTTGGAAGGGATTGATCGACAAAGTTACTATATGCAGATAATGTGACACTCCAAGCAGACTGTGGACAAGAACAATGAGCAAATGATAGGGGAATGGAATGTAAAACTGAAGGCATATTGAATGAGATCAAGTACAGACAAGACAAGACAACTGTCAACACAGCAAATGAAAGAAATCAGAAGAAGCTGAAAACTGAGATAGAAGGGAAAACAGTTACAACAGGTTAGCACCTTCAAGTATCTGGGAGGGGTGGTTGAGGAGAAAGGTAGTCTGAATGTGGAGGTCAAAGCTAGAATAAGAGGAGCTGCCAAAAGGCACAGAGTGTCAAGGGTAGTGTATGACAGAAGAATATCAAAAAGCTGAAAAGTAAGGTGTACAAAACAGCGGTATGACCAGTACTTCTGTATAGCAGAGAAACATGGACAGTGAAGGCAGAGTACTTGAAGCTAGAGGTGATGGAGATGAAGTGCCTGAGATTGCACACAAAGTCAAATGAAAAAAATGACAACAGCAGAGCAGAAGCCAAAGTAGCTCCAGTCGCAGACAAGGTCAAACAGAATGAATTACAGTACTGTGGGAAAATGTGCAGGAAAGCAGAAGACCATATGCTGAAAAAGATTTGGGAAAGACAGAAAGAAGGCAAGTGGAAATGAAAACATCCAGCAAATAAACATTTTGCATGATAGAAGATCTGCAACACTTACACACAACTGTCAAAGAAAGTAGAGTGAGAGAAACAGAGAGAGATGGAGAGATAGTTGACACAAAACCCCAACACCGTGTAAAAAAGTGGGGAAAAAGGGGGTTGATGATGATGCTGATGTGCACATCTGAAGGTTCAATAGATATTACAGCCTATGAAAGAGATAGGGTAGCTAAGTGGCAGTACAAAGTAAATCAGATATTAATCCCCAGAGACTTGACATGTTTATGATCCAGGTGAGAAGACAAGATCATAGGGCTATAGATACTTTGCAGTATGGGTGTTTTCTTGCGCCAGAAACTTTTAAAATGTGATGAGAAAGATGAAGTAAGAGCTACGGAAACAAATTCCTAAAGAAGATATGAAAGATAATTCAGACCCAATATGTAATGTACTGAGTAAAGTAAACAGCATAGAAATGCTATAGAAGAAAATATAGCTTTTTTTATCATGTGCAGCACTATAAAGGGTGAAACTGTCTTTTGCACCCAATAATCTGTTAAATGCTTCCCTCCTCCTGCTTTCATTTTTCTGGATTTTTTTTTTCTTGAGCTGTTTTAAGTAAAGCAGTTCCTTCTTTTTCCAATACATAGAGCATACAGAAATATGCAAAAGTAGGGTGGTAGGTGGCGCATATGAAAGTCTAAAGTGGCAGAAAGGTTAACACGCAAAATCTGACATGTACTTTTACTAGCTCATATTTAATCCTCCTCACTTAAAACGTTTCTGTGCATTTATATAGTCTGAAAATGTACCTCATGATTCTATTGATTTTAATTCAGGTATTCTGACAATGTAAAATGTAATATGTTTCTGTTCATGCTAAAGCACAAAACTACAATGCGTGCTAACCACTCCATGAAACAGACAGACAGACAGGTGCACACACACACATACACACACACACACACACACACAAAATCACTCTGCTGTTCATAGTAAACGTGACTGATTTTCTGAAACAACATATGCAGAATGGCCTTCCATGACTCCACGCTGTCATGACTCATAACCAAAACAGAGAAGTACAGACATTTCCTGTTTTAACAGACTAATTTCACCCACACAAAAGATAATGAATAGAATAATACTTTAAACTATCTATCCCCTTACTTTAAAGTATGCACAATGTCAACATTACTGCCGGCTAAATCAAAGCAGAGCTGGGATAAAGGACAAAACATTGCAGAGTGAAAAAACAATGCATTTTCACAGACTTATTCAAGGGTTCAAAACTTATCACACATTATGTACCAGCAGCAGTAAGGTAAAATATCTAGAAGCTGTAAATCCATGCAAAATGCACAGATAGCAGTTACATTCCACCAGAGAAAATCTACACTATTTTCATGGATGGTGGTAGAAGAAATGACACAATATACACAACTACCAATATAAATACAAACTAAGCAAAATATCTCTTTACTGTCATGGTGTTGAACATCTGAAGAAAGTGGTGTCAAGCAGATAAAACTGAACCAATAAATCATAACTCAAAATCAAAGAAAAAAAAAGCTGGTTTAGTAACACAGAAATGGAGACTTTTACTAAACATCACCAAACAACAAAGATATCTCAGCATTTAGATAATCAGAATATTTACTTTTTAGAAGTCAGTAGCAATCAGAAGTTAAACAGCCTGATAAAACATGTGGTCAGCAAACAAATGTAATGCATACAAATTAATTATACAATGATATGCATTTCTCAGTTTGAGAAAACATACCAGACAGGGCAGAAATTATACAAAACAAACAGAAGTCACTTTAAATTTATGCTTCAGACACTTTCATTTTAACACTAGTTTCATCAGCATGCAGGGTCTTTAAACCCGGTTAATGTGCATACACATTAAGGTGCCTGCAAACTAACATTCAAACCAAAGAATAACAAGGTCACACGGACAATGAGATCAGTAAGAAGGCTGAAACAAGCATATCCAAAGGGAGCTATATATGATCACATTTACACTGAACACAGCTGTTTGTCAATTATGCAATAGAATACAATATGAAGTCACTCCCATCTACCTTGCACTAAGGACACACATCCAATCACAAAAGAAGATTTCCTTTTGTGATCACTAACACACATCTACCTTCACCAGTGCAGACACAGACACACACACACACACACACACACACACACACACACACACACACACACACACACACACACACACACACACACACACACACTCAACTACTGACAAATTTAGAGTGTCCAATCTACCTACTGCATGTCTTTGGAATGTAAGAGGAAACCAGAGCACCCAGAGGAAACCCATGCAACTGCAGGAAGGACATGCAGACTCTGCAGAGAAGGCACCCCCAGCTGATAATCGAACCAGAGAGCCTCTTGCTCTGAGCTAACAACACTAAATGCTGCACCACAGTGGCCGCCCCTAACTGAGCTTGGTTAGATGGTCATTATTTGCAAAGTGAGTCTATAATCAGCACGAAATACCCCATCCACGAGGGACATCCGATTGTTTAGGTTGTGCTTGAATAGGGTCATTAAGGAGCTCTGCTTCAAGTGAATTGGGAGTTTATTCCAGAGGAACGGCAATCTCTGGGAGAAATATCTGTCTTTCCGGTATGTTCTGTTAATGTCACAGGCTAGGTTGAGATCCCTGGAGCGAGTGACTCTTGTCCCGTTTGATTTGCGAATATGCAGCACTTCCAATAGGGTAGGGTCAGAGACTGTTCTATAGTCCAGGCACAAGTCGCCTCTCAGCAGGATGTAGAATACAGAGTACAGTGACAGGGCTTTCAGTCTTTCCATGTAGGTCATGTTTTGGAGGATATTAATTTTCTTGTTGAGAAACATCTGTGGTATCTCCATCTGCTGCAGGTGTCTGGTAAGGTACATGCAAAAAGGAGCATTGTACTCTGTTAGTGGTCTGATGAGGGTCAAGTACAGATTAGTTATAATATAACATCCTTAGTCTTGGATGTGATGCCCTTACTTGTGAGATGTGCAATGTAGAAAGCTTTCCTTACCACTGTGGACACATGGTGATTGAAGTTTAGATTGCTATTAATCTGTGTTGCCAAATCTCACACCACTGAGGTTTAAGCTTAGGGGGTGCTGTCAGTATTGTAATTTGCATGGAGTTCCTCTTTGCCAAAGGGGATAATAATGCACTTTTTTGCATTTTGTTTTACTCCATGGCTTTGGCACCAATCATTTGTCTGTGTTAGCCCTTTTTGTAATATGTTAACATTGTTTGGGGAGACAAAGATTGCACCATACACACATTAATTTTAAACAAAAGTCAAGGTTTACAATTCTATTCATTGTACTATAGATTCTTGATGTCCAATACTGCTCTGAGGAACACTACAGTCTTTGTTAAGACCTGTTTATCTTCATCATTATGGTTTAAGTATTTCAGAGGGGGATTCTGTTTTACTATAGTGGGGTCTACATTTAGTTACTATACTTTTTGATATAGTTGTGGGAAGTAAGGTAGTCCGATGGCTCCTAGTTTCTGAAGGTGACATTACACCTTCAGTGTTGCAAAAGAGCAGTTTTAGTGAGCCTTGGTTGCTTCAGGGAGCTCTCGCTTAGGTGGATGGGGAAGGACAATTTTTGGTCCATACATTAGCAGTGTGTGCATGCGTTAGTGCATGTGCTTTAACTGTAATTAGTTTTCAGAGGTAGTTGCTATGTCATTGTGCACCATATTTTAGGTTAGGAGTGCTGTTTCCAGCTTTTGCAGATGGTACAGTTACGAGGAGGGCAGGAAATACCAGTGGTACTGTCAAAATAGTTAACTGTGTCAGTAAGGGACCAAGTCATTTTTAGTTTAACTACATTTCCTGCGTAATGTCACCAGTACTGACAGTGAAGTTTTTCCTTGCTCCAGTTAATTTGGGTGCATGTTTTTAGGGCATGCTTATCTGTTCTTTTAGTGGTAATGGGCTGAAAGACCTTAACGAGAAAAAGCAAAGTATTGCATACTTGAAAAAGTAGAAGGCAAACCTAATGCCAAGAAGCAAGGGAAGCTGAGATGTTTTGTTTTGATGTTGTGGATTCCCACCCATTTGAGAAAAGGAAAGCAGTTGCTCTTCTTAAGAGAAGTTGTTGAATTTAAAAAAAAAAAAAAAAAAAAAAAAGCAGACCAGAGCCATGGTGAATTTAAAACAACGCACACAATTTATAAAAACAAGCTTTGGCTGGCGCTGCATTTGTATGCTTGTGGTGTTGTCTGGAGTCACCTCCTTGATCTTAAAGTGTGCCCTTTCTAAGATGTAATCAGGGTTTTTTCTCGGTTTTGACTTGATTGATAGTGGAGTATTTTTTTTTTTAAGAACAGTCTCTTATTTTACACTCAGTACTCTCATGTAGCAGAAAGCTACCTGAAAACAAATAATGTAATGTGGTCCTATCTTGCCTACATTCTTAACTGACGGGTTCGGAGCCGAGAATCGTCTCTGACTCGGCCGCTATTTACTAGCTCGAAGTCTCTGATTGGCTGGGCTAGCCCTAGTATCCCAAGATGCACCACGCCCAAACCCCCAGATCTCATTTGCCGCTCGTAGTGTACAGACATGGTCTCGAGCTTGGCTGTGGCTAAGTACCTAATTTAAACTGTTTTTTTAGCTTATTCTTCTTAACTTTCTGTCAAAAGCTGTTCTTACAGCTACGTTGAGTGTATCCTGTGTTTTGCGACTTAGATGAGTTAATTTTTAGTTTTTGTGGATTCCTTGTATTTGGCGGGCTAGGCCCGTTTAAGTTAGAGGGTCTTAGCCCTCTCCTGTGTCTGTTAAGTCTGTTGGGACTTGTCCCTTCCTCCTGCTTTCCTTATCTTGTGTGTGGTTTATTGCGAATTACCATGTCAGGCAATGATCAGAAGGAGCATAAGCCTTCTGGTTTCAAAAAGTGCGCCAACTTTCTTATAAGATGTCTTTAACAGATGGCCATGCCATCTGTGTGTATTGTTTGGGCGCTATTCATTTGCAAGAATCTTGTAGTGTCTGTCACTCTTTTAGTTCTAGAGTCTTGCAAGAGAGGAAAAATAAATTGATTCTCAGGGGCCTTGTCAACCTGCCTTTGAAGAGGCTCTGGAGTCTTCTTCCCCTAGTGGGAAATCTAAATCTAAACCAAAAAAAGAGATCTCCTGCTCCGTCTAGTTCCTCGGAGCCATCGGAGAAGATATTAAAGACAGCTCCACCTTCCTCGGCTCCATTGGCCTCTGAGCCTAGGGAAGGAATTCCTGTCTCTGAATTGGCCTCATCGGCTCCATTGTTATCGGCGCCACAGGAGGTTTCAGTGATACTTTAGCCAGTTTCGGCTCTGATTATCTTGGAGCCCATTCGGAGCCCTTCTGCTAGTCTAAACCTGGATCCTCTGGATAAGATATCTCGACCACCTTCTGTGTCCTCCAAGTCCTCCAGGTTGTCAGATTCGGATGTGGATAGGGTGGTGCAGCGGCTCCTTCAGGCGCCGGTGTTAGCCAGGTTATTTTCCGCTCCAGCCCAGTCGGCTCCAGAGCCTTTCCTCTTGTCGGTTCTGATTATTCCTCCTCCGAGCACCTCCCTGTCATCGGAGCCGAGGTGTTCTGCGTCGAGTGAGGTCCTGGGGTCAGCGCCGATACCCCCGTTAGGCCTCTCAGCTCGGACCTCGGCTCCAACCTTTTCAATTCCATCTTCTGGTTTCGGCACTCTGATTTCCTCAGTCGGACCCGAGGGGGATACATCGGGGCTTCATCCCTCGGCTCCAAATCTCCCTCTTGGTGCCTCGGCTAAGGGAACCCCAACTCCGAATGTGGTTTCGGAGACGGCTCGGTCCTCGGATTCCGGTGGACCCGCATTCGAGGCCATGAGGAGCGCACTGGCCAGGTCTTCAGTGACTTCACTCGAATTAGCCACTGCTTCCTTTGACACTGGGGCTGGAGCCTCTGATGCCAGCGGGGCCCGAAGGCCTGAGAATACTTCCATGCATGGCCCCCAGCTTTCTGAGGGCCCTTCAGATTCATCACCTGAGGAGCCTCCCAGAAAGAAGTCATGCAAGAGGAAGCACGTTGACTCCCCTAATGAGTCCATCACTTCTGATACCGACCTCGACGATGCAGAGGGGTCCCCCAAGTCGTCCTCCGATGATGTCTCATTCTCCGATATTCTGGAGATTTTAAGGCAGAGAGGCGACTCGCCTTCCAAATCCCCATCTGAGGATGAGTCGGTCCTCCTCAGAGCCTTCGGAGCCTGACCTTCCACCTCCTGGGTGTCTCCGCCCTTCGACAAATTGTTAGACCATTTGTCAAAGGGTTTGGGAACACCTTGACTCCGTGGAACCGGTGCCCAGCCGCCCAAAAAAGTTTCTGTCTGCACCCCCGGAGAAAGAGTTCCTAGCTAAAGGAGTTCCTTTAGATGCCATGGTGGTGACGTCTGCCACTCAGCAAGAAGTTGCAGAAGCTTCTGCTTCCATTCATCCTCCTAACAAGGAGTCCAGGAGTATGGATCGGTATGGGAAGCATACCCTGTCTTCAGCAACCTTTACTTTGCGGTCGCTGAACTATCTTTGCCACTTTACTAGGCTCCAAAGAGATCTCCTTAAGGATTTGGAAGATACCCTGTCGGGTAACTTGCCTGAGGCGGTGAATTAGACTGTTAACGCCCAGTTGTCTACCCTTTTCTCTATTGTCAATTCGTCCATGAGGCTCATATCCTATGCAGCCGAAGGGGCGGGTAGGGCAGCTAGCTCAGGCGTAGCCTTCAGGAGGCAAGCCTGGATGTGCCTGTGTCACTTTGCGGAAGCCTTCAAGTCTTCCTTCACGGATGCCCCCTTCGATGGGTCCTCCCTCTTTGGACCCAAAGTGAAAGACACTCTCACCAGATGTAAGCAGGAGGATAAGACTTTGTCTGCCATGGGGGCCCGTTTCTTACCTCCCTCTAGGCCTTATCCCAAGGCACGGAGAGGAGGCAAGATGTGGTTCAGGAGGTCTCAGAAGTCTTTCCCCATCGATCACGGTGACCCCCCCTCCAGGGGCAGAGGAGGGGAGAATTACTCTGGAAGGTGCCGCCCTAGAGGCAGAGGAGGCCCCCGCAACTCAGGAGGCCGTGAATCGTTTCGTGAATCCTCCTACCAATGTCCCCGAGGGACTGCCTGGCTGTGCTATTCCGGAGCCAGTCGGGGGCCATTTTTCGAGGCACCCTCAAGCCTGGGAAAGTATCACTCAGGATCAATGGGTGCTCCAAATAATTACCGGAGGTTACACCTTTTCCTTTCTTACACCCCCTCCCCTATCCAGAAAAATCCCAGACGTTCCACCCAGTCAGAGGGATCAAGCAGCGCTAGAGGTTTCAAAGCTGCTGGAAAAAGGAGTCATCCAACTAGTCCCCTCAGACCAGATTGGATCAGGAACTTATTCAAGATTATTTTTGGTGCCAAAAAGGACAGGGGACCTGAGGCCCATTCTGGACCTCAGCCGTTTAAACAGATTTGTACTGAAGTCCAAGTTCCGAATGGTCACTCTTCAGTCCATTCTCCCCTTATTGGAAAAAGGAGTATGGATGTGCTCCATTGATCTCAAGGATGCCTATTACCACATCAAGATAAACAAGGCATCCAGAAGTCACCTACGCTTCCGGCTGGGAGCCAGTCACTACCAGTTTTGTGCTCTGCCCTTTGATCTCACCACAGCCTCCAGGGTGTTTACCAAATGCTTAGCAGTGGTGACAGCTCACTTGAGACGTCAAGGATTCCAGGTTTTTCCTTATCTGGATGACTGGCTTCTCATCGCCCCCTCCAAGCATCTACTCGTTCGGGCCACGAAGGCTACCATCACACTGGGCCAATACCTAGGGATTACCTTCAACTGGGAAAAATCTGTGTTGCAGCCATCACAGTGTGTTGCATTTATCGGCGCAGAGCTAGACTCTGTCCAAATGAGAGCCTTTCTCCCAACAGAAAGAATCAAAGTACTACAAGCTCAAGTGTTAGCCTTACTACCCCTCAAGAAAGTCCAAGTCAGACTTGCTCTTCAACTGCTAGGGTCCATGGCGGCTATCATCATGCTAGTACCGCTAGCCAGGCTACATATGCAGATCCTCCAGTGGCTGGTCTCGGTCCAGTGGTCCTTTCAGGAGTTTCCTCTGTCTTATCCCATTCTCTTCACGGAACAATGCCGACAAGATCTACATTGGTGGCTTCAGTCATCCAATTTAGACATAGGGAGACCCCTGACCCCCCTGTCTCCTTCCGCCACGGTGACCACGGACGCGTCCCAGATAGGTTGAGGTGGCCATTGTCTGGGCAGAACGGTCCAAGGCACATGGCAAGATCACGAGGTACATTTGCACATCAATGTCCTGAAAATGAGAGCAGTGCTTCTAGTGTTGCAAGCACTTCAGAGCTCTCTTCCCAAGGGGACGATTGCTATTCTCTCCAACAGCATGTCAGTCGTGTGGTACCTAAACAAGCAGGGTGGAACCAGGTCCTATCCCCTTTGCAGAGAGGCCATGAGAGTGTGGAACTGGGCGATGTCTTCCCAACGCTTTCTAGTGGCAATGCACATTCCGGGAAAGTCCAATGTGATAGCAGACAGGCTAAGCAGAACTATTCTAATGCCTCACGAGTGGTCCTTGAACAACCGAGTTGCAACTCAGATCTTCTCCAGGTGGGGTCAACCTTGCTGCGATCTGTTTGCCAGCCCCCTCAATGCCAAGTGCAGCAGGTACTTCACTCTAATCCCCCCCCTGGGGGAGTCACCCAGGGATGCTCTGGTCCACGATTGGCACCCAGGTCTGCTCTATGCCTTCCCTCCTTTCCCTCTACTATCAAGAGTGATTCAGAAGGCGACTTCCTTGGGAAGCAAGATGATTCTTATCGCACCACACTGGCCTCGTCAAGTTTGGTTCCCCTTTCTTCAGAAGTGTACAGTGGACGGCCCTTGGACACTGGAGCCAGTACCAGACCTATTGACTCATCAGTCGGGTCAGTTCCATCCATCCCTACGAACCCTCAGGTTGACAGCTTGGCTGCTCCACTTCCATCCTTAGACTACATTCCTTTTCACCTGTGGTGGTGCATATTCTGTTGTCCTCCCACAAGTCATCTACCAGAAAGCTATACTCTAGCAAATGGAAAAGATTTGCTATCTGGGCTGAAGCACACAATCTAGATCCCTTCACAGCCATCTTGTCAGCTGTGTTAGATTTTTTGGCTATGCTCTTCAAACAGGGTTCCGCTACCTCCACTATTAAGGTACAGCTGGCGGCCATTTCTAACTTTCACGTCTCAGATGAGCCTTCCCTTATGGGCCATAAACTTTGTAAAGCCTTCCTGAAAGGAGCCTGGTTACTCCGTCCTCCATTGTCACAACCAGTTTTACCATGGGATTTAAGCTTGGTGCTTCAAACCTTAACTTCTACCCCCTTTGAACCGGCTGACACTTGTGAATTAAAATATTTGTCTTGGAAGACAGCCTTTCTGGTTGCCATTACTTCAGCCAAGAGGGTATCGGAGCTTCAGGCCCTTTCCATAAAGCCCCCCTTATTTGGTCTTCCATAAGGATAGGGTTTCCTTGAGACTCAACCCCGCCTTCCTTCCTAAGGTATCTTCTACCTTTTGTCTTCACCAGTTCATTGAGTTACTAGTTTTCTTTCAAAACTTTTCAAATGAAGCGGAATTCAAATTCCACCAGTTGGATGTTCATAGACAACTAAGGTTTTATTTGCACAGGACACAACCCCACAGGAAATCGGATCAATTGTTTGTGTCCTTTTCAGAGAGCAAGAATGGTAGCCCTGTGACTAAAGGTACTATTGCTAAATGGATTAAGGACTGTATCTCCTTTATTTACGCATCAGCAGGCAGAGTTTTACCTTTCCCAGTTAAGGCTCATTCTACCAGGGCTATGGCTGCATCAGTAGCTTATCATGCTAGGCTCTCCTTGGATGACATCTGTGCTACGGCCACCTGGTCCTCTCCGCACACCTTTGTTTCTCATTACAAGCTTGATGTGGTGTCTAGAGACCGGGCTTCCTTTGGTTCCACGGTGCTCAGGAGTATTGTCAGTGAGCCTCCCAGAATGTAGGTGCTAGGGATGCTGTCCCGTCAGTTAAGAATGTAGGCGAGATAGGACCACATTACATCAATTAGTTATGTACTCAGCATAACGTACTCACCATAACGTCAGATATATGTGGTCCATCTCGCCTACATTCTTACGTGCCAGACCATCGTCCCCCGACCTGTTGAACTTGGAGGAGGTTATGTTCTTAGACCCTTCTGAGGATGTTATTTTTTCTCTCCTCCTGCTTGTGTTATTTCTATGAGGTTGTGTATGTCACTCTGTTATATTGTTGGCAAACAAGATCTGGGGGGTTGGGCGTGGTGCATCTTGGGATACTAGGACTAGCCCAGCCAATCAGAGACTTCGAGTTAGTAAATAGCGGCCGAGTCGGAGACGATTCTCGGCTCCGAACTCGTCAGTTAAGAATGTAGGCGAGATGAACCACATACATCTGACGTTATGGTGAGTACATAACTAATTGTTTTTTCATATGTTTCAGTCACTCGCATAATTGGGGGAGATATGCAGCCAGCGCTTTTTATCTAATCATTCCCTTTTAATTGTAAAACTTGCCCCAGGGATACATTTTCTCCAAAGTTATTGAATTTAAACATGGTGGTTCTGAAGTCCTTTGCAACTGAAAAACTTCTTCCTAACCTTTGGCAAGAAATCAGAAGGAAATTTCGGAGTTCTGTCCTTTACTTTCCAGTCTTTGGGATGCACTCCAGGTTCACGTGCATCTAAATCTTAGGACATCACAGCCACGCTAAATAAGTGAGTGGAAGTTCATCTTTCTAACTTGCAGGACAGGATGTGAACGTTCTGCGACCAGACTGGGATAGATATTGCTGAGAAAACTTTGCAACCTTTATATCACCAGACTCAAAAGCATTTGCGTAAAAATGGTTATTTTGAGGAAACTCTACTGGAGTTCCATGGCTTTGTCAACATATGTAGTGAAAAATTTAACATTGCAACTATGAAATAATCTGTTCTTTCCATCTTGGAAGATTCAACTTGTTAGCAAAATTATTAATTCAAGGACAGATATAGATTTTCCACCAATAGCACTTATAGGATGTTTATCAAGCTCTGATTGAAGATGAAGGTTTTGAAATGCTTCATTTTCTGGGTACTCTAAATGTCCCATGATTAATGGAAGAGGAGAGGGAGTGTTTTATGGTTCTTAACAGAAAAGGGAAATACTCATGCAGCTTGTAAGGTAAGACTTTTAAGGTTCAAGGCCATAATGGCCTTCCTGAAAAAGTGTAGAGCTACAGGGGTAATACTATGTGTGGGGACTTGTTGGAAGTACTTGGGGAAATTAAGAAGAATGGGCAAGCACCACTATCATGGAAATCACCAACCCATGGTGTTGAAGCACAGAAGCCTGGGTTGATGATGCGGGGTCATATCAGCCCATAACCTTTAATGTTGATTATAACATTTATATGATCATGTGGGCTGCAGTCCTGCAAATGGTAACCAGTAAGTTACTTCTGGCAGATCAGTGTGGACTTATTATTAATGAGTGGTGGGCAATGCATGTGGTGAGGAGAAAGGTCTCTAATAAGGTTCTGCTGCTGGTTCTAGAGCTTGACAAAGAGAAAGCCTTTGAAAAGGTCTGATTAGAGGTTTTTTTTTTTTTTTTTTTTTTTTTTTTTTTTGCTATTATTTTATTTTAGAGATTCTTGGTCTTCCACCATCATGAACTGAACTTTCTGGTAATTAGTTAATTTGCACGAATTAACATCAATGGTATTAAAACACAGACATTACTCTTCTAACGCAGTTAAGTTACACAAGAGTACTAGGCAAGGCTCTCTTTGACAGGTTTGCCACTACAACAGAACTACTGACTGATATAATCCATGAATCTTCTTAGACAGAAGGGTTTAGTGTGAGGATCTGTGGTTATGCAAGTTTAATCTTTTTGTTGATCGCACGTTCATCATTTTGCATCATCATGAAAGCTCTCTGCCAGTACTGTGGGGCCTACTGGAAAATTTGAGAAGTTAGTGTGGTATAAGAATAATGCAGCTAAGACAGAAGTCTTGGCAATAAAATATGTACCATTAGACTAGCTAAAGTCTCAGTTCAGTTTTACTTGGTGGTCCAGCCATTTGTGATACTTGCAAATTTGTACAGTTAATTTTCAACACACGAAGTTCAATTCCACAATTTTAATTTTTGACTCCTGGGTGCTGTCACAGAACTGAAAGTAACTAGGTCTACCAACTATGCAGCATTCCTTTAGGTATCAAGATGACACCTCGGACATCCAAGATGACTACACACGGAGTAACAGCTTAATTTTAAATTAAATTCTCCCAGTGTGAAAACAAAAGCTCAGAAAAAAACAGCCAGTGATTTTTTCTCTCTGGGTAAATTTCACTTACAGATTGCACTACCTGAATGCCAGCAAAGAAGAAATTTAGAGAACCTGAAAGAAAATCAACCACAAAAGGTGAGGAGAAAACACTGACTAGGAAGAATACTGTAGCTGTTGAGCAAACAACAGTTGAAGCTCCAGCTTTGGTGCAAGACTTGATTTATTTTTTATAGAGGAAAAAAATTGTCACATGCTCAGAGCGGATTCAAATAAATGAAACACTTAAGTTTATCAGCTGAAATAACAAAAAATGTGTTCAGATAAATTGGCAAAACTGCAAAAATCAGAGGTGGAAATGAAGAAAAGGCTGGCTGAGTATTAAACTGCTCAAGAAGAGATGTTTAAAAAAAATGGTAAAATTAAAGGGCAGAGCGTGTAGGGAAAACCTGAGATTTTTCTTCTGTACCAGAGAAACTAGAAGGAACATTTTGTAGTAATTATATAAAAGCACAAATAAAAAATTGGACTGGTATTCCACAGAAGGAGTTATTAACTGAAAGGGCACATTGCATGTATGCTCCAAGCCGAACCACATGAAGCAGCTAACACCATTAATAGTAAAGATGCAATCCTACTATTAGAAAGCATTGATTCTGACAAAACTGTGGCAGAAGGACAAAGTACCAAAAGGTGGACACAGCAGAGTGTTTGTGGAAAATGATTACTTAGTGTGTACCTTGCAGAAGAGGAGTAAATTTGTTTCAGCAGTCAGGGAATGTAAAGAAGTAGATGTGAGATTCAATCTGCTGCTGTATCTACCTATCTTTACAATATTTTTTTTCCTTGAGAGTCAGTCATTTTTTTTTTTTTTTTTTATGCAGAACATGCTAAAGAGGAAATACAAAAGTTTGTCCAACAAAAAGTGTGCCATCAAACAGAAGGGGACTCTGCTTCTTACTCTTCTAACAATAAAGCTCAAAAGAGACTTTGCCAGTTAAACCTTTTCCAATGTTCTAAAGGAAAATACTTTACTAACAGAGGAAACACAGGAGTTGACTAGAAGAACCAGGAATACATTGTAAATTAACCAGAGTCTAAAGTCGGGATATGGAGATCAATATGAAAAAAAACAGCAACTCGGAAATTAATGAATAAATGTGGAATTACAAAGCATCAATCACATTTGTGAAATAAGGCGGAACAAAAAACCCTGAAAATATTGGACTTTTTTGACTTTGTTAAACTTGTACGAACTCCAAAGCATCTGCCCTATTTCATGTCATTAACATTCTTAAAGAGGTAACTATTAAGTAAAAAAAATGTTGTTCTTAACAGATTAGGTTGATAGATTAGTACTAAGCTAACTGCCCTTACGAGCCATTTTAAGTCTAGCCAATTATGCCATGTGAGACTCAAACCCTGAAACTCGTGTTTGTAAGGCAAACACCTTAACCATTAGGCCACCCTCCCAACCCTACACCCTTAACAGTATACTGCTTGTTTTATAATAAAGAATTTCATTTATTTTCGTGTGTTATATGGATACTAAAGTAAACAGGTACAGTTTTTTCCTTCTTTTGTTCTTTCTTCTTGTTAAGTTTTAAGAAATATAGGCACTGCAATATTAGAAGAAAACAAAGCCTTAACAAAAGCATGTTTAAGATCATACATAGGCTGTAATCTTAGGTTGTTGAGGTGATAGACAGATTGTAAAAATACACAGAGCATGATACAAGTAAAACTGGTGTGTTTTTTCTTACTTTAGCATAGAGGAATGACTAGATTAAGCATGGCTTGATCTAACAAGTCTTAAGGGGAAGCAAGCAAATAAAAGAGCACTGAATGTAATGAAAAGGTTTCCTTTAGCAAATGAATGTTCACAGTGCAACATGAGAAACTTGTACCTGAAGTTAACTGTGTATCTGGTTTCCATATTTTTATGGAGGTAATCTGATAGGAAAGCAATAAAAACAGAATATGTTTTCTTTCAATGGTTAAAACATAATAGTTATTGAAAGTATTCAAGTGGTTTTCTACATTTGGGAGAGGAATGATGATGAAACAAAAACAGACAACTCTTAGTGTAAGTAGAATCACAGGCTGTACCATGCATCTTAGCATGGATAACCTTCCCTTCACTGTAGGTCAATTAAAGCCTGTGAGTGTAGCTGTCAGTCTCGGGCAAATGTTCCTAACAGGAGGGGTGAACTTTATTATTTGAAAATGTATATAGTTTTCTGTGTTTTTATTAAGATATTATATTATAGGGGTGTTCTGGGGTGTGTTTTTTTTTGTTTGAGGGTTTTCAATAAAACAAAAACTCTTGTAGGATGTGACATTGTTTCAAATGGATATGACAAGAAACTGTATAAAAGATAAACCTGCCAAACTTTAGTGTACATGTGCAACACAAAAGCTGAAACCAAACATTAAAAAGACTGTTATACATAATAGGTGGGAACAATAACTTCTTAACATAATGGCAACACTGTCCGCATTATTTTTAAATGTGAATGATCTCACAGGTACATACAAAAAGAATGAGTAGTGTACTATATTAAGAAATGCAGAGTGCTACGCTACAGGAGACACGTTTGGAAAGAAATGAGCATGTGAGTTTGATAAAGGATTTCAGGATGATTATTCAGTAGAATATTTGGGACAAAGGAAAAGGCGAGTACTTTTAGTAATTGCTAAAGTATCTCCAATAGTGACAGAACAAGGAAAAAGATAATAATGGTAAATTTGTCGTAGTAAGGGACTACTGGCAAGGAAGGAGGATTATGCTAGCATGTTTATATATTCCACCAAAAACTGCTACAATGGGGCATAAATTCTGTGAGAAATAATCAGCTTTTCAGAAGGGAATATAGGTGGGGACTGGAATTTGATTTGCAACAGTGAGGATGTATCTGGGGCTCTAGAAGGGAAAATATAACAAAAGATGGTAGATTTTTGAAGGAATTTATGAAAGTATTTGGCAAGACAGACAGTAATTCAGTAGCAGAAGCTTGGAGGGAATTTATATATCATTACCCAAGGTACAAAAACTGGGCTAGACATAAATTACATTTCACAGGAACATATGCATTTAATTGAAAGTTTTGATAAGCATCCAATAACTATTTCCCATCATGAGTCAATAACTACTAAAATAAAAATGCAGGGTAATGAAATGAGACACTGGCACTTCCCCACCTATCTGTTAAACATGGAGGAATGTAAAGAATGGGTAGTGGAAATTATTTGGGAGTTATTAGAGAACATAGAAATTTCTTCAGAAAAAATGGTTAGGGAGTGGGATAAAATGAAACTGGAGTTTAAAAACAGGGCATAAATAAACAAAAATGAGATACAGTTAAGAAGTAACAAAAATTATTTAGAGAGACTGATAAAGGTTTACGTATTACAGACTGGTGGGAATCTCACAGAACAAATAGAGGCACAACTGCAGAGTGCTAAACAGAAAATACGGTTGATAATATGCATGAGTATATAAAGACTGCTGTTTTTTTTTTTTTTAGCTTTGGGAGCCTATACTTAGGAAAATAATCACAGATCCTGTAGAGGTATTAGAAAAATTTCAGAAATTTTATAAAAATGTCTATAAATCAGAGAAATGTAGAAATCAAGAAAAAGTAAAAATAGAACTGTTTAAGGAGGAATTAAAGATGACAAGGTTAGAGATAGATGATGCGCAATTATTGACAGGATAGGAGGAAAGGAGATAAAAATGATGATGTATAATCAATCTACAGGAAAGTCTCCAGGAATAGATGACATTCCTGTAGAAGTATGGAAACCAGAAGAAAAGAAAGAGATAATGATCTGGAAGGTTTTGTTTCAAAGTATTTTAAAAGAAAGAGAAGCACCAACATCCTGGCAGAAAGCTATGGTGGTTGTAATACCTAAAGATGGTAAAGTTCCAGCTTCATATATGCCCATGATTATAAAGTGTTTATGTCTATAACAGCAAAAGGAATGGCAAATGTGATGCCAAAATTGATGGATATAGATCAATGTGTTTTTGTGGATAGGAGGCAAACATTTGACAACATTAATAGAATGATGATACAGAGGGTAGCAGAATGTAAGAAAATACCAGTGCTGTTACTGGGTCTTGATGCAGAGAAAGCATCCTATAGAGTAAGCTAGGATTTTATGAGTAGGGTAATTTTGTATTCCATGACACAATAATAAGGTTAATTACTAGGACATATGTGGGATCAGAGGCGAAAATTAAAGTGGGCAGGTCATCTCTGATATGTTCTGTTCGAACAGAGGAACCAGGCAGAGGTATCTTCTTTCCCCTTTATTATTTTTTGTTATACTTAGAACTATTGACTAAGAAAATAAGGGACTCAGAAATTCAAACATATAACTAGTATGCTACTATTTGCAGATGATATTTTGTACTTGATAAAACCAGAAAAAGGAAATTTCCATATTTCAAGTCTTTTCAGGATACAAAGTTAATGAAGATAAAGACAGCAGCTGTAAACTATGTATCCACGCATGAATTGGTTCAGCAATACTCATTTTTATGGGGACATGATAAAAAGAAGTACTTAAGAACATGGGTAAAAAAGATTCTGTTATGGCAGCCGAGGATATGTGGGAAGAGACTAAACAAAAGATAATACAAAATCTGAGAAACTGGAAGCTCTGTTTTATGGATATGGATAGGAAGATACAAGCAATGAAAATGTTTTAGTCCCTTTAGTTTTATACACAGGTCAGACATCAACTACAGGAGAAGTTATGGAGTCAATAAAATGTTGAAGGACTTTATCTAGGAGGGGGACAGGAAAAGAAACAAGTGAGATAAGTTGATCATTCCAATAGAACAAGGCAGTTTGGGATTACCTGATCTGAAGGGGTATTTCAGAGCTATACAGTTATGGCTCCTATATATAGAAAAATCTGAAAGCTATAATTCAAAGTGGAAAGAGATGACGATGAAACAGGGGGAAGCTCAAGAAACAAAGAGAGACTGGGATTTTGGATGCAGATCGTTAAGGAGAATAGCAATAACCGAACAGAATATTATAAAGTAGTTGGAAAGTATTCTAAGAACTAAGTCAACATGAAAATGGGGAAAGGAGATTCTGCTGATAGGGATGACTGCTATTAGAGGTACACAGAATAGGCAAGAGGAAGATGGAATTTAATGGAGACAACTGGGAAAGGACCCAAGGTACTGGGAGCAAATAATTAGAGAGAGAAACAGAAAGGGAAGAGGCGAAGAATACATTTGGACTGCAGGCTAGAGACTGCTTTTCCTATCAGGGATTGATAACAGAGTATAGGAAAATGGAAAGGACTCGGGAGACCAGCACTGGTAGAGTTTATGTAGAATCTAGAACAGAAGCTGCTGTTAAAAAAGGCATCATTAGTAGGGCATGAAATATATGGCAAGATAACTATAGGAATCAGGACTCTACGGAGTCAGGAGCCTTTCAAGCCTGCTGCGCTATCAATTTAATAAGATCATCAGCGGGAATGGTCACCCAAGAAGCAGATGGGCGAGTATCAAAAGCCTGCGTGTACAGTGACTCCTCAGAAGCAGAGTCTTTGGGTTTCCAGTTACCCCTCTGTTTCAGAATCTCTAGAATGTCTCAGAAGGAGATGTCTTCTGGGGTGACCAGGGGAACCCTCAACATCACTGAAGTCCATGTCTTCTGTGACAGATTCCTCAGGGGAATTTAAGTGTTTCCTCTTACATGTCTTTTTCTGGGGTGGCTCCTCACTGGGAATCTCTGAGGAGGACTCAGAAGAAGAGGGGCCCTGTGCAGGGGTATCTTGCAGCTTAGGTGTTCACTGTCCATGCATGGAAGTTGGTGTCAGCTCTGGGCAAGAGGGAGTCCTGGTATAAAACTCTGATATAGAAGGGGCCAGCTGAGAACCTGCAGAGGCCGATGCCCTCTGCATTACCTGGAAGGCAGGTCCCACCCCCCCCCCGGAGGAGGGATGGGACCTCAGAATGGAGGTCACACACTGCTCTGAAAGACCCACCCTCAAACCAGGAGCCAAAGTAGAGCCCATGTCAGCTAAGGTTCCGCAAGTCAAGGATGACTCCAAATAAAAAATTGGAGTCAATCCTCGGACCTGAAAGAGGAGCCACGTCCCCGGAAGTCCATAGGTTCTGAAGGAATAGAGGAAGCCATGGCAGATCCTGGAACCAAAGGGGAAAAAAGCTGTCAGCACCAGGGCAGCTGGAATCAGAGGGACTGGAGTCGTAAGCTCTAAGCCCTCAGAGGAGGAAGATTTGGTGGAGTCCTGGGAGAAACTGCCCCAAGTCCAGAAGGGAGAGGGGCCCTGGGAAGAGACAGAAAGACCCCTGGCCGCAAGGAGCTGATCCATCAACCTCAAAACATCGACTTCAGTTAGACTCCTGGAGGAACAGATAGATAAGGCTGAGGGGGAATTCTGGTCTGTCAAGAAAAGGACTCGGGAGCTGTCCCACGAAGGGGTCAATAGAGGGTGAATACCTTGTCCTGGTTGTGGTAATTATGTTTGTTTTCAGCACCAATGAAGGTTCCAGTATTTGTGGAAATGTAGTAGGTGGAGGTGGTACTGACAGGGAAGCTGAAGATGTCGGTACCGATGTGACTGGCACCAAGGTCTGTGGTGCCACAGTAGACTATGCCGAGGTAGTCAGTTCCAATAGTTTCCTAACTTTAGCCTTCAGTTCTGCTGAAATAGTGGGACTGGAAGGCTTATGCTTTTTTGCTGTCAAAGCCATAGGAGACGCCATCACCGAGTGACTTCTCTTAAGTCCAAGATCTGATTTAGATGGGGACTTATCAGACTTGGATAGAGCATCCTCAAAAGAGGACTTAACAAGGTCTTTCAATATTAATTTATCTTTCCTTTTGACTAAGGCTTGGTTACTGAATGCCTGGCAAATAGTACAAGATGAGCTGGGTCTAAACAATACACACAGGATGAATGCCCATCGGAACTGGGCATCTTCCATCTACAATCCTAGCACTGTTTAAAGCCAGTAGTTACTTTTGATTTATCTGCCATGTTGATAGGCACAAAAAAATGAAAGGTCAACAAGCAGCAATCACACACACATGCACACAGGAGGAAAGGAAAACTACCAAAAATGCTAGTCCAAAATTACCTAAAAAGGTAGAGAGAGAGAGAGAGAGAGACAGAGGTACTACCAACGATGGTAGGGAAAGAATACCATAAACTAAAAAGAACCACACTCACTCACCAAAGAAAAGTGAGAGAAAACTAGAAAGAAAAACAAGGTGGGTAGAAGTACATATAAGATTAAACAAGAAATTCTAGAAAAAAACTATGAAAGTTTCACTTAGCTGTTAGAGAATCTGGCTGATATGTCTTGTGACAAGAGCAGCAAACAAGACCTGGGGTAATCTGGGGAAGGGTATTGTGGGTAGAGTCTTAACTCAAGAGTTTTTGGCTTGTGTAAACTCTGTAACGGTTGAGCCAGTTCCAAGGATCGCAACAGTGTTCCCAAAGGTCAAGGCTAAATGAAGATGATTGACATCAGATTGTTACATTTCTTACATCTGTAAAGACATTAGCTTGTTCTTTCCATTAGCAAATGTTCACTGGTAGTCAAAAAGCCTGCAGCTGAATGCTGTTGTACATTCTGTTTGTAGTGAAATTTACAAAGATTCACTGCTGACTACTTTTACATGGAGACAAGCTGTCTGTAGATGCAATTAGTCTTTAGATTTCTGAGCATTCTTTGCTTACAGAAATGCAAACTTTAAAGGTATTAATTAATTAATTAATTAATTAATTAATTCATTCATTCATTCATTCATTCATTCATTCATTCATTAAATTTATAATTAATGACATTTGATTTCCTAGAAAGTCTGACTGGGTAGAAGCCTATTTTCAGTGAAGGCCCAGAGAGAAAAACTAATTATTACAAAATATTTTAACAATAATTTTACAATCTTCAAAAATAAAACAAAAACATCTGCAGTTTAAATAATTTTAACAAGTTAGACATAATATAAAAAGATTGGTTAAGAATCAATACAAGGTATATGACAATCATTTAATATTTAGAGAAATTTTAGACAGTATACGAACAGGAATTGCAATATGAACTGTGGGTAAAACAGGCTTATGGTATACTTAGAGAGAAAGTCAGGGAAGAGTATCAGATAGCAATAAGGAAGTAAGCGAAGAACAGATAGTATTTATTTAATATTTATTTATTTAACATTTGTTTACCAGGAAAGTCCAACCTGGTCAGGAACCCATTTTCAGAGGAGGCCCAGGGAGAAAAGCTCCAAATGATACATGAAAGTTAAGACAATTTACATGAACAAGATAAAAACAAGTATTAAAGCACACAATAATAACTGAATACTAAAGTACAGAGAGGCAGATGCCATAATAAATATATAATAAGTGCAGAGAGGTAGATAAAATAATAAAACGTACTAAATTAAAATGGTAGATTGCAAACTTTTTTTATATACATAAGGTAGCAATAAGGTAAAGAATGAGGATCAGAACATTAGATGGAAGTAGATGCTTAGAAGGATGAGAAAGTTAAGGGTGTAGAAATATGGAATGTCTGTTAGTTTAATATGCTAGTGGTTAGTAGAAAAAGGCATGAGGAATGAAAAGGTGCTTGTTCACATTCAGAGATATAGTTTATCCTGGCTTTGAGCAAGAATAGAACTATATTTTAGCTAGGATGTCTTTCATAGTGTTTTTTTTATAAGATGGCAGGGATAGTATAGACCTGATGGATGCAGGTATGGAGCTCCAGGCCTTAGCAACCTTGTACGAGTACAGACAATGCCCAGCAGATTTGTTAGGTTCGTAGACTGACAGGAGTTTTTTTGTCAATGGATTGCAATGGCCAACTGGGAACATAGTTGTCTAGAATGCATTTTAGTGCCGGACAGGCATATGAATGCTGGATAATTTTATAGGTGGGAAGTTGTGTATATATTAGTTGATGTGGCAGTTCTAACCAATTAAGCTTTTCAGTGTTACACAGTGGTGGGTTCTGAAAGGGGTATGTGCTACAAATTTAGCAACTTTGTTATAGCTGGTTTTTGATGAGTTTTTCTTATGAAATTTTGTATATGCGGGTCAAATGTGAGATTATCATCCACTTTCACCCCTAACAGTTTGCTATGAAAAGTGACTTCAATGGTTGTATTATCAAGAGAGAGAGAGGACTTTAAAATTTGTTTTTCATGAGAGACGGATTGGGAAAAAAGCAGTAGTTTCATCTTTTTTGGGTTGAGCATGAGTTGTGAATTATAAAGCCATGTTTCAGTGGCTGTTAAAGCATCATGAGTAATGTTCTGAAGGGGTACCATGTTGTCAGATGTGCAAATGAGAGTGGAATCATCTGCATATTGTATTAGGGTGGCCTGCTGTGTGAAGTACAGAGGGTCTTGGTGAAAATGTTAAAGAGAAGGGGACTAAGGACAGAACCTTTTGTTACACCAGTGGTGACTGGGAGGTAATGAGAGAGCATGGAATGCCATTTTACTGATACCTATTGGACAGATAGCTTTTGAACCGCAGGAGCGTGGGCTGAGACAGACCTAGTGAGGACATCTGACGTAGACGTTTGCTGTAACAAACTGTGTTGAAAACTTTAGACAAGTCCAGAAATAAGGAAGAGACTAGTTTGCCATTATATCTAGCTTTAGTGATAGTATCTATATAGGTTAGAAGGACAGTGCTAGTACTATGGTAAAGATGGAAGCCATGTTGGGTAGGGGATAGGAGTTCCTTCTGCAGGAGATAGTCTAGCAATTATTTCTGAATATATTTCTCAAGTATTTTGGTGAGGGGAGATAACTATAGGTCTAAAATTATTAATTTATGTCGAATTTCCTCCTTTGTGCAGAGGGATAATGTGCGACTTTGTCCAGAGAGAAGGAACATGGGATTCCCAGACTGACCTATTTATAAGGATTGAGGCAGGATAGGAAATGCTGTTGGCTGCTATTTTTAGGTATTTGGAAGGTCATCAGCTGAAGAAGAGCACAGTTTAAGTTTAAGGGCAGTTTTATGTAGGATGCAGGCACAGGTTTGAAAGTGAAATGGATGTGGTGATATGTGGTTGCTGGGCAAGGTTGGGATTAGATGTTGAGGAATTCTTGGTTAAAGATGCTATATAACCGGTAAAGTAAGAGTTGAACTATATTGCAGTTCAGAGTTGTGAGTTATTGGGGGAGGGGTTTGGGTTGAATTTTTGGCCAGGATGTAAGATTTCTTTAATGGATGTCAAACATTTCTTAGGGTTGTGTTCAATATTATTCTGAAAGTTATTATAGTATAGTTTTTTT
Organism: Protopterus annectens; assembly: GCF_019279795.1. Classification (NCBI taxonomy): domain Eukaryota; kingdom Metazoa; phylum Chordata; order Ceratodontiformes; family Protopteridae; genus Protopterus; species Protopterus annectens. Next base: position 568,326,113 of record NC_056733.1, on the reverse strand, counting down.
TGTCTTCATTTATTTGCTTTTTAGTACGACTGAGAAGCATTCTAAAGTTTTCAAGATGCTGAAGTATTTTACATTTTTGCCATTCTTTCCATGCTTTTTCTCTATCCTGCATTAGCATTATGCTCTTTTTAGTTACCCAATTTGCATTATTTGTTTTCAGTTTCTCCCTTCTAGGAGGTGCAAGGCTATTTAGGATATTTAGAAAAGTTGTACTTCCTACACTCAGGTCAATTTACAACCGAGAGCAATCAGTTTATAGCCAGAACAAAGCAATTAACAAAGATATGTAAATAAAACAGGTTGTCTGTCATTTCCTGAGACTAAAGAACTGGCATATGCAGTACAGTCTACTGGTCAAGCAAAAGAGGACAGTGGCCAACTTAGTTAGGGGTCCTTAGAGTGCAGGGCCTACTTCACAGAGACGTTCAATCACAGAGCAGGCATGTACTTAACTGTTTAAAGGAAATACACAGCAAGGCTCTTCATGATAAATATGCTTACATTAAACACTGTCAACATTCTTAGTAAATTTGAAGGTGTAGGGCCTTATGACAAAGCACTTGCAATATTGAAGTCAGATGTGGTGACCATAGGCTCTGACATGAAAAAAAAACTCTACTAAGTTGTAAAATTATATTGAGTCAATAAAGTTAGTAATTATTATACAAAAAAGAGATGGAAAAAGGTCCACAGTAAGTCAGAACAAGAGAATATAAAGGAACTATAAGAAAAGAGTGATGTTAAGACAAGTGTATGAAAGTAAGCTCAAAGTATTTTTAACAGGATGCATACGGATAACGAACCACAGTAATGCATTGTAAATGCACAGCTATAGCAAGCAAATTATCATATAATGGCACTATACTGATACAATATAATACCATCACTTAGAAAATATTCATTGGATTAACCAGTAAACGTCAAACCATTGTAATATCTATCTGTCTCTAGGGCAAACAATTCAGTGAAAAATAAAGTTTGAAAATATGGGAAGTGAATAGAGATAACAGACTCTCTAGCAGCATTAACACTTTAATGCATTTAATACAACAGTGTGCAATTTAGTTTTATTTAAAGATGGACAAAACACTTTCCTAGATCTAAACGTTAATGTTTTATGAAAGCATTCAAGCTATTTTTCACAGGGGAATAGATATAAGTAAAGAACAGACAGCAATCAGTATAAATGGGAACGCAAGCTGCAGCATACGCTTTATCATGGGTAACTTTAGTTTTAAGTTAGATGTTAGATAATGCCTGTTGGTGTAGGAGTCAATTTGAGGAAACGTTTCCCATCTGGAGGGCTAAACTTCATTTTTTGAAGATGTGCATAGTTTTGCATGTTTGTCCGAAGTCAACAGGGGATAAGGAGTTCTGAAAATGTATTTAGTTTTTTTGTTTGTTTGAGGGTTTCCATTACAATAAAAATGTCTTGAAAAATGTGACAAAGGTTCAAAGGGAGATGAGAAGAAACAACTGTATAAAAGATCAGCCTGCCAAACATTAGTTTGTGCATGTAACATGAAAGCTGGAAAGAGATGCTCAAAAAAATTACAACTATAATAAGTGAGAACAATAGCTTTTTATCATAATAGCTATACTATCCATATTACCTTGGAATGTAAATGTCCTTACAGGTGTAGTCAAAAAGGAATGAGTATTGAATTATATTAAGAAATGCAGACTGCAAATAACAATAATGCAATAGACACATTTGGAAATAAATGAGCATGTGAATTTGACAAGGAAAGGATTTCAGGATGGATATTCAGCAGAGTATCAGGGACACAGGAAAGGGGGAGTAATTATACAAATTGCTAGAGGGGCTCCAACAGTGACAGAAGAGGAGAAAAAGATAAAGATATTAGATGTATGGTAATAAGGGATTATTGGCAAGGGAGAAGGATTGTGCTAGCATGTCTTTACATTCCACCAAAAACTATTATAGAGCTTATGAAAATTTAAGGAGAAATAATCAACTTTCAGCAGGACATGTTACTTATAGGTAGGGAGCTCAAATTTGATTTGCAATAGTGAAGATCAGGCAGACCTAGAAGGAAAATATAACAAAACGGTAGATTTCTGAAGAAATGTATAAAAGTATTTGGTATGGAAGATGTGAATCCTGTAGTAGGAACTCAAACAGAATTTCTATTTTATTTTCCAAGGTACATAAATTGGGCTAAACTAGACAGAAATTATATTTCACAGGAACATATGCATTTAACTGAAAGGTCTGACACATCTAATAACTATTTCAGATCATGTACCAATATAGATCAAGATAAAAATGCAGAGTAACAATGCAAGAATGAGATACTGGTGTTTTTCCACATACCTAATAAAAAAAGAGGAATTTAAAGAATGGGTAGTGGAAACTAAGAGTTTATTTTATTTTGTTTGTTTACCGGGCTAGCATACTGATCAGAACAGACCATTTGCAGGTATAGACCAGGTGAAGAAATTTACAAAAAAAAAAACAGAAAAATTTGCAAAGAAATCACAGAAGGTAAATATTTCATAGACAATTGATACAATATGAAAATATTATTAAAAGAGTAGAAAAAAATATGAATTGAATTTAGTAGTAAATATGGCAGAGAAGTACAGGAAAGCAGCAGGTGAGAAAAGAGAGTCAAAGTAGGAGTGATGCAGGTAAGTAGGGAGTTAGGTCATATGCCAGTGGAAAAGCACTTGCAGTCAGATTTGATGAAGGTGTCTTTTGCGTTAAGCTCTGAATGTAAGGAAAAAGGAGACTTATTTTAGGTGAGGAGGAGGGATTTCCAGAGTTTGGGTGCAAGAATGGAGAAGGAATGTTTAGTGCAGTGCAGTTTAGTTTGAGGTTTCTGTAGTGATGGCATTAATTAGGAGAGGTTCTACAGGCTGTACGGGCTGAATTTTATTATGAACTTTGGCTGCAAGAGATGGGAAGGCACCTGGTTGAAGTAGTTTGAAAAGAAGAGACCCTAAGAGTAGCTCAAGGACATGGGAGAATGTAGGTATTAGGATTTGGTGATGCAGTGCTGTTTTGCAGGGGATATTGGAAATGAATAGGCAGATTATATTTTCCATGGACTGTAGACTAGATAAGGTTATTTTTAGAGGTCAAGGCTATGATGGGAAGGCTGGTTTCAAGTTGAACAATGATAACTCATTTGCCTACTGCAGCTCTAGCTAGTGTGGAGAGAAAGTGAGACATTTTCCAGGACCAGAAGAAAGAGAAGTGATGTTTTTCATGGTGTTTTCAATGTGGCTTTAGAAGTTAAGAGGCTGGTCTTGCCATAAACCTAAGTATTTAAAGGATGTGGCTGTTTCTATTGGAGAATGGCAAAAATGAAAATTTTCACAAGAAGCTGTTGTTTTGAAGCTGTCTTTTCGCCATTAAATTTTGAAAACTCAGATGAAATACTAATACTTGTGATAGGGCAGAAGTGGGAGGCATTTTCTGACTAAAGCTGTCTGGGAAAGGTTTAACAAGAGCAGTTTTCCATATGTCTGACATTGTGTTTTGAGTCAAACAAAGCTTATAAATATGGACAAGAGGTGTGGTAAGGAAGTGTTTGTAGAGTGATATAAATCAAGGGAGTAGGTCACCTACACCAGGTGGTACAGTTATGTTTTCTAGTTTTCTTAAACTAGAAGAGGGGGATAAAAGGTGGGAGCTGGGTAAGTTAAAAGGAAAGGTAGAGGTAGGTGGTGGAATTCCTTGGGAAAGTCAAAAGCTGAGAGCAGACCTTGAGAGGCTTGGATGGTGATAGGGGTGAAAGTGGGATCTATGGATATTTGGCCTGTGAAAAGATTTCTTTCCCACAAGGAGTGTTTGGATTTGTAAAGCACAGCAAGTTTTTTTTTTTTTTTTTTTTTGAAAGTTGGTTTTGTGCGTAGGTACAGCTTGCTTAGCTAGGCTAGGTAGAGGGGTAAAGGCAGTATGATTTTCTGGTGAGTTTCGTCTGCGACCATGCATCCCCCTCCCCCCCCCCCCAAGTTTGAGCAGAACTTTCAGTTCAGTGGTTATCTAGGGGTTTTGTTGTATTTGAAAAGGCACTGTGTGAGAGAGAAGAATTTGAGGCAAGTATAATAAGAGTCCAGCAATTCACTGAAAAGTTCACACACTGCAAATATACCTTCAAAGTTATTTTTTTTTACTTTTGTTTAAATATGGGACAAGCCACACTGCATTCTTGTAACATGAGATGCAATGCAGAAAATTGGTTAGGCGTCACTTTGCTTAGAAGGGATGAAGTGAACACTTATGAAAATGACCTATTTAGTATTGTATTTATTTTTATTTATGCTTTGTTTACTGTTTTGCCCCACTAGGCTAGTAGCCTCTTATCAGGGGAGATGTGAAGTGGTATTTATACTACTAATGGAAATTTGGCCAGGGCATCAGGGAACTTCCTCTACTCTTTGAAGCTGCTAGATGGTACAGGAGGGCTCCTACAGTGGCAAGGAAGAGGCCTTAGGGAAGGAGCAATATGGAAGAGAAGAGAAAAGGTATCCAGAGTTTGAAGGTGGAAAGAGAGAATTTGGAGAAATATTTGTTTGATATACAGCTTCAGAATGTAAACAAAGATTTTGGTGTGGTGGATGTTACAAATGAGCAGCATTTAGTTATCTCCATGGAGAACGAAGTAAACGAGTTTGTTGCAGTGGTACAAATAACACAACTGGCATCAGGAGGGATTGCAGATGATGTTCTGTTAAAATAATTGAGCAGGAGGAGTCAGGTGACAGTTCTGCTGTTTCATGGGATGAGAGGGCAGATTACCATCTTTAGCACTTCCAAAAAAGTTGTGTGGAAAAGGAACCCGGTGATGTGGCAGCAGAGAATGCAGCAGTTAAAACTTATGTAGCAGTGACAAAGTAAAAGGGGAAAGCAATAACAAACTGAGAAAGTGTGTGGGTTTGTGTCAGCTGATAATGCAGTAACTAAAACATGCAGCAGTGAAAGCATGCAAAAAATGTGAGCAGCAACACATTCTAAGTAAAACTGTTTGTAAAAACAGGAAATGCCAACTGTGAGAATAAGAACAAAGAATGACACTGCAATAGACAGATATTATGCATGGGATAACTTGGTAACTGTCCTGGGTTTTAAAGCTCAAGAAATTAAGTATTTTATACATAATGGGACATAGACTTTTTGTGACTTAACATTTGAACCTTATGGACTGACGATGGAATTTCTAGAACTGTGCAACAAAAAGAAGGAAATTTATCCGTGGAACAATTATTTGTTTTCCGGTGGTAACTTAAATGTTAAAAAAAATGTTACTTTGCAGTTTATCAATGATGAACTGGAGGAAGACAATGTCAAAAAATACACGCAGAATCTGTGTGATTCTGTTGATAATACTGTTAAAGTTCGAGATAAGACTAACTTAAAGAATGGAAGGTGAACGATGGAAGGTGTTTTGAAATGTAAAAAAACGTGAAACACCTGCCATGGGTTACTTTTATTGCTGGTCATAAAGGGACATTAACATATGCTGGACAGCCTAAATAATGTTTCTTTTGTAGGGAGTATTCTCATTTAATTAATGATTGTGACAAGGTACAATGTAACCAGAGGCTAGAAAGGGCATACAACAAGAAGGTGTGTGCCCGAATAAATGCAGGCTATGTAAAAAAGGGACACTTTTGGATGGACTGTCAGCAGCAAACAGTAAATAATGAATGAGAAGGGGAAAGGGAAGAAAATGTAAACAGGGACAGAGGAATGGCGTACTAAATGTAATGTAGGCTGAGGGAAGTGTTAACTAGGTGAAGAAGAAAGCTTAGAAGATGAAAAAATATGGAATGGAAAAAATAAGGAGACAGAATGCATACAGGAAGAGGAGTCAGGAGAAGGGATTGAACCAACATTTTTTTTAAGTTTTAGCCAGTGAAAATCTGATACTGAGGATCAAGTAGTATTTGTACATAAACCCAAAAAAAAAAAACATTCAGTTGGGAAAGAGTAAAAACTAAAGTAAAACTTTAAAAATATTTCCCCTACAGTTAAAAAGAAGGAAAAGAAAAACTTTAGAGTACTTTCAGTAAATGTGAATAGTACTAACACTGAAAGAAACAGGGATATGAGGAATGGTGTACTAAATGTAATGTAGATGATATTCTGTTAGAGGATGTAAGATTCCTGACAAGTGAAGAAAGAGTGTAAACAGAAAAAATTGTGTTGTGGAAATTTAATATTAGGAAGTGAAAGTTGTTCTGGAGTGACTATATTGTGTACAAAAACAGTGAAAATGCTAGACATAACACTGGTAAGGATGGGAAAGTTAGCTCTTGTGGATGTGAGGTGGAGAATAAGTGTTTACTGAATTACAGCATTATGTGCATATATAACTAACAAGGAAAGAGAGAATCTGATTCATTAACTAGAATATGTAGTGATTAACATGAAAAATTATAATTGCAGGGGACTTTAACTGTGATGTAACAGGAAAATTTAAAAAGAAAGTGAATAATGTAAAAAATACAAGAAGTGGTAAAATATGGTAAATTAGCTTTGTAGAACAAAAGTTAATGGACATATAAAGAGGGGAAGCTTGGATATGAAATTGATAATTTTGTATTATCAAAAGGCTAGCAGATGGTGATACAGTTGTGACGGGTTTTTAAGACCATTTAGCAATATGGCTGGAGGTTGGAAGAATTGGAGTATATTTATATTACAATAGAAATGGGAATACAAAGAATAAATGAGAAATTATGAGATGAATTTGGAGAGTGAGGAGTACTGCAGTTATGGAAGGATCATATTACCATGAAGGACTTCTATAAAAACTGGTCTGAATGGTGGACTGAATTTAAAAAGAAGTGTTTTTTCATTGTTATGATAATGTAAGAAATGAAAAAAAGTGAAGCATGGGAAAATGTATAGAAATGTAATAGAGAATTTACAGAATAATACAAGAGTATTATGATGAGGAAAAAGAAATGTATAAAAGAAATTGAGAAAAAAATTAAGCCATTATGTTTAGGCAGAGATGGTTGACAAGGGAGAAGTTGTCTGCATATCTGATTAAAACAGTACAGAAGTATATTAGTATAATGAGAGGAAAGAAAAATGTAAAAGGAGAGGTAAAAAGAACACAACAGCAAATTATGATTATTGTAGTACAGCATGTGGAAAATGTGTATATGAGTAAAAAAAAAAAGAAGGAAAACAAGAGAGAATAGAAAGTAAAAAAAAAATCCAAAATGAGTGAAGGAAGAATTTGAAAAATTAATTAATTAGTGAACTGGATGAAGTACTTAGGAAAGTAAATGTTGACTCAGGATCAGGCCAAGATGGATAGTGTATATACACTGATGGAATGGCAAAGAGAATATGTTGTAACTGTACTGAATGAAGAAAGGATTTGTTTACTGGTAGTTACATAGTTCATAGGTTCATAGTAGTGTACAAGGTTAATGGCTCTGGAGCCTTTACAAGCCTAGCCCATAAGATTACCCTGGCATCATGCAACCCGTCCTTAGTTCCCAGTGCCTCTGTCGAGTAGAGCCACTGGAGTGATCCCTGGGGTGAATTTTCTATTTCCCATCCACTCATCAAAATTTCTCTTGAAGAGGGTCAATGAGGTGCTCTGTTTGACATGTACAGGAAGTCTATTCCATAGCATGGGCAGTCTCTGGGTTATGAACATGTCTCTCTAGCATGTTCTGTTGATTGCGGTAATGAGGTTGAGATCTCTAGAGTGTGTGGTACGGAGGGATTGGGATTTCTTTAGATGTAGCATTTCTAACAGAGCTGGGTCAGACATGGCTTTGTAAATCAAGCAGAGATCGCCTCTAAGTAGGTGATATGAGACGGAGAATAGTTGGAGTTTTTTTGAGTTTGTCCATATAGGACAAGTTTTTAAGGCCCAGGATCCTCTTTGTGAGGTACTTTTGCAGCCTCTCCAGTTATTGTAGGTGTCTAGTGAAGTACATGCAAAATGTGGCACTGTACTTGATGACTGGGCTAACGAGGGAAGAGTAGAGGGAGACAATGACTTCTTTCTTCCTGGATGCAAAACCCTTAGTAATGAGATGTGCCACACAGAAGGACTTTCTGACCACAGTGGTAATGTGGTGGTCAAAAGAAAGGTTGCTGCCAACCTGTGTTCCCAAATCTCTTATAACACCTTCTGTGTTCAGTGGACTACCATCGATGTGGTAATTCATGGGAACTGGGTTTTTCCCAAAGGGGATGACAACACATTTTTTAGTACTGAGCTTAAGGCCATGGTTCTGACACCAGTCATTGGTCTCAGGGGGGCCTTTCTGTAGGATGTCAACATCACTTGGGGAGTTATGAATAGCTCCCAACTTGCAATCGTCTGTGAACCTTGTCAGCCAGAGTCCCTTCTTGTTGGCCTGGACTTCACAGAAGTAGATACCAAACAAGAGAGGACCCAGGACTGAACCCTGTGAGACTCCACTTGTGACTGGTCATCAGTCTCACTTGGAGTCAGCTACTTTCACACTGCGTGTTCTATCTGTGAGCCATTTTCCATCCCACCTAGTGATACTGGGGTTGATGCCTAGCTAAGTGAGTTTTTCTATGATTCCTGAGTGGGGAGTGGTATCAAAGGCCTTGGCCAGATTAAGGTATGCTGTATGAACCACCTTGCCTTCATCCACAGCTCTGGTGACTGACTCAAAGAAATCGACCAGGTTGAGCAGGCATGAACTACCCTTTACAAAACCAAACTGTGTGGGATCCAGAGTTTGAAGATTCCCTATATCCTTGTTTATTAGGTTCATGATGATGCGTTCCATAGCTTTGCATATCAGACTCATCAGGCTAATAGGGCTATAGTTCCCAGGGTCTGTAGTCGCTCCACCTTTGTGGAGAGGGATGACTGTAGCAGAGCGCCATTCGGTAGGGACAAAGCCTGAGGTGAGGCTGTGATTGAACAGAGCACACAGGTGAGGTGCCAGTTCACTCTGTAGTTCATGTAAAACACAGCCAGGGATATTGTCAGGTCTCAAAGAAGCTGTATTCTTGGCCTTGGAAAGTGCTATTTTAACCTGTGCAGCAGTCATACTAGGTACCTGGCAATCTACTGGTATTGTGATTGGTCCTTTGGGGGGTAAAGTTGGCACTGAATCTGTCGGCCAGTATATTGGCAATATCTGTTAGCTTGGTATAGGAGGTACCATTGTGCAGTAGCTCAGAGCAAATCTGGGTATTGCCATGGAGATTATTTACATAATTATAGAAGGCCTTGTGGTTGTCTTTACTATCCGCTGCAATTCTGCTTTCATAGCTAGCTTTAGAGGATTTGATGAGGGATCTCAATTTTTTTGTTGAGGGTAAGGTAGTTTTTCCAGTCTTGGGACTTCACCTTATTCTGCATCAGTTTCCTCCTTCTGTTGTAGAGTTTATGGCAGGGGACCACCAGATTAGCTTCCATTTTCTTGGAGTTGAGCATCTTAGTTCTATTGGGTATGGCAAGATCCATGCATTTGTGTATGTGTTCGTACAGTGAAATGGTGTATGATTCAGCGGTCGTGCAACTATTCTCCATTTGCATGGGTGCCGTGAAGTTAGCCACCTCTGCTTTTAGGAGCCCAAAGTTAGCTTTGGAGACATTTTTTCATGGTGGTTACCTCTGCAGGGGGTGGGTGGGTGGGAGGGATGTGGATTTCCAAGGTGATTAGTTTGTGGTTGGATCTAACCAGGGAGGAGTTCACTATTGGCATAGAGCAACGGTCGCCCATGTTAGTATTGAGCAGGTCAAGGATGTGGCTACCTCTAGTGGAGGTAAGAATGAACTGGTCCAGGGCATTAGAATTAATGAATTCCAGGAAACAATGGGCAAGTGTACTGGTACATGAGTAGTTTTCCCAGTTAATGGAGGGGTAGTTGAAGTCACCCAGTATGAGTGTGTTAGGTTGGATCCTACTATTCTTCAGGGTGCTTAGGAACATGGAGTTTGAGTCTTGAGACATGTTTGGGGACCCACAGCAGGCTACGACCTGAATCTCTGTCTTACCCAGTGTTAGCTGCACCTGAAGTATCTCTGATGCATTATGTTGGGTTACCAGTCTGGAGGTGTGCGCATCCTTTATGAATATGGAAACACCACCGCCTTTGGAGCTTCGGTCCAAGTTCTAGGGCCGAAAGGTGTCGAATAAGTTATAGCTTGGTAGTGCAAGGGTGCTTTCTGCTGCCTTGAACCAGGTCTCTGTTACAGCACAAATGTAGATGTTCTCCATTTTAAGGAGTGCTTCGAGCGAGTACATGTTGAGATTCAGACTTCTAGCGTAGTAGGATATTAAAATTTATATGAAAGAAGTATGAAATGAATGAAATAATAAAAAACTAGAAATCCATCACACTTAACACAGAGCATAACAATTCTTTGAATGGATGGAAGGATGAAAGATATTATGTAAGAAAGTACATATGGTGCAAAAGGATGTTGAGAATTAGTTGTGAGAGAAGTTGTGAACAATATGTATAAAAGGGAGGATGTAAAAGTTATGATAAGCACTATTTGAAAGCCATTTGTTACAGTAAGACATGATGCTTTGTTGGATGTTATGGAGAAGTACGGAATAGATAGAATTAGGAGTGTATGTCAGCATATCAAAATAATAGAGTGAGAGTATTAATGAATGGGTGGCAGAGTAACGAAACATGCATGAAGTGTGGTATAAGACAAGGATGTCCCATGAATAGAATGTCATTTGCACTGGTAATGAACAATACAGTTGTAGTTATTAAGAACAAAATATGGATGAGGAAAGTGTTGGTTTGTCTGAATGGATGTTTAAGGGAAATGGGAAATACAATGAATAATGATAAAAGCAAGGGTATGGGTGATGTTTAAAATTGGGGGGAGTGTATTTTTCGATGAATGAAGTGTCTTTGCTAGGGATAAAATTTGGGAAAAATTATGTAGTTATAGTGCAATGGGAGGGTTTGATAAAAGAAATAAAATAAATATATCTTCTGTGGAGGACATTTAGATTAATGTTTAGGTAAAAGGTTTATCTGGTGAATGGGAAAACATATATGTCAAATATTTATATGATCCCAGAAAAATATGAAAAGAAATTGTGCAACTGCTGTTTTCTTTCATATGGGGTTCAAGATTAAACCCAGTAAAAAGAGGTGTGCTGTACATGACTGAAGATGAAGGGGGATTTGTGCTACTAAAAACAGTTGTTTATTCTGCTTCTTTAAACTTGTAAAGAATATTAAAGTGGGTAAAGGAAGAGAATTAGAATTTAATAGTGAAAATGTTTAAATATAAGCACAAGAAGTTCATGGAGATGATGAAAAAAAGAGAAGAAAGAAAGAATTAAAAACTATCAAGAAAAAATACTACTTTGGAAAATAAAAATTGTGATGGCACAGAGAAAGATAGAAGGATGTGGTATAATGATGTGATGAAACAATATTATTATGTAAATCCATGGGAAAATTTATCAGTAGAGGTGATTAAAACTATTAAAGTATGGAAAAGGTGGTATGCCAAGACAGTACAGTGTCACAATTCCTATGGAGACTGGTAATAAATAAGTTACAAATAAAGGGGAATATAGCAGACAAAAAGAAATTTGAAAGAGAGTTTATTTTGTGCAGAGGAAAAAGACAACAGAGAATTTTTTTTTTGAAATGTAAAAGAGTGATGAAATTCTGGAATAAGTTGTATGAAAAAATGTTGAGAATACTAATGACAAACGACATACATATGAATCTGATGTATGGATGTTATAAAAACAATTAGAATATGTGAGAAGGATAGATAAGAATTTATTTTATGTAATATTGGTCATTTGGGATGAAAGACTGAATGAAATTTTGTTTAATGGGGAATGCATTTTGGCAGATATATTCAGAAAAAATAGATTACTCTTCTGGTAGAAGGACTGGGGGCTATTATGGAAGAATAATAAAGATAAGAAAATAAAAAAAAAAATAGAAATGTGAACATACGTACCCATAAATACATACATTTGGTACATACATAAATGTGTAAATAATATCTATCTTTTTCATCCACCTGAGCTACCACCAACTCGAGCAGATGGGACCTAGTTATAATGTCTTGTCCAAAGGACAGTGCACTCAAGACAGCAGCACCCCTTTATGCTGAACAGCAGTATAAGCAATCTACCTGCTGTGAGAATAGAACTCAAAGTCTTCTGCACCAAAGTCAAAATGCTATGTGTTGCCCAACTGGCACTGTTTAAATACTGAACACTGGATAACATGTTCATGTCATCAATATTTCTATCACTCCAGAAGTTCAGTACTTATTTGCTGGGTATGTTCAACTAGACAAATTTGATTATCACCATAAACAAAGGGAGAAAAGCTCCTTTGCTAAACATGTCCACAGCATAATAAATATAAGTACAGAAGTACAGTAGACTTAATATTGCACATTTGTAAATATGACTAATCAATTAAGGGATGGAAGCATAAAACAGCAGATATACATTAATAAATTATCATATATATTCTGAAACATACGACCAATTTGTCATCAACTGCCTTTCAAATGCTAAAATGATCAACCGATACAAACTAATGTACACAGTACAAAGAGAAAAATAGACATACCTTCAGAAGTTATAGCTAGTGAGTGGGATAAAATGAAAATGGAGGGTAGGAATAAAAGAGAAGGAGACACGGTTAAAAATTAATAGGAATTACTTAGAGGAGCTGACAAATGTTACTGTACATAGGATAAGGGAGAACTCACAGAACAAGAAGTAGCACAAATGCAGAGTATTAAAGATAAAATAAGGGAGTACCTACATAATATGCATGAGTTTAGAAACATTGCTGTTAAGCAACTATTTTTTGGTAATAATTCCAGAGCACAAAAACTTTTAACATAACTTAGGCAACAGAAAGTAGAAAGGGCTGTCACCAAACTTGGGGTACCTACAACAAGAAAAAAAAAACAGAGGTATGAGAGATATTTAAAAAAAATATGAAAATTTGTGTAAATCAGAGAAATGTGGAATAAAAGAGCAGAAATGGAAATATTTCTGGAATACTTAATTATGCCAAGTTTAGAGATAGATGAGGCTCAACCGCAAACAGTTAAGATAGGAGGAGATAAAATAAAATTGGTGATGTATAATGAAACTTCAGAAAAGTCTCCAGGAACAGATGGCATTCCTGTGGAAGTTTAAAAGGAGGGAAGAAAGTGATAAAGTTGTGGAAGGTTTTGTTAAATAATATTTTACAATAAGGGGAAGCACCAATATCTTGGAAGAAAGCTGTGGTGGCTGCATAACCTAAAGATGGTAAACACCAATCACATCAAGCTTCATATAGACCCATTTGAACTATAAACTATGGTTATACAGTGTTCATTTCTATACTAGCTAAAAGAATAGTAAAGGTGTTTCCATAACTGATACATATGGAATAGTGTGGTTTTGTTGAGAAGAGGCAAACATTTGAAACATTAATAGAACAATGATCCAGAGGGAAGTAGAATGTAAGAAAATACCACAGTTGATAGTGGGTCTTAAGAAAGCATTCAATAGAGTAAGCTGGGATTTTATGACTAGAGCAACAGAAGCATTTGCATTCTCTGATACAATAATAAAGTTAATTAGGAAGATAAATGAAGGATTGAAGGCAAGAACTAAAATGGAAGGATTTGAGTTTGAACAGAATAACCAGGTAGGGGTGTCCTCTTTCCCCCTTTGTTATTTGTTTATATCTAAAACCAATGGCAAAGAAAATAAGGGGGGCAGAAATGCAAGGATATCGTTGGTATGGTCATCACGAAGAGTAGGCTTTATTTGCAGATAATATTAGTTCATACCTGATAAATCCAGAAAAGGACACATCAGTGTTGTGGAAACACTTTGGGACAGTTTCAAGTGTTTTCGGGATATAAAATTAATGAGAATAAAATAAAATAAAGGCTACAGCTGTAAATTATATAGCCACACTCAAACTGGTTCAGTAATACCCATATTTATGGGAACACTATAAAATAGAATATTTAAGAGTATGGCTTAAAAGGCTTCTGTTATGGCAGTTAAGGATACGTGGGAAAAGTCTAAACAAAAGATAATACAAAAACTGAAAAAAAACAGAAGTTCTTGTTTATGGATATGAATAGTAAGACACAAGCAGTGAAAATGTTTTTAGTCCCTTTAGTTTTACATACAGGTCAGACATATTTTATCAACCAGATGAGAAGTTGTGAACAATAATTAATAAAGAGCTGAAGGAATTTATCTGTGAGGGGAAGATGGCAAGAAGTGGGGTAATTTGATCCTCCCAATAGATCGAGGTGGTTTAGAGTTGCCTGATTTGAAGGGATATATTAGAGCTAAACAGTTAGGACTCATATACAGTGGATATAAAAAGTGTACACACTCCTATTAAAATGCCAGGTTTTTGTGATATAAAAAATGAGACAACAATAATTAATTTCAAATTGTTTCCCACCTTTAATGTGACCTATAACCTGTACAATTCAATTGAAAAACAAACAAATCTGTTATAGGAAAAAATATAAAAAAATAAAAAACGTACAATAAGCTGGTTGCATAAGTGTGAACACCCTTAAACTAATACTTTGTTGAAGCACCTTTTGATTTAATTACAGCGTGCAGTGTTCTTCGGTACACACCTGCCATCAATTAAAGAGACTCTGATTAACCGCAAATAAGGCTCAGCCATCCTAGTAGGATTTTCCTGACATTTACTCAGTCGCCTGCTACAGCAAAAGCCATGATTCGCAGAGAGTTTACAAAGCATAAAAAGGGATCTCATGGTATCGGTCAGGAGAAGGGTACAAAAACACTTCCACAGCATTGGATATACCATGGAACACAGTGAACACAGTCATCAAAAAGTGGAGAAAATATAGGACAACAGTGATGTTGCAAAGAACTGGATGTCCCTCCAAAATTGATAAAAGACGAGATGAAAACTGGTCAGGGAGGCTGCCAAGAGACCTACAGCAACACTGAAGGAGCTGCAGGTATTTCTGGCAAGTACTGGTTGTGTACTACATATGACAACAATCTCCCATATTCTCCATAGGTCTGGACTATGGGGTATGGTTGCAAGACAGAAGCCTTTTGTTACACAGAAAAACATCCAGGCCCAGCTAAAATTTGCAAAACAATACATCAGGTCTCCCAAAGGCATGTGGGAAAATGTGTTATGGTCTGATGAGACTAAGGCTGAACTTTTTGGCCACAATTCCAAAAGGTACATTTGGTGCAAAAACAACACTGCACATCACCACAAGAACACCATCCCCACACAGTGAAGCATGTTGGTGGCAGTATCATGCTTCGGGGTTGCTTTTCTTCAGCTGGAACTGGGGCTTTAGTCAAGGTGGAGGGAATTATGAACAGTTCCAAATACCAGTCACATTTGGCCCAAAACCTTCAAGCGTCTGCTAGAAAGCTGAAGATGGAGAGGAATTTCACCTTTCAGCATGACAATGACCCCAAGTATACATCCAAATCAACAAAAGAATGGCTTCACCAGAAGAAAATTTAAGTTTTGGAATGGCCCAGCCAGAGTCCAGACCTAAATCCAATAGAAAATCTCTGGGGTGACCTGAACAGGGCTGTGCTCAAGAGATGCCTTCACAATCTGACAGATTTGGAGTGCTTTTGCAAAGAAGAGTGGGTAAATATTGCCAAGTCAATGCTGTAATTAAATCAAAAGGTGCTTCAACAAAGTATTAGTTTAAGGGTGTGCACACTTATGCAACCAGCTTATTTTACATTTTTCCCCCCTAACAGATTTGTTTTTCAATTGAATTGTACAAGTTTATAGGTCAAATTAAAGGTGGGAAATGTTTTGAAATTATTTATTGTGGTCTCATTTTCTATATCACAAAAAATGGCATTTTAACAGGGGTGTGTACACTTTTTATATCCACTGTACAAAACACAAACAAAAGGTTATAATTCAAAATGTAAATGGATGATGATGAAGTGTTGGGCGGGACTCATGGCATAAATGGAGAGAGAGGGGGGAGTTCTGAATGCAGATTCTTAAGGAGAATAATAATAACCATACAGTAACAGAAAGTATTCTACAGAAAATTGAAGACTCAGGAAAGGAGATTTTGCAAATAAGAATGTCTGTAAGTAGGGGAGCAGAAATTCAGCAAGAGGGGGCTGGAATTCACTGGAAAAAAGCTGTCAAAGGAACCTAGAAAGGGAAAGGTAAAAGAATGGGATGAGACCAAGAAGACATATAGACTGCAGGCTAGAGACTGCCTTCCCTACAAGTGACTGACATCAGAATATAGGAAAAGAGAAAGGGATAAGGGAATCTTAAGTGAAAGACCTGCTCTGGTATTTAGTTAAATCTAGAACATAAGCTGCTGATAAAAAGGGACAATTAAGTATGGCATGTAAAATATTGTATGATAACTATAAGAATCAATCTGTGCAGGTTCAGAAAAGAGATTGGAAAAGCGATTTACAAGATTACAGTGGTAAGACTTCTGTATGGCTCTCAAGTATATATTAAAGTCCAAAAGGTTTATGATCTTTGCTTTGCAGTGTTTGCATAGGTATTTTATACCCCAAACAAATTTCAAATAATTTTCCCTCAGGTAAATTGTAAATATTGGAGGTGTGATGGGGAAGAACATGGTAACTGGGAACATATTTTTGGGCAGTGCAATGAGGTGGTAAATTTAAAAAATTCCCTACAAAGGACTCTGTCAGAAATATTGGGTGAGCAAATTGCTGTAAATATGGAAATGATTTTTTTGAGCTGGGATAAAGGATCAGAATTGCCTAGACATAGCAAGGTCGTATTAAGTTTAATTATGTTAACTGTCGAAAAAACAATTACTAGAAAATGGAAATCAAGGTCTACATCAACTGTGTTTGAAGTAATGAATATTATAAAATAAATAAAAGAACTGTAAGAGGGATCTTTAGAAAAGAGAAGGAGCACATTACATAGAAATAAATGGAAATTGTGAGAAACATACATGTAGAATAATTCTGAGGAGGAGTAGTGAGGTTTAAGGGAAGGTGACAATTTGTGTAATGTTGGACTGATAATAGTTACAAAGAAGGAGCAGATATGTGACATGTAAATTGAAAATGTTAATATGGATGGTTTTCTTTTCTGTTATGGTATGTTTACCTATGTCCTAACTGATAATTTAATAAAGGTGTTTAAAAAAAAAGAAAGAAGGCGTGCAGGAAAAAGTGGGATATAGAAAAGACAGATCAGACTTAAAAGGAATCCTGGTTGGCTAACAAACAGGCTAAGAGAGAAGTTGCAATGCCAAAGAACAAGGCTTCAGAGGCATTCTACCAGCTTCTGGAAACTGACTCAGTAGATGCCACAAAGAAACTCTCTCAGGCTGCAAGACAAAAACAGAAGGATAAAGAAGAGTCAGACACCCTTCATAAATGAAGCTAGCAACAACTTACTGACCAGTCCACAGAACATCAAAGGTAGATGGAAGGAATACTTCCAGATGACTTTGAATAAAGAAAATTCCACAGAAGCTGTACTATCCCAAATGTAACCTACAATGAAAGAAGAGGAGGCACCCACCTAGAAGTAAGAACAGCACTGTGATGATAGGAGATATTGCCAGCCATGCCAGGCAAAGTAGGGCAGTGGATGATATGGGCAAGTGCCAGCATAGCCAGCTGGGGTTTTGTAAAGAAGGATATGTCATTTGAATATTAAACTGATTTATACAAGATTCTTGTGCTGAAAATGTATTTGTGAGCTTTGCTTTTGTTGAAATGTATCAACAGTTCACCCTGCTGTAATGAAAAGAAATGTACATGTATTAGTGTAACTGAATTAAATGTATATGTTTTAATAGAGGATACTGGGACAGCAAACGGTTAACCAACTAACTTATTTTTAAGGAAAATAAGAGAAATGTAAATGAGCTGTTAAACCATTAAATCGTTACCCCACCATGATGTATAGGACTGGAGATGCTGGGTTTAGGACAAAGCCTTTGTCCATTAGCTCACTGAAAAGAGGGGAGGCCCCAGGCACTGCAATAAACATTTGGATGTGTATTGTGGCCATCTGGCTGAATTTCTGTCTCAGCTTCAAAGGGAAATACTGTGAGAACCTAGAGTCAGGTGATCAGAAGAGGTAATTCTGCCAGCCCTCTTGGAAATTATATTTTAGATATTACAAAGTGAAATCTCAGACCATAGAGTATTCTGTTTGGGAACCTGGCTAAAAATAGACTGCTCACTTACTTCATCTTGCCTTGCCCAAGTTGCCCAAGTAAGTTACTAGGGAACAGTAAAATTCTTTTAGATCCCATCAGGTATATAGTGAAGCTTAGTTTAGATATTGTTTTTCTTTATTTGGATGAGTCTGTCCATCAATGTTGCTTTCAATGTTTTCTGAGATTTGAGCTCTGTGGTTTACTGTGAATATATATTCAATATTATCATGATCTTTTATTATTTATTATTAAATATATTTAAAACTTTTATCATGGCTGGTTCTTGTAGAGGGTATTAACCTTTGAGAGTACTTGTATTTATTTGGTAACACTGTGTGGGCCACTCCACAAGGCCTAACCGTCTTGGTGAACTACTACCATTTGTATTAATATTGCACAGTATAATTGGACACCCTTTGTTAGGGCCTTAGAGTAGCTGATTGTGAAGTGTCTGGTGGCAGTGAATCTACTTTATAGTCTGGGCAGAAGGGGGCATAGCTAGAAGACCTGTGCCAGCCTTTCCCAGGTGTGTGTGTGTGTGTGTGTGCACATGCAAACCAAATCTCTCAAAGTTTGTGTGTGTCAGCTACTTGGGGCAGGGATACAAAGCACTGGATTTACAGAGAGGGTGCTGGAGGACTTGCCTTAGACACTCAGCTGAGGACCTAACCCTGCATTCGTACCAGTGAGGAGGCTTACTGGGGACCTGGAGGGAGACAGATAAAGAGATATCCAGACCCCAGGCTGTGTTCCCTGTGTGCTCTTAAGGGAAATTGTACTCGATACAGAAGTCTGCATCTGGAAATACTGAGTGTATCCATTTGTATTCCAAGTGTATGTCCCTCTCCAGTGTCAGTGATGAGGATTCAGGCTCCTTGATTACTGACCCAGCATTGGGACAACACATATCGATGCCCATCACATACTGGTAGCAGTGGTGGGCATCACAAGCACTAACGAAAATTAAGTCAGGGAAAGCAGCAGGCTCAGATGAGGTTACAACAGACATGTTCAAGATGTTGGGTAAGATAAGGGAGAAATGGCTCCTGAGAGTACTCATCGCAGTATGGAGATAAAGACTTATCCCAGATGACAAGAGAATAAGCATATTACTGCCAGTGTACAAGACCAAAGGGGGACATGCACAATTGTGGCAGTACAAAATGTGCCAAACTCTTGTCACACTGCATGAAAGTTCTGGACAGGGTGATTGATAAATGAATATGTAAAGTAGAAGAAACTAAGATGACAGATGAGCAGTACTGATTCAGATCGGGATGAAGCACAGCCAACCCACTGTTTGCAATAAGACAGATAGTTGAGAAGAAGATTGAAATGAGAAAGAGTCCAGCTGGGCATTCCTAGATTTGAATAAGCATATGACAAGGTCCCAACAAAGCTGAGCTGGGCAACCTTGTGGTGCTTCAAAGTCCCCAAAAGTTTGGGAAGAATTAGTACAGGCTATGTACAAGGACCAGATGACTCAAGTACAAACAGTGTTTGGTGTCAGAGGGGATTCCCAGTGGGAGTAGGTGTGCATCAGGGTTCAGCTCAGAGTCCACTGCAGATTGTACTGGTGACAGACTACATTAACAAACAGATCAGAGAGAACAGATCAGCAAAGTTGCTGTATGCAGAATGTTGTTAGTACACATAATACAGTTGCAATGGCAGCACATGGGGGGAATCAGAAGAAGGTGAGAATTGAGATAGAAGGGAAAGTAGATGAACAGGTTAACAGCTTTAAGTATCTGGGAGGGGTGGAAGAGAAGGGAAGTCTGAATGAGAAGGTAGAAGCTAGAATCCGAAGGGCTGCAGCCAAATGGCACAGACTGTCAGGGATAGTGCATGACAGAAAAATGCCAAATAAGCTGAAAAAGAAGGTGTACAAAACAGTGGTGTGACCAGTACTACTGTATGGTACAGAAACTTGGGCAGTAAAGACAGAGCAGTTGAAGAAGTTAAACATGATGGAGATGAAATGCCTGAGATGGGTGGCAGGATGCAAACACTGTAGGACAGATGAAAAAATGGAGATGTCAGAGTAGAAGCCAAAGAAGCTCCAAATGCAGACAAGGTCAAAGAGAACAGATTGCAGTGGTTCTGGTACATAGTTATAAAAGCATAAGACAATCTGATGAAGAACATCTGAGGCAGACAAAATGTAGGCAAGAGGAAATGAGGGCATCCAGCAAAGATCAGGATGGACTGTGTGAGAGAAGATCTCAGGCAGTCTGGTATGACTGCCGAAGAAGCTGGGAATGTGGTGTTGAATCAAGAGAGATGGTGGCAGCTGACACAACACCCTGACCCCATATATAAAATGGGAAAAGGGGGGTTATTGATGATGGTGATTACTTACACACGCGCACACATATATACACACACACACACACACACACTGCAACTGGGCTAGCACCCATTAAAAACCACATAAACTATTGGGGGGAAAGAAGCTAGTGTTAAACGTTTGTAGTGGCTTGCTGCATCTTACACACATGAAGTATTTCACTGGGGGTCCAATTTACACAGGTAGCTAAGGTTTCCAGGACCTTACCAAGTATGTGTGGGTAGCTCCTTTCTCCATTTGGCTTCACTAGCAAGATGGTTCCTTGGAAAACTGTGGAACTATGTAGGAATACCATATTCTGGCTGGTGAATGGTGAGAATAAGAAGCTTTTTATGACAACACAGATATGCCTCCAAGTGAATATACTTTTTCAGTCCAAGCTACAGCCAAGAGGATTAGCATTCACCTGGGTTAGGCAGGTCTTTTTAGTCATTTTTATTACTCCAAAAACAATAGCATTTGCAGTACAGTGAGCAGAATGGTCTGGTAGTGGGTTGTGTCTGTAAATTTGGTTAGGAAGTTTTGATTACTTGGGTAAGGGGCTTCATTCATTTCAGGATCTTGTAGCTAAATTTAAAATTCTACAGATATCTTCAATTACAGTACCTGATACTCATGCAGTACTGGGGGTGGTCAGCTGTGAATGAGATGTTAAGCTGCTTGGCTGAATTTATATTGAGCAAGGCATCATGTAAAGGCCTGTTTGATAGTTTACTACTTGAAGCAATAGCACTGAATGCTTTTAGACCATCAGGCTTCTGGGATGTTTGGGAGAATAAAGCAGGTATAAATTTGGAGGAGGATGAGTGAGAGAGACATCAGGTTTAGAAGAATTTCATAATAACATAGGCTCATTTCAATGGCCTGTATTATTAATGGAAGCTCTTGCACAGTTATTTTTTTGACACCTCAAAGGTTGTGCTTTATTCTTCAACCTTCTTCACATTTCTGCTGGTGTTGTTCAAGGGGTTTGATGGATACTTGGGATCATATCTTCTGAGCATGTAACAGACTCTCTAATTTTAAAAATATATGAAGGGGAACTGCAATGGATTGTGGTTTGGCAACAGGAACTGCAAAGGAGTAAATGGTGTGTACAATATGTATTCTCATAGATATTGTTATATAAGAAATGGTGCAGTTTAAGTTTCTAATTAACATTAGGTCAGAACTGTGTTACACATTTATGGAAGCTAGTAAATCATTTCACAGCTTAGTTATGGAGGCAAGAGACAGCAGTGAGAATCACATCTTGATTAACTTAGTCAAAGAAATAAAACATGGGAATGGTCTTACAATACTGAATAGATGGCAAATGTGTTTGCTTACTTTAGAACCTCATCTGCATAGCTGTTATAGAATCAGGCTAGCCATGAATTACTTGGATCAATGTCTAAATATCCAGCCTTTGCAGGATTACTGCAATCAGTGTGAAGGAACTTGGAATACTTTAATGTGTGACTACAGTTTGTGTTGAAGAAATCTGGAAATTAATTATAGAGGCAGCAGTTTTGTCACAGTCAGACATCTGATATGCACATAAAAGTGGCTATAACAGCTGTCTGGAGATGAGATACATCTATGGATCTGTGGATGAAAGTACCTGTCCCTCTTGTTTGCTCATTTTAAACAGCATCTTTGCAAGACTAATGTGCATTTCTGTGAAATAAGATAAGAATGCTTAATTACTGTGACTACTATTAATTTCTTTTTTTAACTTCAGATTGACATCTGAGGTGTATACAGTAAAGTGGATGCAAGTGATGGGTATGGATGTGATGTGTAGACATAAGTGGCTGCCCCCTGATGTCATTTAAAAATTGTTCAACAGTCATTAATCTGGTATGGCAATAGTGTTAAACAATGCATTATAATTGCTGATGGTGTAAAACTAGTACTGCTATGGTGTGTGTGTGTGTGGGGGGGGGGGGGGTTGCTGAGTATTTCAGAGCAACAAGTTGGCCATCATTTCTTTCACTTTCAATCACAAGCATGAGCACTGCACGTGATATCAATGGTCTGGCAGAAGCAGGGTATGTGTGAAAGCAGCCGAGCACTGGCACAGAGATTAACACTGTCATCTCACAGTGCATAGCTCAGGTTGAGTTCCTGGCTGTGACTTCCTCTGTGTGGAGTCTGCATCCCTCCCTGTATCTGTGTAGGTTTATATATGTACTTGAGTGTGTGTGTGCGTTCATCTTGTGATAGACTCAACTTGTCAGGAGCAGCCATTCTGTGTACTTTTGTGAAAAATCAGTGCATCATGTGACACAACTGGCTTTCAGGGACAATGTCAATAAGTAATGAAAAATAATGGCATCAATTGTTATCCGTGTACACAAACGATAGTGTCAAAACACAAAGATAACTCTTCTCATGGGTGGCAGTAAAAAGGTAACAAGTCATTACCTTTCAAAAATAAAAAAAAGAATACATCACAGGACAACCAGCTCCTCAAGACCCAGTAGCCTTCATAGCCCAGACTGTATAAGTGGATTCTGACACATGTTTAATAGTGGTCCTTTTCCTGAACAACACCTAGTCTAAAACTGTTGCTATTTAGAGCTGTGCACAGAAGGTTCCTATAGCTCGTGTGGAGGGCTGGGGAAGTATGGTCATAACTTCTTTAACTTCTGAGGTGAGTTCAGAATATTGCTCTAGCTCCTGAGGAGGGCTGTAGACAGTGTGATTGTTATTTCTTTAACTTTCATTACAAACCTCAGAAGTATGCACAGAAAGTCACTATAGCTCTTCTAGGGGCATGTACTCTTAGTTGTACTAGGGCTAGGGTTAAGGAGGCACACTGTTTATATTAAAGTCTGACAGACACAGTAACATATTTCAACATTTTCCTATTTGTTCTTTCAGTTTCATTCCATTCTGACAACAGAGTAGCAACATAGAAGGTGGCTGCTTTTTTGGAGTTCAGGATAAGTTATGCTGTCTACATGTTTGATAGCAGCCACTCAAAATATATGACTGTGTTCATTTGTGCAATCATTCCAGTCTAACACCAGAGGGATACACTGAATATAACTGTCTTTCTTTTTGGGGGAGAGTACAGGGGCAGGCACTACAACCAAATATGATTTATGTATCCTCTCAAGCAATTGTCTTTCAATCAGAAGCAATTTATCTCTTGAAAGAAAAAAAAGATAGCACTTCTCTCCCTATTCGTGTCTTTTAGGCCATCATCTGAATAAAAAGTTGGGGGATAGCTCTTAAAATGCACCTCTGAGCCTTTATAGCCTCCATGGCTTCTGGTGGCCTGATGACTTCCCAGACTCCAGCTTGTTTATTTATTCCACAGTTATTATTGTACATTCCTGTCCAGTTTTGCATGCTGAAAGGATGCAGGGAAAAGCAAAGTTGAAAAGTAAGACTACTTCTTTACTTAGTCGTGAGTTTTACTCAGGCAATCATTGAATGAAAAGATTGTTCAAAAAAATCTAAAATGTACTTCAAATCATCTAGCACCCTCGGACTTCTGGAGAATTAGTCAGTCCCCAGACCTCCAACTTAACTCAGTTATTTCCTCTGCAGTTACTACACTGCAGTCTTGACCAGTTAAGGTGTGTTGAAAGGATGCAGGAAAAAGTTAAAAGTAAGACATAATGTGAGAAAATGTAGAAAAAAGGTAAACTGGATGGTGTGGGGAAACCAGAGAACACCAGTCGATGTACCCAGTGGGGAAAAGCAGTGGGCCAGAAATGCCATGAAGGCCTTTGTCTAGGATCCATTTCACCCTATGCTGGCACAATTCTTGCTTTATAGTGCCCAGTATTTTTATAGGTTCTCCTTGTCAGTTTATTATAGGGCATTAAGTGGGTAAACTATACAATTTTGATTATCATTACCATGTGGACATTTTTTCTGCTTTCCATGCATATATGAAGACTGTTTTATGAAAGAATTAAATAACTGCCTTGAAGATGAAGCATATTCCATAATCTGGAAGGGTGTTGTATAATGCACTAATTATGCTTTTTCTATTATTGATACTTATTTTTTATGAAGAGGTTCTCTAATGTAGTGCATTCCAAGCACAGACACTAAAATCCATCTAGATCAGACACCGCTCTACAGGCCTGGAAAGGTCATCTCTAAACAGCCTATAAAAAACATATACCTAATGACAATTCCCGAAACCTTTTCACATTCAAATGTTCCATCTACAGTTAACTCATTTACACAGATAGCATGACCTGTGTTATCTGTCAAATGGTGCCTACAGCACCAGTGCTCAAGCAAAGTGCATCTTGGTATCCTGCCTACACTACAGCTCTGTGAGCTGCTGCAAACAACAACAGCTTTCTAAACTTTCTTAAGTACTTACAGATGCATAAACATACTGCAGGTATGGATCTGAGAACATACAGTAAAAAACAATCTTTCGATCGGAATTTGAAAAGAAAAAAAGAAGTTTAGTTTCTCATTTCCTCCCAAATTTATAAATGTGTAATGATTCAGTCTACCTGTAGTGCTCCACTGCTGTCACTAAACGCAGTATGAGCCCTACATATTTCACAGTAAATAACTATAAACAAGTAAAAAAATGCACTCACAAACGAGCTTCCCTCAACCTGCTTTCATTAACCTGAATTAAAGATGGAGAATGACAGACACTTGAACAAATAAATTGTTGTAAAGTTGGTGACATCAGGCTCAAACCAGTCTTATTGTTCTTCACCGGTAATTCTTCCAAACAGAATATCCTCATTATGGTATTATTAGGGGGTCCCCACACTATTGTGTTTAAAAGTCAGGCAGTTTCCTGCCCCTCGTTCTTTACTCTTGTTTACCTGCATGCAGAGAGGTCCAGGAGCAGTGCAATAACTGCTTGGGAACATAAAGGTGCAAACATTCATCGGGAGTGGATCACAGACTGACAATGCCTGTTCTGTCATGTCCTAGTTATAGGAACATGCACACTTGGTCTCCTTTAGCTCTTTTTCTTGCTGTGCAACAGTTTTAGTGCATATATTTGCTTTTTCTTTCCTTGTAAATCACAAGGGGAATTCAGTCAGTAGTGAAAGCCATCAGAGTGTCACACATTATACTGCTTTTGCATCGCACATGCCAAATTTATTTTTTAATGTGAACACTGAATGTTATTTAAAAAAATGTTCCTGGTTACGTCTTTTCCAGTTCACAATCAGTAAATGGATATTGATAGTAAAATACAGCATTCACTTCTGTACCAGCATTCAATCGAAAATTCACTCCTGTCTGGCTTCCATGTCTCTGATAAGCAGAGGCAACAGTAAATAGTCCCTAGCTAATATACTCACCCAAAACCTTTAGCAAACCACCTAACATACCCTTCCAAATATACATCCAAGTACAATTAGTAGAGCTTATAAAATACTGCATAACTATAAGAATCAATCAGAGGAGGTTAGGAAGGATTGAGAAGAGAGATTAGATAAGCAATTCACAAAGAAATAATGGGGGATATATGTATGTTTCCCAAATATGCAACAAAATCTGGAAGCTTTAGGATCTTTGCCTGGAAGTGTTTACATACATATTTCTATATGGCAAGCAGACTTCAAAAGATTTTTCCTCAGGCAGATAGCAAATGTTGGAGGTGTGATGAGGAAGAAAGAGGTAACTGGGAACACATTTTCTGGGAGTGTAATGAGTTGGCAGACTTTAAAGATTGCCTGCAGACTGCTCTGTCGGAGATGCTGGGTGAGAAAATTGGAGTGACTAGGGAAATTATTTTTTTTGAGCTGTGATACAGAATCGGGGTTGCCTAGACATAGAAAAGCCTTGCTGAGTCTAATTATGATGGCTGCCAAAAAAAAAGCATTTACTACAAAATGGAAATCAAAGTCTAAACCAACTTTTCTAGAAGTAGCGAAGATAGTAACAGAGATAAAACAACTGGAACTAGCACGTTTAGAAAAGGGTAGGAACAAATTACATAGGAAAAAATGGGAAATGTGGGATCAATAACTGCAGAGGAGGAACAAGGTTTAAAAGAAGGCAGGATATGAATGAGCTGTGTAACAAATGACTAACAATGACTGGACATGCTAAAAGTGATGTATAACGTTTGCAGCTACAGTTCTGTCAAAATGGTTTGGAATGTATAATGTTTGCAACTGAAACTCTGTCGCTATGGTTTATTTTCATTTATATAAATGTAACATGACCTATGTCATACATGGTAATTTAATAAAGATGTTTCTTGTTTAAAAAAAAAAATATATATATATATATATATACGTCCAAGTTACATGGGGACACAACTGGGATGGATGCACGGCTAGGCTTATAAAAGCATTGGTGGTCGCTAGCTTAATACATACATTTGAACCTATTTCTGAATGCTGGCATGGAAACAAATTCTGATTCTCCTTGGAGTCAGGAATGAAGTTCTTGCTTCACCTGTTGGTTTGGGGTATATATGTGGCTACAGTTGAATGTTGCATGCCTTTTCTGTGTTTATTTTCCTTTTATTTTTGCCATTTTGTCACCAAAAACGTTCCATTACTTATAAGTCAGTGCAGATGAGCTTTATGCCTGTTGTTGTTCAGCACTGTTACTGCTAAATCGGCTGACTGGATGGCATTTGATTTTCCAATTGCACTATATTAACAAATGACTGTGGAGCAAACAACTCATTTATTTCACAGCTTGACTGATCTGAGAGAGACCCTTTTCAGTAGGGTCCAGGGAAAAGGTCCATTACAATTACAAAGAAAGCCAGCATAAACAATAAATACAGGAGTAACTAAGTCTGAGGAATAGAATAGATTCAGTTTATCGTGTGCAGTTTCAAGAGGTAAACAGATGCTACAATAGAATTAAATTGGGCATGTTTTTCATGCTGACAGATTTTAAAGCTTCCTGTATGACTAGATAAATGACACTGTGACCTTCAAACAAGCAAACTGTTCTATCTATAAATTGTGTATGTTCTTGCTTGCAGTATTAGCATAAGCTACCTTTAGTGTTTTTCTTTTCCCATATTTAGAAAAATCTAAAGTCACTGTGGCAACAGTTACTGGTCATCAAGCCTCACTTATCATCACTATAACAATTACATCAGCTGCCTAACATTTTTTTTTGTCTTTTCTATATGTTGTGTAACCTCCTGTATTTAATTTATTGCTCAAAACATTAGGCTTTAGTCTATTCTTTCAGGACTGCCAGTATATTCGGGCATATTGTGATAAGCCAATATGATAAATTAGTTGTCTTGTTTCATGGGGCTTATTCATTATGGTCAGCAGTTTTAGGGCCTTTTGAAGTTTGTGTAGCGCAACTTCAATAAACAGTAAGAAATGTGATTTACTGCAGTCACCTCCCAACCTGTCCTGTAATTGTTGAATTACAATTAAGCAATAAAAAAGAAGTGACAGAAAGCATTGTTAGCAAATGATATCAGCTTTTAGATGATACCTTGCTGCCTTAGTTTTATGTATGCATTTGTACCAGGACTTCACAAATTAGACTTTGAAAAAACACGGAGTATACCTGTTTCAAGGAACATAGGGAAGTCTCTTGTAAAGACGGTTAAAGGCACTACCTTTTTTATTGTTTAATCTGGCCTCAGCATTTTGACCGATATACAGTAGTATTAGGTAAACAATACATCTTAGTAACAAAGGCCTTTCTTGCTTGCTTTTCTCTTCTGATTTATAAATGAATCAAACACTAGATCAACATGCCCAGTTAGTCAATAATACTGTAAGCTAGTGCTTCATACTTTGTAGTGCTAGTAAAGTGCATGGCTATCCAGAATCTGTCGATCTATTATTACCTTTTTCAGTTTATTTGGTTGATAGTGACAATGTTCAATTGCTTTGGCAACATTCATTTACTGTAAGTAAATGTTTACAGCAGAAACCTACTGGTTATTCCATTACAACTACAGAAGGTCATTTATAGCGGGCATTCGTGCTTCATACTTTGTATTTATGCAGTAGGTGATTTACATGGTACTTCATGATATCAAATGAAAGCTTACAAAATGCTGCATTGCCCACTTGGAGAGATTATAGGTTGGCATTTCACATGCCCAATCAGCAGACAGGTTATGAATGTCTCCTTACACCAATGGGGTACTTGGTACCACAACAATATGATTTTTTTTTCCTGGATACATTACGAATGTATGGCATATGTTCATAATTATATTAACTTGAATGAGAGTGTGTATGGTACTCCATAGTATCAAATAAAAGTATACACAGTGCTGAAAAATTTTACACTGATAGCTGATGTCTAACTAGCATGCTTTGCATATCCATCCACAACCCCTTTTTCCCATTTTTACACATGGAGTTGGGCTGTTACTTCACTACTGACAATCATATATTTACATTTATCCATCCATTAAGTACTCAAATCTGCATATCATTTATAATTATGCAAATATCCCACAAATGTAGTGGTATCTACAAAACTGATTTTCAGTTAAATATCAAATCTGCATAAACAAAAATCACACTGGTAGTTAGTGTCTATCTACTATGGTTACAGAGATTTTAATACTTGTACATAATTATACTAAATTTATTTATTTAACATGTGTTGACCGGGAAAGTGCGACTAGGACAGAGCCTATTTTCAGCGGAGTCCCGGGGAGAAATGTTCCAGATGCATGCCTTTGGAATGTGGGAGGAAACTCCACTGAGTACCTGGAGGAAACCCACGTGAATGCAGGGAGGACATGCAGACTCCACACAGAAGGCACCCCAGCCAAGAATCGAACTGGAGAACATCTTGCTTTTGGATGACAACATTAACCGCTGTACCACTGCGCCACCCAGTCCATTTATATATATATATATATTATACAATTACTTATTTAATATAAAAGTACCATTATTTCTTGCTGATATATTATCACCATTGTGAAGAGGACTGAGTTCGGAATAACTTTGATATATTTACTTTTATGCAACTTTTATCATTTTTGAGATATATATATATATATATATATACATTTACTTACACTTACACTTTACATACCCCAGAATTTTATCTTCAGGGGAATGCTGTCCAGGAAGGAAATCTGCAGGTGTCGGGAGGTGTGAAATTCCATTCAGGCTACATGTGAAACACTTAAGGAATCACTGTACCTTTTGAAGCTATTTCAGGAAGGTTGTTTGAAGACAACAGAATATAGCGCTGTACTGAATAATGAGTTAAATCAGTGGAGGCATAGTAGGGCAAAGATTTCTCAAGCGTGACAGCACATGCTCTGTGCAATCTTTATTTTTGCACCCATGTACTGCACAATGCTTCCTTTGTTGCATTTACCAAAGTATAATTATCATTCCACCTAGCTGCAAATGCCCACCTATGTGGCTTTTGTTAACTGAAACAACTCTTTTGGCTTCTTGGAATTTACAGTCAAATCTACATGTTCTGCTGCTTATTGTCAGTTACAGCGTCTTCTGTGTGGAGGCATACGTGAATGGGGCGTGCCTTCGTTGAAGGTTGTTGGTCAGGGCTGGTAACCCGGTACTTAAAAATCCACTACCAATCATTAGCGGACTGGAGTTCCGCTGTGGCAACCCCTAACCGGGAAAAGCCGAAAGACACAAATGATAATTTGATATGGTTTAAATTTAGTATGTGGTAATGGTGTGTTCCTTCCTCAGATTTGCTGCTGCAATGTTAATGAAAAGGTGTCATTTACATCTGATAGACCACTTCCATTCTACATATTTATACAGAATTTAGTTACATAAATGGCCAAACCATTGTTTAAAACAGAATTAAGTAAAACAGTTTCGGCTTTTCCCGGTTAGGGGTTGCCACAGCGGAACTCCGGTCCACTCATGATTGGCAGTGGATTTTTATGGTGCCAAGTTGCCAGCTCGACGCCCAACCTTCAACGAAGGCACGCCCATTCACTTTCACACCTACCTGCATGTCTTTAATGTCATTCAACCATGGGGAGGACATGCAGACTCCACACAGAAGGTGCTCCAGCCGAGAATCAAATGGGAGAACCTCTTGCTGTGAGGCAACAATGCTAACCACTGTGCCACCATGCTTTTTGGTTAAAAATGAATTAAGACGAATTAAGTAAAGCTGTATTTTGTACATTCCCACTTCGGTGCACTTTATTTAATCAGACATTTTCCAAGTATGTGCCACAAGAATTACAGGATGCTCTTGCTAAATGAACTAATTTCTTAAAAGCTTTTAAAAATACAGCCCTGAAGTATCATATAGGGAAATATTTTAACACATGATCTCACCTTTGCAGAATTAATTTAATGCTGGTGCTTGCATCTAACAAAATAACAAAGGGTATATTTAAAAAAATGAACTCGCATCTAGTTTCAGTAACTACAATAGGGACACCAAGATTCAAGGCAAACCAAAGAAGGAAAAGAAAAGTTATAACAATGCTACACTGTTGATAAATCGGTAGGCCCAGTGGAAAGAGGCAGGATGCCTGTCTCACATACTTGTGACCAGAGGGCAGTTAGCATTTCAAGCAGGAGAAGACTACTTGGAAGAGGAGGAAATAAACTGCTGATACCTGCTTGCTTTTCTGTGGTCAGGAAAAATCCAGCTTTGAAGATAACACCTAGAGGTGGTGGGAAGTCAGCTTTTCAGTAAGTACTTCTTGATTAACTACTGTCTAACCTAACTTCAGAATAACTCCCTAAATACTTCATCCACAAACCATCAGGGTCTACTATAGCAGCTTGCCCTCAAGTGTCTGGCACTGCCCGATAAAAATGCAGGCACCTTGAGTGACATTTTTCATGTAAAGCAGTCTTGTAAATTCACCAATACCTAGTTATACTCAGGGCAACTAGTTGACACAGTGACAAGCACTGCCCCAGAGTTGCAAACCAGATACTTCGGATTTCACTCTATATTCTCACCGCAACCGTCTGTCTCATCAATAAAAAGGGCCTGTTGTCATGGATATGAACATTCCCATTATTTCTATTACTAGCTTGGTGGATATGGGCATCCTGAGGCACTGTAGAAATTGCTTCATGTTTACTGACAACTAATTCTCAAACTAACTGATAAGGTACATGAGAGATGTATTTACACAAAGTCACTGGAGGCAAAGCTCTCACATAAAAGCCCTTTTAATGCCAATAGTAGTACACACCCTGCACCTATTACACACAGCAAAAAGCAGACACATAGACCAACAATATGCAGAGGCACTTAAATGTAAACTTCTAAACCCCAAAGACCTTCTAGATGAAGCAAAAACAACAAATGCCATCAGCAACTTCAAAATAATGTCCGCATCATCACATATAGCCACATTTCATGGAGTCTGTATTTCTAAGCTCATTAGGCAAGCCACCACACAATCCAATATTCTGGTCATTGGAGATTCCATTGTGAGACACACTGGATGCCCGTCTCACCAAGCTGAGTAAGGAGAAAGTCATGGTCAGTTGCTTATCAGGAGCCAGGATGCACCATATTATGCACGCACTATTGGTCTACAAGTACCAGTATGACTCAGTCATAGTCCATGGGGGTGTAAATGACCTGAGATATATGTCCCTAAACTTTATGATGACAGACATCATTGAGCTCTTGGAATACGTGTCCCAGGTTGGTAAAAGCCTAGCAATGAGCAGTATTCTACCCTCTTCAAGGAGGATGCCACAATATGAACAGAAGATGACTGACTTTAAGAACTGGCTTAGTCTCTGGTGTCCAAGGTAAGCCCATTACGCCAACCCACCAACCTCCCATTTTTAGGTTAGTACTAGGCTAACTGCCCTTATGGGCCATTTTAAGCCTAGCTAATTACCCCATATCAGAATCAAACCCTGCACCCTGAAAAAATAAACAGCCTCTGCAAGGCTCGAACTCAGGACCCTGTACACTACAGTTACAGGAGTTAACCACTAAGCCATCATAGCATCATCAGTGTCATTCTATAGCAAACCAACTGGCAAAAAAATATCTGTCTGCATGGAAAGAGAAGGTCAGACCACACTGTTTTGCCAGGGATAGTCATCACCTCTCCCCTTTAGACTTTAGAATATTAACTAAAGCATTGTCCTCCCTCAAAGTACTTTTTTAGACAATGCCAAACTGAAAATACTTCTGACACAGCAAATCAAAACCAAGAAACTCTACAGATGTTACTGCTCAATGCTAGGAGTCTAAATGAAAAACTCCACTCCCTACAAGCTCTCCTCAACCTAGAGAATGCTGGCATCTGTGCAGTCACTGAGACTTGGTTAAAATTATGGACAGCACCCTGGCAGTGCAAGGCTATAATTCCTTCCACACAGACTAGCTACTAAATAGACAGGGATTAAAGGAGGTAGAGCATCAATTTACATCAAAAATAAGTATATCTCAAGGCTGGTCAAACAGGACAATGCACTTGAGTGTCTCTGCATTCAAATCACTATAGGCAAAAATCCCATACCATTTCCTTGCAAGCTACAGATCCCCCCTATATGACCACAGAAACTTACAACACACATTTACATAAGTCATATATGACTCCAAGCTTTCAGGCACAGACATTCCTGGGTTTTGTAAACAAACTCCCTGGACCAAATTGTCAATATGCCAACAAGGGGAGTAAACATACTGGATCTTCTCTCTTCACTATTATGGGAGAGTGCTGCCCCACTACCCTACCCCGCAGAGTAATGTCCTCTTTGGTGAGTCTGACCACAAAATAGTCTTCTTTGAAGTATATATGAATCCCAGCCAACACTGGAATGTTACGAAACTACTCTAAGGCTGACTTCCTACTACTAAGTGTTAACCTGGCAAACTTTCAAGTCACCCTAAACCCTGAACGC